>NC_091287.1:59678148-60004711 GCF_032444005.1 Ranitomeya imitator
TTGTTCCAGACTCAGATCGTCATTAACAAATCCCATTTATTGCATATGATTTGACTCCCTCTCGGGCACCTTCCCTCTTCCTTTCTATGACTCTGTTGTTCCCCTTACTGTTTTTATTTCTTATCTTTTATGAGTATAAAGTTTGTACTTGTATCTTTCTCAAAATACTATTTCACGGTTTGTCTTTTGAAACTTATAAAAATTAAAGGATTTGTCCATCACTCAGACAACCCTTTCTTAATCCCTATGTTGCCCTCTTGTAAAATAATAACATTTATATTCACCTCCGGTGCCGGTACCGTTCCAGAGGCATCCGCACTGACTCCCTCGGAGATCGTGTAACATTATGTCACTCGATCCCTCCAACCAATCAGCCTTGGCTTCATTCTTCTTGCCTTCGGATGTGCATCTAGAGGAAATGAGGGAGCGGCGGTCAGTAAATTCAGTGATGATTGGCCACAGGGATCGTGTGACAAAACAATATTACGCGATCTTCGAGAGAGCCAGTGCCGACACCGATGGAACGGCACCGGCACCAGAAGTGATTATAAGTGTTTTTACTTTACAAGGGGGCAACATAGAGATTGTTGTATTAGTGGACAACCCCGTTAACAGTTTAAACTAAATAAATAACGTAAAAATACTCAACAACCATGCGCCATACTACCTGGCATTACCACTTGGCTGCCTATCCTTCTATAGACTGAATATATGGTGAATCGATGTCTATAAGACGGTTTTAATGTGTTTTGGACAAACTAATATGTTTCAACATCTTCCCCCTAGTCAGGTGATTTCATAGAAGCTTTTGTGAAGTTAAAGAAAAACCTATTTGCGCTAATTTAATATCTGTTCTAGTACAACAGCTTGGCACCTGAGGCTTTTCCTCGAGCAGTTACAATGCTGTGAACTGAACACGCGGCTTTGTTATATTGAATAATTCAGGACCGAAGCCAATCTTATAAGTGTTCCTGTTGGGATAAGCTGGTGGGATAGAGTTCAGTAGGGAAGCGTCCATCTGGTTATTCATTGTCAGATGTAGTATTGACCCCACAATATTGATATGGAAGAAAACTGTGCCAAGTGCTAAGTGCAAAACATTCTCTCCATTTAGTGCACCCTGGTGAATTAATTATTCTCCTTTTTCTGCTCTGGTGAAGTATAGAGGTGATGTAACCATGGCATTCAGATGCAATTTTATATCTTTTGTTTTCTCAATCATAATGAGTTATGTATAATTTGTAATATAATCTATAGCTGAATTAAAGTGGCTGTCCAGTGATAACTAGTTACCTCGTAGGCTTGTACCCACAGGGCAGCTGATTACACTGGTCAGTGGGGGTCCCACAGGGACCCACACCAATGGGCAGCACAGAGAACTTTTATTTTATTCCTGCAAGACCCTTTTATCACCATTAAAAAATTGGAACCACGGGTTGGATACGCAACTGTCGCACTATTCATTCTCTACGGGGCTGGTGGAAATAGCCGATTGCAGTGCTCATCTCTAGCCCCGTAAGGAATGAATAAAGTACTAGTCAAGCATGGGCATTAAAGCTCCATTCTAAAAGGGAGCAAATTTCCCTATTCTGATGACTGGCATGGATCCCAAAAGTTGGACACAAACCGAGGACAGCATACATGTACCATCACAACTAGATAAGTTTGTCTCTGACCAAGCTGCGTCGGTGACTATTCGTACGGGCGGGTTCCCGGCGGCTTCTCTCCGCCCTCTGACAATGATTTTGCCTACGTGCATCTTTCAGAGACAAACATACATGCATGTGATCGCAGCCAGTGGCTGATACATTTTGCCCATGTTTTGGGCAGCATTTAATACAGGAGCTAAAAGATGGACATGGACATGAAATTCTGCACCACAACCTCATGAAAAGGTTTTTTGACTTCAACTTTAGATTTTGAAATTTTCTCTAAGTGACGAAAATAATTATACTTTATAATATAATATATATACTTTATAATGGTTATTTGTATATTGTAATTATTGTCATCAAGGGTTTCCCTCTTCTGGCAAATATATGAATTTATGTTCTTAGCTGTATCTTGCTTGTTCCATGTGAGGCTTCAGATAGGTTTATGACTTCTGAAAGAGCAGTATATTAATCATTCTTCTTCTTATCACATTTTTCAACTAAAGGGTGGGCCATTTATATGGATACACCTAAATAAAATGGGAATGGTTGGTGATATCAACTTCCTGTTTGTGACACATTAGTATATGGGAGGGTGAAACTTTTCAAGATGGGTGATGACCATGGTGGCCATTTTCAAGTTGGCCATTTTGGATCCAACTTTATTTTTTCCAATGGGAATAGGGTCATGTGACACATCAAACTTAAACCATAATGTGGTGGTGCACCATCTTGGGTGTCAAGTCCGAGCATTCCTACATGAACAGTTTCCCAGAAAGTGGATTGGTCTTCGTGGGTCAGTTGAATGGCCACCAAGGTCTCCCGATCTGACCCCCTTAGACTTTTATCTTTGGGGTCATCTGAAGGCAATTGTCTATGCTATAAAGATACGAGATGTGCAGCATCTGAAACAACGGATACTGGAAGCCTGTGCTAGTATTTCATCTGTGGTGTTGCCATTAGTGTGTCAAGAGTGGGAAAAGAGGGTTGCATCGACAATCCAACACAATGGGCAGCACTTTAAACATATTTTATAAGTGGTCATAAATTTGTAAATAACTCATGAAAGAATGATGTTACGTTAAAACCAAGCACACCTTTGTTTTTCTTGTGAAATTCTCAATAAGTTTGATGTGTCACACGACCCTCTTCCCATTGGAAAAAATAAAGTTGGATCCAAAATTGCCGAATTCAAAATGGCCGCCATGGTCACAACCCATCTTGAAAAGTTTCCCCCCTCCCATATTCTAATGTGCCACAAACAGGAAGTTGACATCACCAACCATTCCCATTTTATTTAGGTGTATCCATATAAATGGCCCACCCTGTATATATAAACTGGTTATTCTCATGGTATGCGTGAAATAATGAACCAGGAACGTTTTGATCTTTGTATTCACGCATTAAGTAAAAGGTGGAGATAACATAACTGGTTTACACTTCGTAATTAGAAAAAGACGCAAAATATGGTCAAGGTCACCTGAAAAAAGTCTGACTTCAGGAACTAATTGAACTAGAAGAATATTAATGCAGTGTTAGAGTACATTAACAGTAGCACCTTTTCTTAGATGCGTGAACTTTTTATTAGCCGTACAAGTGATTTTTTTTACTCTAAAAAGAAAAGCGAAAATGGTGCTTTGATTAATTTCCTAACATATCATTGTAGCAGTTTGGGATCCATTTTCCTAATACAGAGCTTCAAAGTCAATAGGCATAGTTGGTTAAATGATTAAACTCTTGTTGCCTGTAGTCACCGCTAGAGGGAGCTTAAAATTTTCCTGCATACTGTTTATACAGTGAACTCAACAACACAGCAGTATGCAGTAAGCTTATAAGCTGCCCTTAGTGGCAGTTGTTTTCACTGGCTAGCCCCTTACAAATTCTGCATATCTGCAGCTGCCACTAGGGGGAGCTTAGGAGCCTACTGTGTACTGGTTTACTGTACAGTTCGCTGTATAAACAGTATGCAGGATGGGCACCAGCTCCCCCTAGTGGCCTTTCTCAAGCCTCAAAATACAGCTTTGACACACAGCTCTGCATCATAGCTGTACTTTGAGCCTTGAGAAAGGCCAGATATGGCCGAAACGTTACCTTATCTTCCTAATTTTGTGATTTTTTTTCTTAATATGGAATAAAGATCTAACTTTTTAAGGGTTATCCTCTGGTGCCTCGGGATCCTTGGATATTCTACTGTTATGGGCCTAAGGCTGGGTTCCCATTGCGTTATGGGACCGCGTTTAACGGACAGCGTTGCACGGCGAAATTAACGCCGTGCAACGCGTCCGTTAACGCGCCCATTGAAGGCAATGGGAACGCGCTTCACCAGCGCGTGCCATGTTCGGCACGCGCTAGCGACGCGCCGGTGTTTCCTGGCGCGCCGCGGACGCTGCAAGCAGCGCTCGAGGCGCGCCCGCGGTCCGTTCCCCGCTCTCGCAGATCGGGGATCTGCGAGAGTGGGGACGTTACCGCGACCCCGACCGCAGCCCCATAGAAAACATTGCGTTAGCGCAATCCGCTAGCGCTAAACGGATTGCACTAACGCAATGTGACCCTAGCCTAATGGGAGGCCCTACCGAGTAAGCACAGAATTTATCAATGGTGCATAGGACTTGGGCACTGAGTACACTATTATTATTGGAGGTTTTTGTTTTTTTTTCATTTTTGTATGTTTCAACTGCACATCTGTAGCCGTTATTTTGCAGACGTGGTCTATTCTTGCTCATTATCTTGGGCTAACACATGTTATCATAGACATCTTTGGTGTTTTTATTATATTTTTAATGGCTGTGTATTATTTGTAATTTTTTTCATAATAAAGTTTCCTTTTTTTGGGGGGGGGGATGGGCTATCCTCCTTTTGCATATACTTTTCGTTTTCCAAAGCTTGCACAGTGTGGTCCATTCTAAAAGGGGTAAAAGTCCCGTCATCGCCTATTCTATGGATAGCTAATAGCTGGTTTTCTCTGGACAACTTCTGTAGCAAATCCACTTCATGTCCACGTTGGGAATTTGGAGCAATATATCAAAATAAATGGAACTCCAATCTGTATAAGAATACAGTATTCCAAGAAATGAATTAAAGGGAATCCGACAGCAGGTTTTTGCTATGTAAACTAAGGACAGCATGAGGAAGGGGATAAAACACTGAACTCAGCGATATGTCACATGTCTGGCTGTGTACCGTTGTTTACTTATATAATGATTTAATCACCTTGTGATTATCATTGATGTAACTATCAGGCACTTGCTCCACCTACTCCTGTGATAAGCAGCTCACTGTCAATAGACTCTGCTGCATTCTGCATCTAAGAATGCTGTGTCGGAACTGCAGCACTCAGTAAACTAAGAGATACATTGTTGGAATCAGGGTCTCTTTTCCGACATCATGCTGCTCTCAGATGAGGCACTAAAAGCCTGCTGTCAGATTCCCTTTAACATAGAAACATGTTAAGAAAAAGACCTTACAAGTTTACATATTTTTATAATTTCACAATGTTGGAGTCTAGCGATGAAACTTCCATTCAAGCTACAAATATTTTAACTTTTGAATTTTTTTTTTAATCATTGATATTTCATTGGTCAAAGAACTGTAGAGGTGACTAATACTAGTGTAGTCCTGCAGTCTGCCATACTATTTGGGTCTTCTGACAATACGATCATTCTCATACAAATGATATTCTGGGTTTTTTATATACCGGTATATAAAACTAATCTGCCCTGTAGTACAAACATGGCATCATTACTGAATAAAACATGTGACTATTAGAATACTTAATACATTCAAATATCACAGTGTAGCAAAATCCCATTTCTTTGTATCTCTTCTGTAGTGTACGCTCCCACCGATATGCAAATCTAACCTTTCAGATACTTTACCCAATAAACCCAGAGGCCGTAGCTGAATAAAAATGTTTACTAAAGGGCTTTCTTTTGTATAATCTATTGATTTAATATCTTTTTGACAAGAGTGGAATGCCAGTATTACCCAGAAGGCTACTGATGAGGATCTCAGCACATTTGTTCTATATATATATTATTTAGCACAGAGGCACAGACAATGGGCAAAATGGAGCATATGTCGGGTTTATAATTGCTGATAATCTCCGGCATGTTTGTACTGGAATTATTTACTTAGTAGATACTTATGACAAACTGGGAAAAATAGATATAGACAGTTCCAAATGTGCAGAGAGTATGAGAATGGGGAATACTGCTGCTGGATATGCCTTTGGCATTGTCATGTATTAGAAACATTTGACTAAGATTTTTTTTTCCATCTTAAAATTTGCAGATATGAACTGGTTAGTGAAAGGGAACCTGTTACCCCGAAAATCGCGGATGAGGTAAGCCCACCAGCATCAGGAGCTTATGTACAGCATTCTGTAATGCTGTAGATAAGCCCCCGATGTTGCCTGAAAGATGAGAAAAAGATGTTAGATTATACTCACCCAGGGGCGGTCCCGCTGCTGGTCAGGTCGGATGGGCGTCTCCGGTCCGCTGCGGCGCCTCCTATCTTCTTTCCATGACGTCCTCTTCTGATCTTCAGCCACGGCTCCGGCGCAGGCGTACTTTGTCTGCCCTGTTGAGGGCACAACAAAGTACTGCAGTGCGCAGGCGCCGGCAAGGTCAGAGAGGCCCGGCGCCTGCGCACTGCAGTACTTTGCTCTGCCCTCAACAGGGCAGAGCAAAGTACGCCTGCGCCGGAGCCGTGGCTGAAGATCAGAAGAGGACGTCATGGAAAGAAGATGGGAGGCGCCGGAGCAGACCAGAGACGCCCATCTGACCTGACCAGCAGCGGGACCGCCCCTGGGGGAGTATAATATAACGTCTTTTTCTCCTCTTTCAGGTAACATCGGGGGCTTATCTACAGCATTACAGAATGCTGTAGATAAGCCCCTGATGCCGGTGGGCTTACCTCACCCGCGATTTTCGGGGTGACAGGTTCCCTTGAAGTATATTTTATCTTGTGTTACATCCTGTTTCGTGCAGTTGCCAAAATAGTCTCCAGCATTGTACAAGATTGTCATCGCTCACATACAGAATGGCAGTGGCGTACCGCTAATGGTGGCAGGCCACACAATATGGGGCCGTGAGCTGGGGGGGCCCGATGGCAGCGCCCGCACCGGACCCCTCCGGCCATCATCATGAACAATAATGATGGAGAAGGGAGTATCAGCTGACGGTTCCTCTCACATCATTCTTGCTCAGCGTCTGACGTCTGAGTGCAGCGGGCATGATGATGTCATTACAGCGCACCCGCTGTACTTAGATGTGCCGCACTTCGCACCACAAGTTCAAGAGACCGGAGCATCGGGTTGAATGAGGAGAGGCGAATATTATATTCTTTTTTTTAATTTTAAATCAGTGACTGGTGGCCATAATAGAGCATGGAAGACCATAGAGAGAGCATTATATTGTATGGAGGACCATGGGGAGAGCATTATATTGTATGGAGGACCATGGGGAGAGCATTATATTGTATGGAGGACCATGGGGGTGCATTATATTGTATGGAGGACCATGGGGAGAGCATTATATTGTATGGAGGACTATAGGGAGAGCATTATATTCTATGGAGGACCATGGGGAGAGCATTATATTGTATGGAGGACCATGGGGGTGCATTATATTGTATGGAGGACCATGGGGAGAGCATTATATTGTATGGAGGACCATGGAGAGAGCATTATATTGTATGGAGGACCATGGGGGTGCATTATATTGTATGGAGGACCATGGAGAGGTCATTATATTGTATGGAAGACCATAGAGAGAGCATTATATTGTATGGAGGACCATGGGGGTGCACTATATTGTATGGAAGACCATAGAGAGAGCATTATATTGTATGGGGGACCATGGGGGTGCATTCTATTGTATGGAGGACCATGGGGAGAGCTTTATATTGTATGGAGGACCATAGGGGGTGCATTATATTCTATGGAGGACCATGAGGAGTGCATTATATTGTATGGAGGACCGTAGGGAGTGCATTATATTGTATGGAGGACCATGGAGAGAGCATTATATTGTATGGAGGACCATGGGGAGAGCATTATATTGTATGGAGGACCATGGGGAGAGCATTTTATTGTATGGAGGACCATGGGGAGTGCATTATATTGTATGGAGGACCATGGGGAGAGCATTATATTATATGGAGGACCATGGGGAGAGCATTATATTGTATGGAGGACCATGGGGGTGCATTATATTGTATGGAGGACCATGGAGAGATCATTATATTGTATGGAAGACCATAGAGAGAGCATTATATTGTATGGAGGACCATGGGGTGCACTATATTGTATGGAAGACCATAGAGAGAGCATTATATTGTATGGAGGACCATGGGGAGAGCATTATATTGTATGGAGGACCATGGGGGTGCATTATATTGTATGGAGGACCATGGGGAGAGCATTATATTGTATGGGGGACCATGGGGGTGCATTCTATTGTATGGAGGACCATGGGGAGAGCTTTATATTGTATGGAGGACCATAGGGGGTGCATTATATTCTATGGAGGACCATGAGGAGTGCATTATATTGTATGGAGGACCATAGGGAGTGCATTATATTGTATGGAGGACCATGGAGAGAGCATTATATTGTATGGAGGACCATGGGGAGAGCATTATATTGTATGGAGGACCATGGGGAGAGCATTTTATTGTATGGAGGACCATGGGGAGTGCATTATATTGTATGGAGGACCATGGGGAGAGCATTATATTGTATGGAGGACCATGGGGAGAGCATTATATTGTATGGAGGACCATGGGGAGAGCATTATATTGTATGGAGGACCATGGGGAGAGCGTTTTATTGTATGGAGGACCATGGGGAGTGCATTGTATTCTATGGAGGACCATGGGGAGTGCATTACATTCTATGCAGCACTATGAAGAGTGCATTATAAGATTTTGAATATTATGGGGAGAGCATTATACTATATGGAGAGCCACGGGGAGTGTATTGCATTCTATGGAGGACCATGGGAAGTGTATTATATTCTATGGAGGAGTATGGAGAGGGCATTATATTATATGGAGAACCATGGGGAGAGCATTATATTATATGGAGGACCTTAGAGAGAGCATTACATTATATGGAAGACCATGGGGAGTGCATTATACTATATGGAGGACTATGGGAAGTGCAGAATACTATATGGAGGATTATGGGGGTGCATTATACCATATGGAGGACTATATGGGGCCCATTATACAAAATGGAAGGCTATGTTGGGGCCATTATAATATTTGGAGAGTTATGTGGGAGTCATTATACTGTATGCATGTGGAGGCTAATGTGGAGGAACTCACCATGGGGGTATCACACTTTTGTTGGCATTCTAGTTTATGAGGGAAATGAGAAAGAAATCTATTACTTCAGCAGGAGCAAACTTACTTTGTATAGGCCCGTGCACGTGCCCGAACATGTTGCCAATAAAAACATCAACTTTTCCATCAAAAAACAAGACCTCACATGACTCTATGGACCAAAATATGGAAAACTTATAGCTCTCAAAATGTGGCAACACAAAAAAATATTTTTTGCAATAAAGAGCGTCTATTAGTCTGTGACGGCTGTCAATCATAAAAATCCACTAAAAAACGCTATAAATAGTAAATCAAACCCCCCTTCATCACCCCCTTAGTTAGGGAAAAATAATAAAATTGAAAAAATGTATTTATTTTCATTTTCCCATTAGGGTTAGGGCTAGGGTTGGGGCTAGGGTTGAGGATAAATTTAAGGCTAGGGTTAGGGTTAGGGCTAGGGTTAGGGCTAGGGTTAGTGTTAGGGCTAGGGTTAGGGTTAGGGCTAGGGTTGGGGCTAGGGTTGGGGCTAGGGTTAGGGTTTCAGTTAGAATTGGGGGTTTCCACAGTTTAGGCACATCAGGGGCTCTCCAAACGCGACATGGCATCCGATCTCAATTCCAGCCAATTCTGCGTTGAAATAGTAAAACAGTGCTCCTGCCCTTCCGAGCTCTCCTGTGCACCCAAACAGGGGTTTACCCCAACATATGGGGTATCAGCGTACTCAGGACAAATTGGACAACAACTTTTGGGGTCCAATTTCTCTTGTTACCCTTGGGAAAATACAAAACTGGGGGCTAAAAAATAATTTTTGTGGGAAAAAAAATAATTTTTATTTTCTCGGCTCTGCATTATAAACTGTAGTGAAACACTTGGGGGTTCAAAGCTCTCACAACACATCTAGATAAGTTCCTTAGGGGGTCTACTTTTCAAAATTGTGTCACTTGTGGGGGGTTGCAATGTCTAGGCACATCAGTGGCTCTCCAAACGCAACATAGCTTCTCATCTCAATTCCTGTCAATTTTGCATTGAAAAGTGAAACGGCGCTCCTTCCCTTCCGAGCTCTGCCATGCACCCAAACAGTGGTTTACCCCCACATATGGGGTATCAGCGTACTCAGGACAAATTGCACAACAATTTTTGGGGTCCAATTTATTTTCTTACCCTTGGGAAAATAAAAAATGGGGGGCAAAAAGATCATTTTTGTGAAAAAATATGATTTTTTATTTTTACGGCTCTGCATTATAAACTTCTGTGAAGCACTTGGTGGATCAAAGTGCTCACCACACATCTAGATAAGTTCCTTAGGGGGTCTACTTTCCAAAATGGTGTCACTTGTGGGGGATTTCAATGTTTAGGCACATCAGGGGCTCTCCAAGCGCAACATGGCATCCCATCTCAATTCCAGTCAATTTTGCATTGAAAAGTCAAATAGCACTCCTTCCCTTCCGAGCTCTGCCATGCGCCCAAACAGTGGTTTACCCCCACATATGGGGTATCGGCGTACTCAGGACAAATATTACAATTGTAAAAATTGTTAAAAGTTGGAAAATTGCGAAATTTTCAAAATTTTCTCCAAATTTTCATTTTTTTCACAAATAAAC
Organism: Ranitomeya imitator; assembly: GCF_032444005.1. Taxonomy (NCBI): domain Eukaryota; kingdom Metazoa; phylum Chordata; class Amphibia; order Anura; family Dendrobatidae; genus Ranitomeya; species Ranitomeya imitator. The sequence goes on from NC_091287.1 coordinate 59,688,728, forward strand.
ACAGGTAATATCAAAGAAATTTTACCACTATCATGAAGTACAATATGTCACGAGAAAACTGCCAGAATCATCAGGATCCGTTGAAGCGTTCCAGAATTATAACCTCATAAAGGGACAGTGGTCAGAATTGTAAAAATTGGCCCGGTCATTAACGTGCAAACCACCCTTGGGGCTTAAGGGGTTAATAAAGGGGATGGGGGAACTACAATACCCAGAGAGATTAGCAAACATAGGATTATTTAGTCTAGAAAAAAGACAACTGAGGGGCAATCTAATAACCATGTATACGTATATAAGGGGACAATACAAATATCTCTCTGAGGATCTGTTTATACCAAGGAAGGTGACGGGCACAAGGGGGCATTCTTTGCGTCTGGAGGAGAGAAGGTTTTTCCACCAACATAGAAGAGGATTCTTTACTGTTAGGGCAGTGAGAATCTGGAATTCGTTGTCTGAGAAGGTGGTGATGGCGAACTCAGTCAAGGGGTTCAAGAGAGGCCTGGATGTCTTCCTGGAGCAGAACAATATTGTATATTAGAGTTATTAGGTTCTTTAGAAGGACGTAGATCTGGGGATTTATTCCGACGGAATATAGGCTGAACTGGACGGACAAATGTATTTTTTCAGCCTTGCTCTAACTATGTTACTATGTTACTAATTCCTTTAAACACTCTCAGGTATTCTGTTTTTTTTTAACTAAAATCATGTTTTGTAGTATACTGCATTCCCTGCCTTGGCTTTTATACAGCCTGTGATAGGCTGTGTTATACTATTGTGCTATGCTATGTATTAACTGCAAGGATTTTTTAGGAAGCCCACCCAATCAATTCTACGTCATGTAAGCCACCGCTGGCTGATGCAATCTTCTGCATTGTGCTAAATAACAGCAGGCACTTTTGACAATTTTCGCAAATCAAATCGCAAGTAGTTTGATATTGACCTCAATGACAGTTTTGCCCTCCTTCATCCCCGACATGAAGACTTGGCACATATCAGAGTTTTCATATCAAGTTCAGATTTATTGCTTTCATGAAGTCTATCTTGTGTATGGTTTTTGCCCATCTTTGATAGTATGCCGTTCATCTGTATACCCCACAAGCCTGCAAGCGCTGACGATTCACCCAATGTACGCAGCAGTCCTTTGGCAGCTACAAGTGCTCCTGGCAGTCAGCAAACAGCCATTGATGAATCGCTTCTTTCTGTTCCTTCTGTAAAACATTTAGATAAAACAATGTTGAAATAATGAAGTCCTGGAGGAAAATGTCTCCTCCGGCTTATTTATTTATCTCCCTTGCTGACCTTTTCTGCCTAGTGCCCCTGTTACATTACTTCTATTCTCTGTATGCTGTGCGAACGCTGCGATGAATGAACCTGGATAATTCGAATGGGGATGAATGTATTAGAAATCCCAACACAGATATTTAGTGGGCAAATTTATTTATAAAACTAAAACAGCTAAAATTGCTTATTTGCATGCAGAGTCTTCAAACACACCTGTTGTATTACAGAAATTCCGTAGATAAACACGATCTTTCTGCCTTCATCCCTTGCAAGATGTTAAAGGGACACTGTCACCTGAATTTGGAGGGAACAATCTTCAGCCATGGAGGCGGGGTTTTTGGGTGTTTGATTCACCCTTTCCTTACCCGCTGGCTGCATGCTGGCTGCAATATTGGATTAAAGTTCATTCTCTGTCCTCCGTAGTACACGCCTGCGCAAGGCAAGATTGGCCTTGTGCAGGCATGTACTATGGAGGACAGAGAATGAACTTCAATCCAATATTGCAGCCAGCATGCAGCCAGCGGGTAAGGAAAGGGTGAATCAAACACCCAAAAACCCCGCCTCGATGGCTGAAGATTGTTCCCTCCAAATTCAGGTGACAGTGTCCTTTTAAGACTAGGCTTGAGCAAAACGGATCGTACAAATTCAAAAGTCGCTGACTTTTGGCAAAGTCGGGTTTCATGAAACCCGACCCGATCCTAGTGTGGGATCGGCCATGTGGTCGGCGATCTTCGCGCCAAAGTCGCGTTTCGTATGACGCGTTTGGCGCCATTTTTTCAGCCAATGAAAGAGCGTGGGCAGAGTGATGACATAGGTCTGAGGGACGTGGACGCCTATCGCCATCTTGTCGCTTGTGCGCTGTAGCGATTTGCAATGTGTAACACCAGCTTTTCTGTTCAGGGACGGAGGAGAGAGAGAGAGCGAGAGAGAGAGAGAGAAAAATTTCCCATTGACTTTGCATTGGGTTTCGTGTTTCGGTCGATCCCCGACTTTCCGCCATAATCGGCCGATTTCACTCGACTCGACTTTTGAGATAGTCGGGTTTCGCGAAACCCGACTCGACCCTAAAAAAGTAAAAGTCGTTCAACCCTAGTTAAGACAATTATTGGCCGCACATGTAAGTGAATATGCCAAAGAATTGTCCAGATTCTCATGCTCTGTGCAATTTGCCAACCATTCTTTCTCGGTGGAAGCTTCATCTTCATTAGCATTCTGCCAGCACTATAAGTGCAGGAAATTCCTTTCTCTCATTTCCCAGAATGCATTGCACTTACCATTGTCTAATGGCTTGCCTGCCCTGAATATAGAACCTGGCTCTCTTGTATATCATTTCACAGACAGGCGAGCAGGAGCAGAAAGACAAAGACTTGCTAACACTTCCTTTAATCCATAGTTAATCTTTGCTTGACTGTATTCTCATTGAAGAGCATTACAGTGAGCAGGGATGCACAGACAGCCCAGGACCCAACATGATGGCTGCCGCACTACAGTAAATGTGTAGGGAATCGGTGATAACTTGTTGATGATTGGTGGATGGCCACTGAAACCGCATCAATCACTAGAACGAGGCTTTTAGAATGGAGCGCCAGGGGTCCTGACCGCCCTGCCCTCCATGCATTACCTATAGGAGTGCACTTCACTTTCTCCCGCAGCCTAATAGAGAATGAATGGCACATCATTCAGGTAAGGTAGGGCAAAATTCCTCGATCTGCAGATAGGTTCGAGATTTGGAGCTCAGATACCTATCATTCAGCAAGTTACCCCTATTGATTGGATAAGTATTAGGACAGACCCTGTAAGGTGGCATTGGGCCTCTTACCTATGGGTCCATATGTAGTCATGGGCGAACCTGAACGGTAAAATTCAGGGTCTGTATCGAACACCTAGTGTCCTTGCATGAAGCCCGAACATGGACTTCTCCAGTAAGGCAGCCGGTAGCTCAGGCGTTTCTTACACTGTCATCTGTGTGACAGCGCAAGAAACACCGGTTCTGATCGGCGTTACGTTTGTTACCGCCGGTCAGAGTGCAGGCATTCCCACGCTGTCACACAGATCACAGCGTGTTTGTCAGCAGCTCTGACCAGTGTTAAAAAGGTTACCACTGGTCAAAGGCATCTGCTGATGAGATTACTACTCTCATCATTGTAAGCCTGTTCTCACTGATAGCAGTGAAAGCAGGTACACAATGATGGGAGTATTCACCAGCTGGTGCCTGTGCAATAAATAAAACAAAAAATGGTATGGGGTCTATTATTGACAGCCAGCACAGGCAAAACCGACAGCTGCGGGCTGCAGCTCCAAGCTGTCAGCGTGATCTTGACTGGTTAAATAAATAATTTAAAAAAAACGGCATGGAGCCTCCCTCATGTTTGACAACCAGCCAAGCTGCAGCAGATATCTGTGGGCTGGTATTCTCAGGCTGGTAAAGGGCCATGGATATTGCCCCCCAGGCAAAAAATAGCAGATGCCCCAGAGAAGGCACATCTGTTAAGTGCGCCAGGTCTGGCGCTTTGCGTGGCTGTTCCCACTTGTTCTGGTGCGATGGCAAGTGGGGTAATAGTTGTGGGGTTGATGTCAACGTTGTAATGCCAGCTGACATCAAGCCCACAGGTTAGTAATGGAAAGGCGTCTATAAGATGCTCCCATTACTAATCACATAGACATTGTAATACGGACACAGCAAGAATAAAGTCCTTTGTTTGAAATAAAAATTACCTGCCCTCTTTTACCCATTTACTTTTAATAAAGAAAAACAAACCCCAGGACTTTTTTGTATTATTTATTTATTGCAAAGACACCGGCTGGTGAATTCACCCACCATCGCACACCTGGTCATCGTACACCTGCTCTTGCTGATTTCATCAAGACCAGGTATATGATGAAGAGAGTAGTACTCTCATCAGCAGATGCCTGTGACCGGCAGTAACCTTTTTACCGCCGGTTAGAGCTGCTGTCACACACCAAAAAAAACCTAGGCCTCAGTGCATCATGAATGGCATTGTTCATGCTGTTCTTGGTGAGAGGACATCCTGAACTCAATTTCTCCTGGCGCGTGCCTATCATTGAATCCAGGGCATCTGAAAAGTGTTGTGCACCTCAACACAAATCTTTCTCCTGTTGTGGAGTAAGATTTGTTGCATATGGAACAGGACAGCTAATCATAAATTTGACGAGCGGGGAATCACCACATACCCGTCCCACCCCAGCCCTGCCCACTTTGTCAGATCTAGGCGGAGGTGGCATGAGAACACCACAAGTCACAAAATTATTGAGTCGCCTCATGTTGATCCAAACTGTAGCATAACATAGGAAAGGAGACTCTGATGCCAGCTATGTATCACTTAGTTTGCTGGGTGCAGCAGTTATAACACAATCAGAGTTTTTAGATGTAGCATGTAGCAAAGCTCACAAAGCTGTCTCTGCCCACACCACAGCTGACTCCACCCACACCAGGCTCTCTGTGTACATTGTCTATTAACAGTGTGCTGCTTATTACAAGAGAAGGCGTGGTTGGCCTTGTATGAGGCAGATAGTCTGTGCAGTGATAATGTCCTGGTAATAAAACATTTATTGTATGTGAACAACAGCACACAGCCTAAAAAGTGACACATCCCTAAAATCTTTGAGTCATCCAGATCTTCCTAATACTATTTATAAGATGCAGTAATTGAGAAAGGGATGCTAAACCAAAGCTTAATATAGTTGTTGTGCAGTTGTCTGTAATCTATTGTTCCCTGTATGCAAATATTTCAGGTTTGGGAGCTTTTTAGACTCAGCTACTTTTGCAGGCAGCGAGAGCTGTAATTCATAGCCATATTTGTTTGTGTTCTAGGAATTTGCAGATTCCATATATCAGCTGGTAATACAAAAGTTCCAGGGGCTTACCGAAAACTTCTCCGTGTGCTCACGTCACAAAGCCCTAGCAGCAATCATCATGACCAGAGGTAAGATTATTTTTCTACTGTGATTTATCATGCTGAAGTTTACTGTATATAGTGATCTCATTATCACATCTTCAAGACAATTTTTCCAATTTAAATAGAATTGTGAGCGCGAAATGTCTTCTCAATCTATTGAAACATGAAAAAGTGCCTGAGTCACATTCTTTTTTGTGTAATACCTATTAAAAGTGTATTTTTTACATTCATAAGTAAAGTGTAGTTATATGGTCGGTATTCTCTGCACAGGACATACTGCAACTAAAGAACATTGTTAACATAAACCCCTCGAACTGCCTCAACCAGATATTCAACAGCAACTTGCTCCTAGTTTCAGACTTTTCTTGCAAATGTGTCTCTCCCAGCAATACAACCTGGATGTGAGGTCCCTCCATGTCCATATAGTGCACATATATCAGCACCACTTCATTCCGGTACTGATTTCTCCTTCTTCAGCCCATGATGGATATTTTCTGCTTGGTAGCACACCGCTTTGGGTTCCATAGTGCCGGTCAGTCCTCTCTGGTTGTGAACAGGAGCTATGTGAGTTTCCTTAGCCTCCGGGATGGCGGGCTCGACTTATGAATGGCCATGCTGTCGAGACATCACCTGGGCATGGCACACCGCACAGAAGACATCACACCAGGCCGGCCAATCAATCTATGCACTGGGGAGCATTGACGTTCCGAAAATTGAAGCTGCTCGTGTCCTCAGCTAAAGAGCACTGACATTGACTGTGAAACTACATTGCGTGAAGCGATCCGCTCATCTCTAGGCCTGATAGATACTGATGTTGTGAAGCGTGCCGTTTTCCATTACATTCCACTGCAGATGGTCCTTTTTCCTATCTGCATGCTAATTCACTACGTGTGATTTTCCACTGCAGACTCTATGTAAACTTTTATTTCTGTTTCCACAGCATGTGTGGTCTGCCCTCTCTGAAGACCTAGTTGCTTTCCTCGCTATCCATACTTTCACCTCATTGGTGCAACCTCCTCCCCTTGTATCATTAACTTAGGTCTAGGGAAGAACAAAGAGGAGTACTTAAAACATATCTTTAAAAAGGTCTGTCAATAGGATCAACCCTTCTAAGCCAACTGTATGGGTTTGTAGGTTACAGAAAGTTGAATAAAATTATACTATGATATCTGCCATGATTACCCTGGAAATATCACCTTTCATTTAAAATAAGCTCTGGGGGAAAATTATAAGTGAGATCTATGTCCCACCTATAGATCGTAACAGGTTATTTACATATTAAGAAAAATGTGGATTTCTCTAGAATAAGACATCAGATCGCAGATATCAAGGATATCATTGTATTCGGTTTCCTATGACCTACATCCCATATAGACGACTTAGGAGGGTTGATACTATTGACAGATTCCCTTTAAATTTACATCTGTCACAAGATTTGGCTGATATAAAATACGGTCACCCCCTTTCAGGGCTAATATACATCATTCTATAATTCTGTATAAGTGCCCTCAACATGACCTGCAAGAAAAAAAAACCCTTTTATTATACCCACCTGCGCAGGCGTTCTTCTCTGATCTGACGAGGGCAGAATAATGTACTGCAGTGCGCATGCACTGGGGCTCTTTGAGCTTTCCCGGCGCCCGTGTGCTGCAGTGCTTTGGTCTGCCCTCGTCAGATGAGAGAAGAACGCCTGCGCAGGAGCGCGATGTCTGGGAGACTGTGTGGGTGACGTAGGGAGGCGTCATCCACATGAAGCAAGCAGGAGGACGGCATCGAAAGAAGATGGGAGGCGCCGGACCAAGACCAATGACGCCCCTCGAGCCAGACCGCCCTGCAGGTGAGTATAATAAAAGGGTTTTTTTTTTCTTGCAGGTCATGTTGAGGGCACTTATACAGAATTATAGAATGATGTATATTAGCCCTGAAAGGGGGTGACCCTATTTTATATCAGCCAAATCTGGTGACAGGTTCACTTTAACTATTCTAGACCTTAGTTACCCCATAAACATACGACATCGTAATTAACTCTTGTGGGTTTTGGGTATAATAAAAGAGGTTCCTTTTGTCTCTATGAGACAGACAGGCACATAGATAGCTACTGTAGATAGATAGATAGATAGATAGATAGATAGATAGATAGATAGATAATATATAGATAGATAAAAAGATAGATAGATAATATATAGGTAGATAGATAGATAGATAGATAGCTACTGTAGATAGATAGATAGATAGATAGATAGATAGATAGATAGATAGATAGATAGATAATATATAGGTAGATAGATAGATAGATAGATATGATATTGATAGATATGAGATAGATAGATAGATAGATAGATAGATAGATAGATAGATAGATAGATAGATAGATAGATAGATAGATAATATATAGATAGATAAAAAGATAGATAGATAGATAGATAGATAGAAGATAGATAGATAGATAGATAGATAATATATAGATAGATAAAAAGATAGATAGATAATATATAGGTAGATAGATAGATAGATAGATAGCTACTGTAGATAGATAGATAGATAGATAGATAGATAGATAGATAGATAGATAGATAGATAATATATAGGTAGATAGATAGATAGATATGATATTGATAGCTATGAGATAGATAGATAGATAGATAGATAATATATAGATAGATAAAAAGATAGATAGATAGATAGATAATATATAGGTAGATAGATAGATAGATAGATAGATAGATAGATAGATAGATAGATATGAGATAGATATAGTAACATAGTAACATAGTAACATAGTTAGTAAGGCCGAAAAAAGACATTTGTCCATCCAGTTCAGCCTATATTCCATCATAATAAATCCCCAGATCTACGTCCTTCTACAGAACCTAATAATTGTATGATACAATATTGTTCTGCTCCAGGAAGACATCCAGGCCTCTCTTGAACCCCTCGACTGAGTTCGCCATCACCACCTCCTCAGGCAAGCAATTCCAGATTCTCACTGCCCTAACAGTAAAGAATCCTCTTCTATGTTGGTGGAAAAACCTTCTCTCCTCCAGACGCAAAGAATGCCCCCTTGTGCAAAGATAGATAGATAGATAGATAGATAGATAGATAGATAGATAGATAGATAGATAGATAGATAGATAGATAGATAGATCTGGGATTGATAGATATGAGATAGATGATAGATGATAGATAGATAGATAGATAGATAGATAGATAGATAGATAGATAGATAGATAGATAGATATGAGATAGATGATAGATGATAGATAGATAGATAGATAGATAGATAGATATGAGATAGATGATAGATGATAGATAGATAGATAGATAGATAGATAGATAGATAGATAGATAGATAGATAGATAGATGGATGATAGATAGATAGATAGATAGATAGATGATAGATAGATGGTTTTTGATATTTTCTGAAAGAAATGAATCCATGTCATTTTTTATTTAATTTCCTTTTATTTGGCTTCAATTTCTAAGTATGATTTACCACTGTCATCAGAATACCCTGACAATATCAGAATTGAATTTTTCAGGGCAGGGGAAAATAATAAATGCCATCCATTTCCACTTAATCTTGATTTACAATGTTTCTCCCTTTAACAACCATAAAATACTCCTCAGTACAGCTCGTCGTGTCTGTGATACAGTGTATTGTAATAAATGTTTGGTGGGTAAAGTAAAAGTAATGAATATTGATTATTAGGATGATTGGTGATTTATAAGATGCTGCCTGGATTTATGGGGTCGGTAATATGATTGGAAGAGAACTGTAATGAATGTCCAGTGTGTATCTGTGAATCTCGGCCCTTTCGTATAACTGTTCTAAATACACAAAGAAAAGACATGATTCGTATGGATTGAGGGATTCTCTCTTCTCTTGATTTTCATTTGGAACAACGCTTCTTTTTCCATGGGCTAAGTACTACATCCTATTACCTTTCCATTAATAGCACTAAGCTGTAACACCAGGTTCACTACAAGGAAAGACGTGAAGCTCTTTCTGAGAGAACAAACATAGACAGTTTTTGCAAATATAGGATGCAGCCTTTAAAATGCATTTACCACACATGGTTTTTAAAAAAAAGTGCTAATTTTTCTGTCTTGAGATATATATTTCGTACTGTACAAAAATTGTCGGTAGGTATGGAAAACAGGAGTGCTGAAAATAAAAATGCTTTAAAAAGTAGGAGTATTACTAGTTTATTTGTAATACTTTATTTTAATCAATAAATAAAATGCAAAGGGAATAAACAAAATAGAAATCTAAATCAAATTAATATCGCCCTTTGAGTTAAAAAAAAGAATCAATTCTTCTAGGTACACTTTTCGTAAGATTTTGTCAGGAGGTTGTTCTAAACATCTTGGAGAATTAACCACAGATCTTCTGTTGAATTCTTTTGCAAATCCTTTCATCTCTTCATGTGATTCGTCCATGAACACTCTCAAAGTGAAAGAGCAAAATCTCTCTCGTTATACAAAGTTGTTTCCTAAGGTGTTTAATGATGTGGATAACTTTGTAGTAAAGTACGCAGCAGCACTTAGGCATTGCTCATTTAGGCTACTTTCACATTTGCGTCGAGTGACGTCCGTCGCAATCCGTCGTTTTGGGGAAAAAACGGATCCCGCAGGATGCGTTTTTTTCCCATAGACTTGTATTTCCGACAGATCGCGAAGTATGGCCATACGTCGTGTCCATCGTGCACTGGATGCGTCGTGTTTTAGTGGACCGTCGTATCGTACATCGCGTCCGCCATTTTCTACCGCGCATGCGCGACCGGAACTCCGCCCCCTCCTCCCCGGACATTAGAATGGGCAGCGGATGCGTTGAAAAACTGCATCCGCTGCCCACGTTGTGCCACATTTTCACAACGTGCGTCGGTACGTTGCACCGACACTTAGCGACGGACCCGTTCCGACACAAGTGTGAAAGAAGCCTAACTGCGATAGTGTCACGCTGTGACTGTATGTAAATAGGGAAAGGTGCCCTGCACTGTCCCTAGGGCTGGGACCCTAACTATCCCTGCTTCCAAGGGTACCTTTAAAGGTGAGGAGATGCGGGCCACCAGCCTTACTGTTCTCCTGTTATACCCTAAGCTGTCCCCTCCCCAGAATGACTGGGACAGAAATGCTAGTGTATAAACAAGTAAGACAAACAGCCATAACAAAAAGCAACTAACATACAAAACTCTCACCAAAGGTAGAGAGATATAGGGAAGGGTAGGAATGTATAAACCTAATGGGAATAGAACAATGAGGAAAACATACACCCAAAAATAGCAACTATAATAAGAAGTCGTGATATCTCTACAGAACGCTTGCAGGATGTGCCATTAATGAGAAGAAATTGCCATCTGCTGGCCAGCCAAAAGGAAGCAGAACCAAATTGTGCTGAAAGATTTGCAGGGGGAGTGTTTTCGTGTGATGGACTGGATCAGGTGACCCATCGGGAGGTCTTCTGTTGTGAATTCTGCTCTTGGGCTCCCTCCGGTGGTTGTAAGTGGCACTTTTGTGAGTTCTGCTCTTGGGCTCCCTCCGGTGGTTTTAAGTGGTATGGCTGCTCCTTGGATTTAGCAATCTGCAGCTGCTTCTACTGATTGTCTTTCTGCTCGGCTATTTGTGCCTGGCTCTTCCCTTCAGCAGTGCCACTTGTCAATGGTTCCTGGTTGGATTCACATCTCTCTTGGATTTCCCTGATATCCTGACCAGTTCAGCAAAGTTAAGTTCTTGCTTGCTCTTTTCTGTCCACAGGTTGTGGACTTATTCGTTCTGTGCTTTCTATGTTTTGTCCAGCTTGTCAGTATGGATTAAATCAGTTTAGCTGGAAGGTTTGGGAAGCAGATTTACCCTCCACACCTTTAGTCAGGTGTGGAGATTTTTGTAAACTCTGTGTGGATTTTTGTAGTTTTTAATACTGACCGCACAGTATTCTATCCTGTCCTATCTATCTAGCTAGACTGGCCTCCTGTGCTACATCCTGGTTTCATTCTGTGTATGTCTTTTCCTTCTCCACTCACAGTCATTACTTGTGGGGGGCTATCTATCCTTTGGGGATTTTCTCTGAGGCAAGATAGTTTTCCTGTTTCTATCTTTAGGGGTAGTTAGTTCTCAGGCTGTGACGAGGTGCCTAAGGAGTGACAGGAGCATCCCACGGCTACTTCTAGTGTTGTGTTGAGCTTAGGGACTGTGGTCAGTACAGGTACCACCTCCTTCAGAGCTCGTCCCATGTTGCTCCTAAACCACCAGTTCATAACAGTACACCAGAAGATATCCATAACAAAGAAGAAGACAGCGCCACACCGGTCAGTGAAAAATGACTTACAGATTTAATCTGCCATCTGCGGCGACGTTTCGGTACAATGACCTTTATCAAGCTTGATAAAGGTCATTGTACCGAAACGTCGCCGCAGATGGCAGATTAAATCTGTAAGTCATTTTTCACTGACCGGTGTGGCGCTGTCTTCTTCTTTGTTATGGATTGGACTTTGTAGCTGGGCTGACCCCCTGGCAGTGACGTGCGCCACTAAGCCTATTGAGGCCGTATGGGTGTAAGGTGCGGTTTAACGCATTTTTTTGATTAGTACACCAGAAGATGTCTGTTATCTGGGTTGTTTGTGACCGGTTCTCTAAAATGGTCCATCTGGTACCTTTGCCTAAGTTGCCTTCCTCCTCAGATTTGGTTCCATTGTTTTTTCAGCATGTGGTTCGTTTGCATGGCATTCCGGAGAATATTGTGTCTGACAGAGGTTCTCAGTTTGTCTCTTGGTTTTGGCAGGCCTTTTGTGCTAGGATGGGCATTGATTTGTCTTTTTCTTCGGCGTTTCATCCTCAGACTAATGGCCAAACTGAGCGAACTAATCAGACCTTGGAAACCTATTTGAGATGCTTTGTGTCTGCTGATCAGGATGATTGGGTGGCTTTCTTGCCGTTGGCCGAGTTTGCCCTTAATAATCGGGCTAGTTCGGCAACTTTGGTTTCACCTTTCTTTTGTAATTTTGGTTTTCATCCTCGTTTTTCTTCGGGGCAGGTTGAGCCTTCTGATTGTCCTGGTGTGGATTCTGTGGTGGACAGGCTGCAGCAGATTTGGACTCATGTGGTGGACAATTTGACGTTGTCTCAGGAAAAGGCTCAACGTTTTGCTAACCGCCGTCGGTGTTTTGGTCCCCGGCTTCGTGTGGGGGATTTGGTTTGGTTGTCTTCTCGTCATGTTCCTATGAAGGTTTCTTCCCCTAAGTTTAAGCCTCGGTTTATTGGTCCTTATAAGATTTCTGAAATTATCAATCCGGTGTCTTTTCGTTTGGCTCTTCCAGCCTCTTTTGCCATTCATAATGTTTTCCATAGATCTTTGTTGCGGAGATATGTGGTTCCCGTTGTTCCCTCGGTTGATTCTCCTGCCCCGGTGTTGGTTGAGGGAGAGTTGGAATATGAGGTTTGAGAAAATTTTGGATTCTCGTTTTTCGAGGCGGAGGCTTCAGTATCTTGTCAAGTGGAAGGGTTATGGCCAGGAAGATAATTCTTGGGTTGTTGCCTCCGATGTCCATGCCGCCGATTTGGTTTGTGCTTTTCACTTGGCTCGTCCTGATCGGCCTGGGGGCTCTGGTGAGGGTTCGGTGACCCCTCCTCAAGGGGGGGGGTACTGTTGTGAATTCCGCTCTTGGGCTACCTCCGGTGGTTGTAAGTGGCACTTTTGTGAGTTCTGCTCTTGGGCTCCCTCCGGTGGTTTTAAGTGGTATGGCTGCTCCTTGGATTTAGCAGTCTGCAGCTGCTTCCACTGATTGTCTTTCTGCTCGGCTATTTATGCCTGGCTCTTCCCTTCAGCAGCGCCACTTGTCAATGGTTCCTGGTTGGTTTCACACCTCTCTTGGATTTCCCTGATATCCTGACCAGGAACCCGGAATACCTGGAGGAAACCCACGCAAGTACTTACAGACTCCTTGCAGATGTTGCCCCTGGTGGGTTTTGAAAGCAGGACCCCAGTGCTGCAAAGCAACAGTACTAGCCACTGAGCCACTATGCTGCCCCAAGGGTTGTCCAGGCTTGAGATGAAAGTCTACTATCACCCTATGTGACTGCAGCCTTCTGAATCCTCACAGCGTATGCACCGTAAACTGTCAGGATTATCCGGTATTGCTGTGTTATTTAAATGCACTTTTTGCTTTTAACCCCTTCCCGACCTTTGACGCCACGTAGGCGTCATGAAAGTCGGTGCCAATCCGACCCATGACGCCTATGTGGCGTCATGGAAAGATCGCGTCCCTGCAGATTGGGTGAAAGGGTTAACTCCCATTTCACCTGATCTGCAGGGACAGGGGGAGTGGTAGTTTAGCCCAGGGGGGGGTGGCTTCACCCCCCCGTGGCTACGATCGCTCTGATTGGCTGTTGAAAGTGAAACTGCCAATCAGAGCGATTTGTAATATTTCACCTATTATAACCGGTGAAATATTACAATCCAGCCATGGCCGATGCTGCAATATCATCGGCCATGGCTGGAAACACTAATGTGCCCCCACCCCACCCCACCGATCGCCCCCCCAGCCCCCCGATCTGTCCGGTACACTGCTCCGGCTCCCCTCCGTCCTGTGCTCCGCTCCCCCCGTGCTCTTGTCCGCTCCCCCCGTGCTCCAATCACCCTCCCCGTGCTCCAATCACCCCCCTGCACTCCGATCCACCCCCCTCCGAGCTCCGTTCCACCCCCCGTGCTCCGTTCCACCCCCCCATGCTCCGTTCCACCCCCCCGTGCTCTGTTCCACCCCTCCCGCGCTCCGATTCACCCCCCCATGCTCCGATCCCCCCCCCCCGTGCTCCCACCCACCCCATCATACTTACCGATCCTGCCGGGGTCCGTCCGTCTTCTCCCCGGGCGCCGCCATCTTCCAAAATGGCGGGCGCATGCTTAGTGCGCCCGCCGAATCTGCCGGCCGGCAGATTCGTTCCAAAGTGCATTTTGATCACTGAGATAGATTATATCTCAGTGATCAAAATAAAAAAAATAATAAATGACCCCCCCCCTTTGTCACCCCCATAGGTAGGAACAATAAAAAAAAGAATTTTTTTTCCACTAATGTTAGGGTTAGGGGTAGAGTTAGGGGTAGAGTTAGGGGGAGGGTTAGGGCTAGGGTTAGGGTTAGGGCTAGGGTTAGGGTTAGGGGTAGGGGTAGGGTTAGGGTTAGGGTTAGGGCTAGGGTTAGGGCTAGGGCTAGGGGTAGGGTTAGGGGTAGGGTTAGGGGTAGGGGTAGGGTTAGGGCTAGGGGTAGGGTTAGGGCTAGGGTTAGGGGTAGGGTTAGGGCTAGGGTTAGGGCTAGGGTTAGGGGTAGGGTTAGGGGTAGGGTTAGGGGTAGGGGTAGGGTTAGGGCTAGGGGTAGGGTTAGGGCTAGGGGTAGGGTTAGGGCTAGGGTTAGGGGTAGGGTTAGGGGTAGGGTTAGGGGTAGGGTTAGGGTTAGGGCTAGGGTTAGGGTTAGGGTTTCGGTATGTGCACACGTATTCTGGTCCTCTGCGGATTTTTCCGCTGCGTATTTGATAAATCCGCAGTGCTAAACCGCTGCGGCTTTATGGCGGATTTACCGCGTTTTTTCTGCGCATTTCACTGTGGTTTTACAACTGCGATTTTCTATTGGAGCAGTTGTAAAACCGCTGCGGAATCCGCACAAAGAAGTGACATGCTGCGGAATGTAAACCGCTGCGTTTCCGTGCAGTTTTTCTGCAGCATGTGTACAGCGATTTTTGTTTCCCATATGTTTACATTGAAATGTAAACTCATGGGAAACTGCTGCGGATCCGCAGCGTTTTCCGCAGCATGTGCACATACCTTTAGAATTAGGCTATGTGCACACGGTGCGGATTTGGCTGCGGATTGGCCGCTGCGGATTCGCAGCAGTGTTCCATTAGGTTTACAGTTCCATGTAAACATATGGAAACCAAATCCGCTGTGCCCATGGTGCGGAAAATACCGCGCGGAAACGCTGCGTTGTATTTTCCGCAGCATGTCAATTCTTTGTGCGGATTCCGCAGCGTTTTACACCTGTTCCTCAATAGGAATCCGCAGGTGAAATCCGCACAAAAAAACACTGGAAATCCACGGTAAATCCGCAGGTAAAACGCAGCGCCTTTTACCCGCGGATTTTTCAAAAATGATGCTGAAAAATCTCACACGAATCCGCAATGTGGGCACATAGCCTTAGGGTTAGGGTTGGAATTAGGGTTGTGGTTAGGGTTAGGGGTGTGTTGGGGTTAGGGTTGTGATTAGCGTTATGGCTACAGTTGGGATTAGGGTTAGGGGTGTGTTGGGGTTAGTGTTGGAGGTAGAATTGAGGGGTTACCACTGTTTAGGCACATCAGGGGTCTCCAAACGCAACATGGCGCCACCATTGATTCCAGCCAATCTCGTATTCAAAAAGTCAAATGGTGCTCCCTCAATTCCGAGCCCTGACGTGTGCCCAAACAGTGGTTTACCCCCACATATGGAGTACCAGCATACTCACGATAAACTGCGCAACAATTACTGGGGTCCAATTTCTCCTGTTACCCTTGTGAAAATAAAAAAATGCTTGCTAAAACATCATTTTTGAGGAAAGAAAAATGATTTTTTATTTTCACGGCTCTGCGTTGTAAACGTCTGTGAAGCACTTGGGGGTTCAAAGTGCTCACCACATATCTAGATAAGTTCCTTGGGGGGTCTAGTTTTTAAAATGGGGTCACTTGTGGGGGGTTTCTACTGTTTAGGCACACCAGGGGCTCTGCAAACGCAATGTGACGCCCGCAGACCATTCCATCAAAGTCTGCATTTCAAAACATCACTACTTCAATTCCGAGCCCCGGCATGTGCCCAAACAGTAGTTTACCCCCACATATGGGGTATCAGCGTACTCAGGAGAAACTGGACAACAACTTTTGGGGTCAAATTCCTCCTGATACCCTTGGGAAAATAAAAAATTGCAGGCTAAAAGATCATTTTTGAGAAAAATTTTTATTTTCATGGCTCTGCGTTATAAACTTCTGTGAAGCACTTGGGGGTTCAAAGTCCTCACCACACATCTAGATTAGTTCCTTTGGTGGACTAGTTTCCAAAATGGGGTCACTTCTGGGGGACCTCCAATGTTTAGGCACACAGGGGCTCTCCAAACGTGACATGGTGTTCGCTAATGATTGGAGCTAATTTTCCATTTAAAAAGCCAAATGGCGTGCCTTCCCTTCCGAGCCCTGCCGTGCACCCAAACAGTGGTTTACCCCCACATATGGGGTATCAGAGTACTCAGGACAAACTGGACAACAACATTTGGGGTCCATTTTCTCCTATTACCCTTGGCAAAATAGGAAATTCCAGGCTAAAATATCATTTTTGAGGAAAGAAAAATTATTTTTTATTTTCATGGCTCTGCGTTATAAACTTCTGTGAAGCACCTGGGGGTTTAAAGTGCTCAATATGCATCTAGATAAGTTCCTTGGGGGGTCTAGTTTCCAAAATGGGGTCACTTGTGGGGGAGCTCCAATGTTTAGGCACACAGGGGCTCTCCAAACGCGACATGGTGTCCGCTAACAATTGGAGCTAATTTTCCATTCAAAAAGTCAAATGGCGCGCCTTCCCTTCCGAGCCCTGCCGAGTGCCCAAACAGTGGTTTACCCCCACATATGAGGTATCGGCGTACTCGGGAGAAATTGCCCAACAAATTTTATGATCCATTTTATCCTATTGCCCATGTGAAAATGAAAAAATTGAGGCGAAAATAATTTTTTTGTGGAAAAAAAAGTACTTTTTCATTTTTACAGATCAATTTGTGAAGCACCTGAGGGTTTAAAGTGCTCACTAGGCATCTAAATAAGTTCCTTGGGGGGTCTAGTTTCCAAAATGGGGTCACTTGTGGGGGAGCGCCAATGTTTAGGCACACAGGAGCTCTCCAAACGCGACATGGTGTCCGCTAACGATGGAGATAATTTTTCATTCAAAAAGTCAAATGGCGCTCCTTCCCTTCCGAGCCTTACCATGTGCACAAACAGTGGTTTACCCCCACATATGAGGTATCAGTGTACTCAGGAGAAATTGCCCAACAAATTTTAGGATCCATTTTATCCTGTTGCCCATGTGAAAATGAAAAAATTGAGGCTAAAAGAATTTTTTTGTGAAAAAAAAGTACTTTTTCATTTTTACGGATCAATTTGTGAAGCACCTGGGGGTTCAAAGTGCTCACTATGCATCTAGATAAGTCCCTTGGGGCATCTAGTTTCCAAAATGGGGTCACTTGTGGGGGAGCTCCAATTTTTAGGCACACGGGGGCTCTCCAAACTTGACATGGTGTCCACTAAAGAGTGGAGCCAATTTTTGATTCAAAAAGTCAAATGGCGCTCCTTCCCTTCCAAGCCCTGCCGTGCGCCCAAACAGTGGTTTACCCCCACATATGAGGTATCAGCGTACTCAGGACAAATTGGACAACAACTTTCGTGGTTCAGTTTCTCCTTTTACCATTGGGAAAATAAAAAAATTGTTGCTAAAATATAATTTTTGTGAGTAAAAAGTTAAATGTTCATTTTTTCCTTCCATGTTGCTTCTGCTGCTGTGAAGCACCTGAAGGGTTAATAAACTTCTTGAATGTGGTTTTGAGTACCTTGAGGGGTGCAGTTTTTAGAATGGTGTCACTTTTGGGTATTTTCAGCCATATAGACCCCTCAAACTGACTTCAAATGTGAGGTGGTCCCTAAAAAAAATGGTTTTGTAAATTTCGTTGTAAAAATGAGAAATCGCTCGTCAAATTTTAACCCTTATAACTTCCTAGCAAAAAAAAAATTTGTTTCCAAAATTGTGCTGATGTAAAGTAAACATGTGGTAAATGTTATTTATTAACTATTTTGTGTCACATAACTCTCTGGTTTAACAGAATAAAAATTCAAAATGTGAAAATTGCGAAATTTTCAAAATTTTTGCCAAATTTCCGTTTTTATCACAAATAAACGCAGAATTTATTGACCTAAATTTACCACTAACATGAAGCCCAATATGTCACGAAAAAACAATCTCAGAACCGCTAGGATCCGTTGAAGCGTTCCTGAGTTATTACCTCATAAAGGGACACTGGTCAGAATTGCAAAAAACGGCAAGGTCTTTAAGGTCAAAATAGGCTGGGTCATGAAGGGGTTAATTTACAACTCCTGGCAAAAAATTATGGAATCACCGGCCTTGGAGGATGTTCATTCAGTTATTTAATTTTGTAGAAAAAAAACAGATCACAGACATGGCACAAAACTAAAGTCATTTCACATGGCAACTTTCTGGCTTTAAGAAACGCTAAAAGAAATCAAGAACAAAAAAATGTGGTAGTCAGTAGGGTTGAGCAAAACGGGTCGGTAATTTTCAGAAGTCGCCGACTTTTGGCAAGGTCGGGTTTCATGAAACCCGACCCGACCCCTGTGTGGGGTCGGCCATGAGGTCGGCGATCTTCTGAATCTGGTATCGGAATTCCGATACCGAGTTCCGATATGTTTGCAATATCGGAAATCGGTATTGGAATCCATATTTGAGTGTAAATGAAAGAATTAAAATAAAAAATATTGCTATACTCACCCTCTGACGCGCCCTGGTACTAACCGGCAGTGTTCCTTCCTTAGAATCAGCGCTTGAAAGACCTTCGGTGACGTCGCAGCTTGTGATTGGTCGCGCGACGGCCCATGTGACCGCTCACGCGACCAATCACAAGCCGCGACGTCACCGAAGGTCCTTCAAGCGCTGATTCTTAGGAAGGAAGGCTGCCGGAAAGAAGCAGGGCGCGTCCGAGGGTGAGTATATACCTAATAAGAATATACTCACCCTCGGACACGCCCTGCTTCTTTTGGGCAGCCTTCCTTCCTAAGAATCAGCGCTTGAAGGACCTTCAGTGACGTCGTGGCTTGTGATTGGTCGCTTGAGCGGTCACATGGGCCGTCGCGCGACCAATCACAAGCCGCGACGTCACCGAAGGTCTTTCAAGCGCTGATTCTAAGGAAGGAAGACTGCCGGTTAGTACCAGGGCGCGTCAGAGGGTGAGTATAGCAATATTTTTTATTTTAATTCTTTCTTTTACACTTAAAAAAGTAAAGGTCGCTCAACCCTAGTAGTCAGTAATGTGTTATGTTTGCTAATGACAGGTGTTATGAAGGCAATCCGGAAACACAGTGTGCTTAGCGATCAGAGCGCACACAGTGATCTGACAAATACCCAAAAATACAAGAACGAGCTCTGAGACGTGGAAACTCTGTAGACTGCACACCTGATCCTATCCTAAACACAACTAAAAGCGGCTGTGGATTGCGCCTAACAACTACCTAGGCAACTCGGCACAGCCTAAGAAACTAGCTAGCCTGAAGATAGAAAAATAGGCCTGACTTGCCCCAGAGAAATTCCCCAAAGGAAAAGGCAGCCCCCCACATATAATGACTGTGAGTAAGATGAAAAGACAAAACGTAGGGTTGAAATAGATTCAGCAAAGTGGGGCCCGATATTCTAGGACAGAGCGAGGACAGTAAAGCGAACTTTGCAGTCTACAAAAAACCCTAAAGCAAAACCACGCAAAGGGGGCAAAAAAAAACCACCGTGCCGAACTAACGGCACGGCGGTACACCCTTTGCGTCTCAGAGCTTCCAGCAAAACAAAAGACAAGCTGGACAGAAAAAAAGCAACAAAAAAGCAAAAGGCACTTAGCTATTCAGAGCAGCAGGTCACAGGAACAATCAGGAGAAGCTCAGATCCAACACTGAAACATTGACAAGGAGCAAGGATAGCAGCATCAGGCGGAGTTAAGTAATGAAGCAGTTAACGAGCTCACCAGAACACCTGAGGGAGGAAGCTCAGAAGCTGCAGTACCACTTGTGACCACAGGAGTGAATTCAGCCACAGAATTCACAACAGTACCCCCCCTTGAGGAGGGGTCACCGAACCCTCACCAGAGCCCCCAGGCCGACCAGGATGAGCCGCATGAAAGGCACGAACAAGATCGGAAGCATGAACATCAGAGGCAAAAACCCAGGAATTATCTTCCTGAGCATAACCCTTCCATTTAACCAGATACTGGAGTTTCCGTCTAGAAACACGAGAATCCAAAATCTTCTCCACAATATACTCCAATTCCCCCTCCACCAAAACCGGGGCAGGAGGCTCAACAGATGGAACCATAGGTGCCACGTATCTCCGCAACAACGACCTATGGAATACATTATGTATGGAAAAGGAGTCTGGGAGGGTCAAACGAAAAGACACAGGATTGAGAACCTCAGAAATCCTATACGGACCAATAAAACGAGGTTTAAATTTAGGAGAGGAAACCTTCATAGGAATATGACGAGAAGATAACCAAACCAGATCCCCAACACGAAGTCGGGGACCCACACGGCGTCTGCGATTAGCGAAAAGTTGAGCTTTCTCCTGGGACAAGATCAAATTGTCCACTACCTGAGTCCAGATCTGCTGCAACCTATCCACCATAGAATCCACACCAGGACAGTCCGAAGACTCAACCTGTCCTGAAGAGAAACGAGGATGGAACCCAGAATTGCAAAAAAATGGAGAAACCAAGGTAGCCGAGCTGGCCCGATTATTAAGGGCGAACTCAGCCAACGGCAAAAAGGACACCCAATCATCCTGGTCTGCAGAAACAAAGCATCTCAGATATGTTTCCAAGGTCTGATTGGTTCGTTCGGTCTGGCCATTAGTCTGAGGATGGAAAGCCGAGGAAAAGGATAGGTCAATGCCCATCCTACCACAAAAGGCTCGCCAGAACCTTGAAACAAACTGGGAACCTCTGTCAGAAACAATATTCTCAGGAATGCCATGCAACCGAACCACATGCTGAAAGAACAAAGGTACCAAATCAGAGGAGGAAGGCAATTTAGCCAAGGGCACCAGATGGACCATTTTAGAAAAGCGATCACAGACCACCCAAATGACTGACATCTTTTGAGAAACGGGAAGGTCAGAAATGAAATCCATCGAAATATGTGTCCAAGGCCTCTTTGGGACCGGCAAGGGCAAAAGCAACCCACTGGCACGAGAACAGCAGGGCTTAGCCCTAGCACAAATCCCACAGGACTGCACAAAAGTACGTACATCCCGTGACAGAGATGGCCACCAGAAGGATCTAGCCACTAACTCTCTGGTACCAAAGATTCCAGGATGACCAGCCAACACCGAACAATGAAGTTCAGAGATAAGTTTATTAGTCCACCTATCAGGGACGAACAGTTTCTCTGCTGGACAACGATCAGGTTTATTCGCCTGAAATTTTTGCAGCACCCGCCGCAAATCAGGGGAGATGGCAGACACAATGACTCCTTCCTTGAGGATACCCGCTGGCTCAGATAAACCCGGAGAGTCGGGCACAAAACTCCTAGACAGAGCATCCGCCTTCACATTTTTAGAGCCCGGAAGGTACGAAATCACAAAGTCGAAGCGGGCAAAAAATAACGACCAACGGGCCTGTCTAGGATTCAAGCGCTTGGCAGACTCGAGATAAGTCAAGTTCTTATGATCAGTCAATACCACCACGCGATGCTTAGCTCCTTCAAGCCAATGACGCCACTCCTCGAATGCCCACTTCATGGCCAGCAACTCTCGATTGCCCACATCATAATTACGCTCAGCGGGCGAAAACTTCCTGGAAAAGAAAGCACATGGTTTCATCACTGAGCAATCAGAACCTCTCTGTGACAAAACCGCCCCTGCTCCAATCTCAGAAGCATCAACCTCGACCTGGAATGGAAGAGAAACATCTGGCTGACACAACACAGGGGCAGAACAAAAACGACGCTTCAACTCCTGAAAAGCTTCCACAGCAGCAGAAGACCAATTAACCAAATCAGCACCCTTCTTGGTCAAATCGGTCAATGGTTTGGCAATGCTAGAAAAATTACAGATGAAGCGACGATAAAGATTAGCAAAGCCCAGGAACTTTTGCAGACTTTTCAGAGATGTCGGCTGAATCCAATCCTGGATGGCTTGGACCTTAACTGGATCCATCTCGATAGTACAAGGGGTAAAGATGAACCCCAAAAATGAAACTTTCTGCACACCGAAGAGACACTTTGATCCCTTCACAAACAAAGAGTTAGCACGCAGGACCTGAAAAACCATTCTGACCTGCTTCACATGAGACTCCCAATCATCTGAGAAGATCAAAATGTCATCCAAGTAAACAATCAGGAATTTATCCAGATACTCACGGAAGATGTCATGCATAAAAGACTGAAACACAGATGGAGCATTGGCAAGTCCGAACGGCATCACTAGATACTCAAAATGACCCTCGGGCGTATTGAATGCAGTTTTCCATTCATCTCCTTGCCTGATTCTCACCAGATTATACGCACCACGAAGATCTATCTTAGTGAACCAACTAGCCCCCTTAATCCGAGCAAACAAGTCAGATAACAATGGCAAGGGATACTGAAATTTAACAGTGATCTTATTAAGAAGGCGGTAATCAATACACGGTCTCAGCGAACCATCCTTCTTGGCTACAAAGAAGAACCCTGCTCCCAGTGGTGATGACGATGGGCGAATATGTCCCTTCTCCAGGGATTCCTTCACATAACTGCGCATAGCGGCGTGTTCGGGCACGGATAAATTAAATAATCGACCTTTAGGGAATTTACTACCAGGAATCAAATTGATAGCACAATCACAATCCCTATGCGGAGGTAGAGCATCGGACTTGGGCTCTTCAAATACATCCTAATAATCAGACAAGAACTCTGGGACCTCAGAAGGGGTGGATGACGAAATCGACAAAAATGGAACATCACCATGTACCCCCTGACAACCCCAGCTGGATACCGACATGGAATTCCAATCCAATACTGGATTATGGGTTTGTAGCCATGGCAACCCCAACACGACCACATCATGCAGATTATGCAACACCAGAAAGCGAATAACTTCCTGATGTGCAGGAGCCATGCACATGGTCAGCTGGGCCCAGTATTGAGGTTTATTCTTGGCCAAAGGTGTAGCATCAATTCCTCTCAATGGAATAGGACACCGCAAAGGCTCCAAGAAAAACCCACAACGTTTAGCATAATCCAAATCCATCAGATTCAGGGCAGCGCCCGAATCCACAAACGCCATGACAGAAAACGACGACAAAGAGCATATCAAGGTAATGGACAGAAGGAATTTGGACTGTACAGTACCAATGACGGCAGACCTAGCGGACCGCTTAGTGCGCTTAGGACAATCAGAAATAGCATGAGTGGAATCACCACAGTAGAAACACAGACCATTCAGACGTCTGTATTCCTGCCGTTCAACTCTAGTCATAGTCCTATCGCACTGCATAGGCTCAGGTTTAACCTCAGGCAGTACCGCCAAATGGTGCACAGATTTACGCTCGCGCAAGCGTCGACCGATCTGAATGGCCAAAGACAAAGACTCATTCAAACCAGCAGGCATAGGAAATCCCACCATGACATCCTTAAGAGCCTCAGAGAGACCCTTTCTGAACAAAGCTGCCAGCGCAGATTCATTCCACTGAGTGAGTACTGACCATTTCCTAAATTTCTGACAATATACTTCTATATCATCCTGACCCTGGCACAAAGCCAGCAAATTTTTCTCAGCCTGATCCACTGAATTAGGCTCATCGTACAGCAATCCGAGCGCCAGGAAAAACGCATCGACACTACTCAATGCAGGGTCTCCTGGCGCAAGAGAAAATGCCCAGTCTTGAGGGTCGCCGCGCAAAAAATAAATAATAATCAAAACCTGTTGAATAGGATTACCAGAAGAATGAGGTTTCAAGGCCAGAAATAGCTTACAATTATTTTTGAAACTTAGAAACTTAGTTCTATCTCCAAAAAACAAATCAGGAATAGGAATTCTTGGTTCTAACATAGATTTCTGATCAATAGTATCTTGAATTTTTTGTACATTTATAACGAGATTATCCATTGAAGAGCACAGACCCTGAATATCCATGTCCACACCTGTGTCCAGAATCACCCAAATGTCTAGGGGAAAAAAAGTGAACACAGAGCAGAAAAAAAAAAAAAAAATGATGTCAGAACTTTTTCTTTCCCTCTATTGAGAATCATTAGTTTGGCTCCTTGTACTGTTATGTTTGCTAATGACAGGTGTTATGAAGGCAATCCGGAAACACAGTGTGCTTAGCGATCAGAGCGCACACAGTGATCTGACAAATACCCAAAAATACAAGAACGAGCTCTGAGACGTGGAAACTCTGTAGACTGCACACCTGATCCTATCCTAAACACAACTAAAAGCGGCTGTGGATTGCGCCTAACAACTACCTAGGCAACTCGGCACAGCCTAAGAAACTAGCTAGCCTGAAGATAGAAAAATAGGCCTGACTTGCCCCAGAGAAATTCCCCAAAGGAAAAGGCAGCCCCCCACATATAATGACTGTGAGTAAGATGAAAAGACAAAACGTAGGGATGAAATAGATTCAGCAAAGTGGGGCCCGATATTCTAGGACAGAGCGAGGACAGTACAGCGAACTTTGCAGTCTACAAAAAACCCTAAAGCAAAACCACGCAAAGGGGGCAAAAAAAACCACCGTGCCGAACTAACGGCACGGCGGTACACCCTTTGCGTCTCAGAGCTTCCAGCAAAACAAAAGACAAGCTGGACAGAAAAAAAGCAACAAAAAAGCAAAAGGCACTTAGCTATTCAGAGCAGCAGGTCACAGGAACAATCAGGAGAAGCTCAGATCCAACACTGAAACATTGACAAGGAGCAAGGATAGCAGCATCAGGCGGAGTTAAGTAATGAAGCAGTTAACGAGCTCACCAGAACACCTGAGGGAGGAAGCTCAGAAGCTGCAGTACCAGTTGTGACCACAGGAGTGAATTCAGCCACAGAATTCACAACAGTAATGGTTTCTTTTTTTTAACCAAGCTTAAGGGAAAAATTATGGAGTCACTCAATTATGAGGGAAAAATCTATGGAATCACCCTGTAAATTTTTTCATTCCCAGAACTAACACCTGCATCAAATTAGATCTGCTCGTTAGTCGGCATCTAAAAAGGCGCGATCACACCTTGGAGAGCTGTTGCACCAAGTGGACTGACATAAATCATTGCTCCAATACAAGAGATGTCAACTGAAACAAAGGAGAGGATTATCAAACTCTTAAAAGAGGGTAAATCATCACGCAATTTTGCAAAATATGTTGGTTGTTCACAGTCAGCTGTGTCTAAAATCTGGACCAAATACAAACAACATGGGAAGGTTGTTAAAGGCAAACATACTGGTAGACCAAGGAAGACATCAAAGCGTCAAGACCGAAATCTTAAAGCAATATGTCTCCAAAACAGGAAATGCAAAACAAAACAAATGAGAAATGAATGGGTGGAAACTGGAGTCAACGTCTGTGACCGAACTGTAAGAAACCACCTAAAGGAAATGGGAATTACATACAGAAAAGCTAAACGAAAGCCATCATTAACACTTAAACAGAAAAAAACAAGGTTACAATGGGCTAAGGAAAAGCAATGGTGGACTGTGGATGACTGGATGAAAGTCAGATTCAGTGATGAATCACGAATCTGCATTGGGCAAGGTGATGATGCTGGAACGTTTATTTGGTGCCGTTCCAATGAGATTTATAAAGATGACTGCCTGAAGAGAACATGGAAATTTCCACATTCATTAATGATATGGGGCTGCATGTCAGGGATAGTTTATGTTGATATTTTGGACACTTTTCTTATCCCATCAATTGAAAGGATGTTTTTATGGATGCTGAAATCATTTTTCAAGATGATAATGCATCCTGCCATAGAGCAAAAAACTGAAAACATTCCTTGAAAAAAGACACATAAGGTCAATGTCATGGCCTTCAAATAGTCCGGATCTCAATCCAATTAAAAATCTTTGGTGGAAGTTGAAGAAAATGTTCCATGACATGACAACCTGCAAAGCTGATCTGGCGACAGCAGAGAAAGTTGGAGCCAGATTGATGAAGAGTCCTGTGTGACACTCATTAAGTCCAGGCCTCAGAGACTGAAAGCTGTAATAAAAGCCAGAGGTGGTGCAACAAAATACTAGTGACGTGTTGGAGTGTTTTTTTGTTTTTTTGTTTGTTTTTCATGATTCCATAATTTTTTTCCTCATAATTGAGTGACTCCATAATTTTTCCCCTATGCTTGGTTAAAAAAGTAACCGTTAGTGACTACCACATTTTTTATTCTTGATTTCTTTTAGTGTTTCTTAAAGCCAGAAAGTTGCCATTTGAAATGGCTTTAGTTTTGTGCCATGTCTGTGATCTGCTTTTTTTCTACAAAATGAAACAACTGAATGAACATCCTCCAAGGCCGGAGATTCCATAATTTTTGCCAGGGGTTGTACTTAGATACATCAGGGTTTTTGCTCATTTTTTCTCTTGTAGGTTTTATATGTTTTATGGCCAATGTGAACATGCGCATATGAGCTGCATGTGTACCAACTCAAATGAAGCTCAAATTTTGTGTTTTTTCTTTGTTATTGCTGTCAAGAGCGTGAGGTCACATGACCACAATTATGCAATTTGTCCTCTATCATTTCACTTGTATTGAAAGAGGCAGAGCACATCTAGTCGGAATATGGCCAAAGTATGCACATTGTATATATATGGTCGCCTGACCCCCTCTCCTGACAGAATGCATTGCACACACTATATGAATTCAGAAGTCGGTAATCACATTAACTGACTGCAGAATTTTATCCCAAGCCTGGATATCCCCCAAGGTTTTTGCTACCTCATCTGAGAGCAAATTGATGTAGGAAAAGAGACCCTGATTGCAGCAATCTATCACTTAGATACTGATTGCAACAGTTGTGACACAATCAGTAGCTAAAATCTCTGCTGTAGAGGTAGCAGTGCTTAGAAAGCTGACCCCGCTCACACCTCTGATTATCAGCTTTCTATGTACAATTCTACATTGTATATTGACAGTAAGTTGCTAATCAGTGCTGGGGGCATGGTTGGACTAGGAGTTACATGGGCAGCTAGTCCACCAGTGATAATCTCCTGCTGATAAAACATTGCTGTTTGCATTGAAACTGTGGAGACACGGGGGTCGGCGGGCACCCCGGACTGCTAGCTGAAACCATATTGGTTCACCCCACCGAACGCCCACTCTCGTTTTAACGTTGACATAACGCTACTCAGACAACACAGAGTGAGGGTAAAGCAGTGTGGCAATACTTTATTGAACCACAAAACAGGCAGGTAACAGGTGGAACAGTCCCAGCAAAATACTCCAAGATAGTGCATATTACAGAGTCTCACCCTTCAGAGCAGCTGTTACTTCCGAGCTTCCTGGGCCGACTACACCACGTGTGGCACACACAGAGAGGAGGTAACGACAAGCTTAGGAAGATGATAGGCCATTCAGGTACAAGGCCAGTTGACTGGAGGGTCACAACCTGGCTTCTCCGAACATCTCCATGGAGCCAGGCGATCAGCGGGTCCCAATTATGACTTTCTACAAACATATCCATGGATCAGTGATGGTCAATGGAGCAGAACTGCATTCTTCCAGCTGGGGCTGAGGTCCCCTAAGTTCAGATCCTGTAGAATTACAAATCTGTATCCCTCATGATGGAGCCATGATGTCTTAAGTTCTGTCCTATAAAGAGTCTCTAGTTCTTTGGATGTTTAGATGTCTGTAGGTATATCTGTCTTTCTATATCTGGAGTTATCTCTCCTTTTTATAGTTAACACATGTCCTTCTAACCAGGATTATCACGTAAAGGGGAAGAATGGTGATCTATTAGCATAGTTTTTCCTCCTCTATTTTAAAAGTCAACAAACTAGCTGGCCTTCACAATGTGTAATCAGCTTATCAACAAACATCATTGTTCCATGTCACTGTATGAAAGAAGAGTCAAAATTTCTGAATCTTGACCAACTGAAGAAAAAACACATAAATTAAAAAGTCAACATATAGATAACAGTCTATTCTTCCTGGCTTGCTGGAAATAGAGGTCTGGTTAATTAAGATACAATGCTGTGTCCTCACAGAAACAAAGTCATAAAGACTAACAAGTGACACATCACTGAAAACAGAGTCTCTGTTCCTGCCTCATGATGCTCTCAGATGAACTAGCAAAAACGTGCTGACAGATTCCCTTTAATACATGAAATGTAGAGTCACTGCTTTATTAAATAAAAAAGTAATAGGTACTCTTTAAAGTGAAATCTTCCTTTAGATTCAGTAACTTCTTAACTTAACATGACACCATCAAATCTGATTGTTCAACATTTAAAGGTTCTTTTTAATACTTAAAGGGAACATATCAGTCACTTTGTGCTGCCAGAACCAAGCACACCATGAAATCTATGAAGGCTGCTTCTCTTAAAAAACAAGCTGGGGAAGTGACTGCTGAACATTTCCCTTTGGCATTTTCCCTTCCAGCTCATCCTGGTTGACGGGGTTTTCACTTTTTGAATATAAGAAGAGACCTGTCAGTCAAATTTGGATGGAGTCGCCCACCAAGCTACACCCCCTCGTTTTCCAAGCTTTTTGTTTTAAACTCTGCAACAGTATTAAAGGGGTTTCCAAAGGTCTGAAAAACCCAAAGACAACCAATGACCAAGTTACAAAGGAGCCATGTTTTTCTATCCTTGGACATTCCTTTAACATAAAACTGATGCATTACATAAGAAAGTTTACACTGGATGATGCGCTGCTGGGAATGGTGATTTATTTCCCGTGATAAGTTTTTGATGTTGCAGATTTTCTGCATCATTTTTGCACCTATTATGGAGATTAGGCTGCTTTTGATTTTTTTATTACATTTTTATCACGTTTTTGACCCTGCTGGTTTTTTTTTTTTTTTGGTATGTCATGTTTTTATCAAAGCTGCTTAGTTTGTGAAACTTCCTGGTACTTGGCTTTGACAAAACTATATTGATACAGTCAGATTACAGGAGTTTTGATGCGTTTCCGCCATGCAAACACATGAAAATGCATATGCGTTTTTTACCTGCGGATTTTCCGTGCCTAATGCAAGTCTATGGGGAAAATCTTCACAGAAATCTCAGCGTACCTGCGGGAGAACTTAGCATGTTGTGGAGTTGAAACACGCGCAGCAGGTCATGGCACACAGCCTAAAAATGATCTCACTTAGGCTATGATTCCACAATGAGTTTTTGGTGAGTTTTTTATGTTATGTATTTAAAAAAAAATGCAAGTAACCTATTTTACGTAATAGGTGTAGAAAATCTGCAACATCAAAAATTCACTAAAAGCTCAGCCTTAAAGAAGAAGGTGACTGCTAATAATCAGGAAACAAGCATTCCTAGGAACATTAGTTCTCTATTATTAGGTGGTATAATGAATAGTGACGAGAGAATATACTCGTTACTCGAGATTTCCCGAGCACGCTCGGGTGACCTCCGATTATTTTTTAGTGCTCGGAAATTTTGTTTTCCTCACCTCAGCTGAATGATTTACAGCTACTAGCCAGCTTGATTACATGTGGGGATTCCCTAGCAACCAGGCAATCCCCACATGTACTTATGCTGGCTAACAGATGTAAATCATTCAGCTGCGGCGAAGAAAACTAAATCTCCGAACACTAAAAAATACTCGGAGGATCCCTAAGCGTGCTCGGGAAATCTCGAGTAACGAGTATATTCGCTCATCACTAATAATGAGCCTTTAGCCTAACCAGCGTTTAACATGTGTCACAATCATTTTGTGGTGCTTCTATCATGAATAAATAATAAAAATAAATGTATATATTTTAATATTATATTAAAATTTTATGCGGCTATGAAATGATCTTGTAATCACATAAATCAGCCGGTTCTTCTAACCAAAATATCTCATCATCTTGTAATCGGCGACTATAAAAGCGCATTACTTTGTATATATGTGTTTTAAGAATAGACCTGCACTAGTAAATCCCAGCAGCTCACTAGTAGAGTCCGCACACTTAGGCTGGTGAGGGCAAAGGAAAATGCTCACTAGGAGCACCTGGCACTTAAACGTGAACTTTCGACAATGTTCACAACATGCTCGCTGCCGCTAGAGTGCTTGTAGGCTACAGGATTGTAAATTGCACATTATCTCGGCATGGGGAAGGTTTTAAAGCAATCTTTTTACATTTATCTTTCGAGCTGCAGGAGGTGCTTCAACCAAACTCATTCAGTCCTAGAGATACAAAGCCAGGTTGGCTAAATCTTGTTTTATGATGTGATGGCATTAATTAATTCACAGCGGATTTATATTACTAGAATAACTCTCCTAATAAATATCGACTAGGAATAGTAATAGAAGTCCAGATAAATATCACAATCTAGAGAAAGATACTTACATTAACATGTTGGGGGATATTTACTAAGCTTCATGCACAAAACTTCTAATCAAAAATTGGCCAAAAAAAGTTGTCTGAGCTGTAAGGAAGATTTTATACTATTATCATGTCAATGATTCAAGTCATTTGCCTTTTAAGTCCTATGAGGTGCGAAGTAGCGGCTCCATGGATCGGACTTGATTTTTCAGCACATCCTGCAAATGCTCAATCAGATGGAGATCGGAGTAATTAAAGGTACCGTCACACTAAGCGACGCTGCAGCGATACCGACAACGATGTCGATCGCTGCAGCGTCGCTGTTTGGTCGCTGGAGAGCTGTCACACAGACAGCTCTCCAGCGACCCACGATCCCGAAGTCCCCGGGTAACCAGGGTAAACATCGGGTTACTAAGCGCAGGGCCGCGCTTAGTAACCCGATGTTTACCCTGGTTACCATTGTAAATGTAAAAAAAAACAAACACTACATACTTACATTCCCGGTGTCTGGTCATGTCCCTCGCCTTCAGCTTCCCGCACTGACTGAGCGCCGGCCATAAAGCACAACGGTGACGTCACCGCTGTGCTTTGCTGTACGGCCGGCCGGCGCTCACCAGTCAGTGCGGGAAGCTGAAGGCGAGGGACATGACCAGACACCGGGAATGTAAGTATGTAGTGGTTTTTTTTACATTTACAACGGTAACCAGGGTAAACATTGGGTTACTAAGCGCGGCCCTGCGCTTAGTTACCCGATATTTACCCTGATTACCAGTGAAGACATCTCTGAATCGGCGTTACACACGCCGATTCAGCGATGTCAGCGGGAGATCCAGCGACAAAATAAAGTGCTGGACTTTCCCCAGCGACCAACGATCTCCCAGCAGGGGCCTGATCGTTGGTCGCTGTCACACATAACGATTTCGTTAACGATATCGTTGCTACGTCACAAAAAGCAACGATATCGTTAAGGAAATCGTTATGTGTGACGGTACCTTTAGAGGCCGTATTATCACCTCCATCTCTTTGTCATTTACCTCAACCCATTCCTGAGCAATTTTTTGCACTGTGGATGGAGACATTTTCGTTTTGAAAATTAGTTGACATTAGAAATACTATTGACACGTTGGGGGATAAGATAAAATAAAATAATATGTGCATTATATTCCTACCTGCATAATACGTTCATGTGTCATGTAAGAGTCATGTAAGTGCATTGCGGTATTTGTCACTTAGCATCCATATGACATCCGTATAACATGCATACG
Source organism: Ranitomeya imitator (assembly GCF_032444005.1). Classification (NCBI taxonomy): domain Eukaryota; kingdom Metazoa; phylum Chordata; class Amphibia; order Anura; family Dendrobatidae; genus Ranitomeya; species Ranitomeya imitator. Next base: position 59,720,447 of record NC_091287.1, read on the forward strand.
CAATCCACATGCAAAGCGATTCTAACATCATCTTTTACATACAGTCATTCTTTATGTCAATTAAAGCTAGTTTACAATCTATTAAAGCAATCTTATATACAGATATAGATAGAGAGAATAAACAATCACCCTTTAGTGCCTTTCATGTGGCACTAAAGGGTGTCTAGTCTTATATAACCTATTAAATCAATAATTAATTTTTAAAAAATGGCATAGAATCCCCCCTTTTCTTAATAACCAGCTAAGGGAAAGCAGACAGCTGTGAGTTGGTGTTATTATTCTGGGAAGGGTCCAACAACTATGGAGCTTTCCAGACTATTAATAACAGCTCAAAGCTGTCCGCATAGCCTTTATGGGTTATTAAAAAGGCATGACCCCTCCCCCAACAATTATGTGGGGTCCCCTCTGTTTTTAATAATCAGCAAAGGCTAGGCAGAAAGCTGTGGGCGGATATTAAGAGGCTGATAAAGCCAATGGATATTGTTCCCTACCCGAAATTATAACAACAGTCCTCAGTCACCCCAGAAATGCCACATCCATTAGATGCACCAATTTTGGCGCTTATCCTCAGCTCTTCCCAGTTGCCCTGGTGCAGTCGAGGTAATGTTTTTGGGGTTGAAGTCAGCTGTGTAATGCCATAAAGGCTAGTAAGAACACCAGTCTCATCAGGTCTAAGAGAACTTTTTAATAATGTAAGAAGTTTGTATTGTGAAATCTGGTGACAGATTGGCTTAAACAAGTGTGCTTTTATGGTTGACTATAAAATATAGCATATCAAAGTGCATTTTTTATTGCTATGATAAATTAATAAACTCCAAGACACTTTAAGTCCAGAAAATTTGACCCCCATTGTGTGTACTGATGACATAGTCTGGCACCTATATAATTATTGCCCTCCTTTTCAGGCATCTCTTCTACAAGCATCTGTTCCATTTGAAATCCATTCCAATTTATTCTATCAAGTGCCTGAAACTACTTATTACTTTCCTTTTACTTATTTACCACTAATTGTCTCTCCTTTGTTAGAAATATTACTAGGCTTTCAGTGCATTACAGCTCATCACAATTAGCCTCTTATTAAGAATGCATTTACTGGGCTGCAGAATTACAAGAAACAAAAGACCATGCCAGTAGGCCACTTACTGCCCTCATTGCATTGCCAAAATCCCGCTCTCATGGAAGCATCACATTATTACTGTGAACAAGACGCGGCAGACATTTAAACACTCTTTTCCTATCTGCAGTTGATCGATCTTGACAGTATAAATGCGTCCATCTAGTCTTTATCACCTTGCCTTCTTTTCAAAGTGTGGCATTGAAATGTCCGCTGTAATCACTGCCGGGTGGGGGAGACATCCGGGCAGATATTTTCCCCTGCTTTGCATTAGATTATTTCGGCGGTTTCTTTGTGGAGCTGACAATCACGCTGGTGTAAAGAGCACGTGGCTAGTATGTGAGTATTGTGCATGTAAGATGACATGTGGAAGGAGCAGGGACGCTCAGCGGCTAATGGAATTCTTCAATCAAGAAAAAATATACATAGATCTGAGGCCGACGTTTAACGACGGAGGCGTCTCTGTCAACCTAATGCCGCGATTAGATGGGCAAAAAGAGGTCTGATGTCACTGTATTTGGTTGGGTTCTTTTTTTTGTGAAAATTAGTTAAAGGGACTTTACATAATACATTGCCTACTAGATTATATGTGTTATGTCCCATCAAGCCTTATGTCCAAGTGCAACACTGATAATACAATAAACTTTGGATTAATGAAGGAGGTTGTACACTACTTTAACATGTATGGCCTATTGTTAGGATAGGTCATCAGTGTGTGATTGGTGGCACCCCACACCCTCGCCGATCAGCCACTATCGGCCAGAACTGCTCATTTACAGATGTGATGAAATAGTGACCGTGTCCGGGTAATGCACATCCACCGATTTGAATAGGGGACGATTGTGCAGTACTCGGCCGCAGCCACTGTACAGTAGATGGAGCTGCACTGGGCATTTTCAGCTGCTGCCGACACTGAGAAAAGCTGTCCGGCGGAGGTGCGGTGAAATTGCAAAAGGAGTACAGAACTTCAATTCTTTATGTTTTATTTTTTACCATGTACACTAAATGCTAAAACTGATCTGCTATTATGATTCTACAGGTCATTATGGTTCTTTTTTATTTAAGTGGTGAAGAAATCCAAACTTTGTAAAAAAAAAAAAATGGTCGTTTTCCAATGGCTTATTTTTTGCGCCGACCTGACATTTTTATTTATACCATTTTGGTTTAGATGCAATGTTTTTATCACCTGTTATTGCATTTTATTGCCTTGCTGTGGCTATGAAAAAACATAATTCTGGTGTTGATTTTTTTTTTCTCGTTATACCGTTTACCGATCGGATGAATTCTTCTTATATATTGACAGATCGGGCGTTTGTGAATGTGGCGATACCAAGCCTGTGTTTGTTTTTTCATTACTGTTTTATTTTGAATGGGACAAAAGGGGGGTGATTTTAACTTTTATATTTTTTAGTTTTTTTATATTTTTAAAAGCATTTTTTCTACTTTTCACTTGCTTCAATAGTCTCCATAGGAGACTTGAAGCTTCGATATTCTGATTGCCTGTGCTATACAGAGCAGGGCTGCAGCTTTGCTATGTGTAGCAGAAATGCTCATCTGCTATGAACACTGGCCACTGGATGGTGCTCATAGCCGAGCAGCAATGACAGCCACAAGGGTCTCTTGCCTACCCATCCACTACTCGCGATCATGTGACAGGACAGGGGCGCCAATGGGCAAGTCTTTTGACACCCTACCGGCGTGGCCATGTTAAATGCCACAGTCGGAGATTGACAGTAGCATTTAGCGTTAACAGCCGAGGGTGGATCGCAATTCCACCCACAGCTGTTAGGGTCACATGTCAGTTTGTCATCTGCCAGAAAAGATGCGGGCGCCGGTGCTGAGCCCACATCTTTTCCGGCACTTGATAGCTGTCTTCAACAACTAACAGGGGGAGGTGACCTATGATGTACCAGGGATTCAAGCTTCAGGAGGCTAATTTGCATATTCCAGCTGCCTTCTGGGAGAAGCGAAGTCTCCCTAAGCTAGAAGATCGTTGGGTACAGCCGGGACCAGCTGCTTCGAAAGCATCACCAAACCAGGGATTCAAGCTTCAGGAGGCTAATTTGCATATTCCAGGTGCCTTCTGGGAGAAGCGAAGTCTCCCTAAGCTAGAAGATCGTTGGGTACAGCCGGGACCAGCTGCTTCGAAAGCATCACCAAACCAGGGATTCAAGCTTCAGGAGGCTAATTTGCATATTCCAGGTGCCTTCTGGGAGAAGCGAAGTCTCCCTAAGCTAGAAGATCGTTGGGTACAGCCGGGACCAGCTGCTTCGAAAGCATCACCAAACCAGGGATTCAAGCTTCAGGAGGCTAATTTGCATATTCCAGCTGCCTTCTGGGAGAAGCGAAGTCTCCCTAAGCTAGAAGATCGTTGGGTACAGCCGGGACCAGCTGCTTCGAAAGCATCACCAAACCAGGGATTCAAGCTTCAGGAGGCTAATTTGCATATTCCAGGTGCCTTCTGGGAGAAGCGAAGTCTCCCTAAGCTAGAAGATCGTTGGGTACAGCCGGGACCAGCTGCTTCGAAAGCATCACCAAACCAGGGATTCAAGCTTCAGGAGGCTAATTTGCATATTCCAGGTGCCTTCTGGGAGAAGCGAAGTCTCCCTAAGCTAGAAGATCGTTGGGTACAGCCGGGACCAGCTGCTTCGAAAGCATCACCAAACCAGGGATTCAAGCTTCAGGAGGCTAATTTGCATATTCCAGGTGCCTTCTGGGAGAAGCGAAGTCTCCCTAAGCTAGAAGATCGTTGGGTACAGCCGGGACCAGCTGCTTCGAAAGCATCACCAAACCAGGGATTCAAGCTTCAGGAGGCTAATTTGCATATTCCAGGTGCCTTCTGGGAGAAGCGAAGTCTCCCTAAGCTAGAAGATCGTTGGGTACAGCCGGGACCAGCTGCTTCGAAAGCATCACCAAACCAGGGATTCAAGCTTCAGGAGGCTAATTTGCATATTCCAGGTGCCTTCTGGGAGAAGCGAAGTCTCCCTAAGCTAGAAGATCGTTGGGTACAGCCGGGACCAGCTGCTTCGAAAGCATCACCAAACCAGGGATTCAAGCTTCAGGAGGCTAATTTGCATATTCCAGGTGCCTTCTGGGAGAAGCGAAGTCTCCCTAAGCTAGAAGATCGTTGGGTACAGCCGGGACCAGCTGCTTCGAAAGCATCACCAAACCGCGCGCCTTACGGCGCGCGAATTTTTGCCTGTAGGACATTATTGCAAGAGAGCTTGGCTGAGTAGATTACACAAGAAGGAAAACACACAGCAAGTCAGCAGGATCTAGGAGCAACATGGCAGATGTGACAACCTACATGGTGAGCTGCAGCATGTGCTACATGTTCACAGATCGACCAGAAGAAGAATCCAATTTCACCTGTCAGAAGTGTAGACTAGTGGCCCTTTTAGAAGAAAAGGTGCGGGGTCTGGAAGAAAGAATAGCAACTTTGAAACTCATCAAAGAGAATGAAGGCTTTCTAGACAGAACAGAAGCATCTCTACTGGTCACAGAAGGTGCAAAAAGTGTCAGAGAACCTCCAAAAGCAGATGAGTGGAAGCATGTGACCAAAAGAAGCAAGAAGACCATGGAGAAATCACCAACCACACAACTGAAGAACCGATATCAAATCTTTGTAGAGGATGAAGATGGCACACCTAAGAATGAAGCAATACCAGCAAGCAAAAAAGAAAAGGGCACACAGCAACAAGTGACAGCAAAAAGTACAGACAAGAAGCAACGAAGAGTGGTGGTGGTGGGAGACTCACTACTGAGAGGCACAGAAGCAGCCATCTGCAGACCGGACATAACTGCAAGAGAAGTATGCTGCCTTCCAGGTGCGATGATCAAGGATGTGACCGATAGGATACCAAAGCTCTTCAGCTCCAAGGACGTCCACCCATTTCTTCTGATACATGTTGGCACCAATGACACGGCAAGGAAGGACCTACCGACAATCTGCAAGGACTTTGAAGAGTTGGGGAAGAAAGTAAAGGAACTGGATGCACAGGTAGTTTTTTCTTCTATCCTTCCAGTAGATGGGCATGGCACCAGGAGATGGAACAGGATCCTTGATGCAAACAACTGGCTAAGACGATGGTGCAGACAACAAGGATTTGGATTCCTGGACCACGGTGTGAATTACTGGTATGATGGACTCCTCGCCAGAGACGGACTACACCTCAACAAACCTGGGAAACACACATTCGCCAGAAGACTCGCTACACTCATCAGGAGGGCGTTAAACTAGAAGAAGAGGGGACGGGAAGAAAAACATTAGACTCGAACAAAGACGACCCAGGAAAACATACTCAGAAGGGAGGTAAGAACATTTCTAAAACAATCCACAGTGAGGAGATTGGAACAAAACAAAATCCTCTAAACTGCATGCTCGCAAACGCCAGAAGCCTGACAAACAAGATGGAAGAACTAGAAGCAGAAATATCTACAGGTAACTTTGACATAGTGGGAATAACGGAGACATGGTTAGATGAAAGCTATGACTGGGCAGTTAACTTACAGGGTTACAGTCTGTTTAGAAAGGATCGTAAAAATCGGAGAGGAGGAGGGGTTTGTCTCTATGTAAAGTCTTGTCTAAAGTCCACTTTAAGGGAGGATATTAGCGAAGGGAATGAGGATGTCGAGTCCATATGGGTTGAAATTCATGGAGGGAAAAATGGTAACAAAATTCTCATTGGGGTCTGTTACAAACCTCCAAATATAACAGAAAGCATGGAAAGTCTACTTCTAAAGCAGATAGATGAAGCTGCAACCCATAATGAGGTCCTGGTTATGGGGGACTTTAACTACCCGGATATTAACTGGGAAACAGAAACCTGTGAAACCCATAAAGGCAACAGGTTTCTGCTAATAACCAAGAAAAATTATCTTTCACAATTGGTGCAGAATCCAACCAGAGGAGCAGCACTTTTAGACCTAATACTATCTAATAGACCTGACAGAATAACAAATCTGCAGGTGGTTGGGCATTTAGGAAATAGCGACCACAATATTGTGCAGTTTCACCTGTCTTTCACTAGGGGGACTTGTCAGGGAGTCACAAAAACATTGAACTTTAGGAAGGCAAAGTTTGAACAGCTTAGAGATGCCCTTAATCTGGTAGACTGGGACAATATCCTCAGAAATGAGAATACAGATAATAAATGGGAAATGTTTAAGAACATCCTAAATAGGCAGTGTAAGCGGTTTATACCTTGTGGGAATAAAAGGACTAGAAATAGGAAAAACCCAATGTGGCTAAACAAAGAAGTAAGACAGGCAATTAACAGTAAAAAGAAAGCATTTGCACTACTAAAGCAGGATGGCACCATTGAAGCTCTAAAAAACTATAGGGAGAAAAATACTTTATCTAAAAAACTAATTAAAGCTGCCAAAAAGGAAACAGAGAAGCACATTGCTAAGGAGAGTAAAACTAATCCCAAACTGTTCTTCAACTATATCAATAGTAAAAGAATAAAAACTGAAAATGTAGGCCCCTTAAAAAATAGTGAGGAAAGAATGGTTGTAGATGACGAGGAAAAAGCTAACATATTAAACACCTTCTTCTCCACGGTATTCACGGTGGAAAATGAAATGCTAGGTGAAATCCCAAGAAACAATGAAAACCCTATATTAAGGGTCACCAATCTAACCCAAGAAGAGGTGCGAAACCGGCTAAATAAGATTAAAATAGATAAATCTCCGGGTCCGGATGGCATACACCCACGAGTACTAAGAGAACTAAGTAATGTAATAGATAAACCATTATTTCTTATTTTTAGTGACTCTATAGCGACAGGGTCTGTTCCGCAGGACTGGCGCATAGCAAATGTGGTGCCAATATTCAAAAAGGGCTCTAAAAGTGAACCTGGAAATTATAGGCCAGTAAGTCTAACCTCTATTGTTGGTAAAATATTTGAAGGGTTTCTGAGGGATGTTATTCTGGATTATCTCAATGAGAATAACTGTTTAACTCCATATCAGCATGGGTTTATGAGAAATCGCTCCTGTCAAACCAATCTAATCAGTTTTTATGAAGAGGTAAGCTATAGGCTGGACCACGGTGAGTCATTGGACGTGGTATATCTCGATTTTTCCAAAGCGTTTGATACCGTGCCGCACAAGAGGTTGGTACACAAAATGAGAATGCTTGGTCTGGGGGAAAATGTGTGTAAATGGGTTAGTAACTGGCTTAGTGATAGAAAGCAGAGGGTGGTTTTAAATGGTATAGTCTCTAACTGGGTCGCTGTGACCAGTGGGGTACCGCAGGGGTCAGTATTGGGACCTGTTCTCTTCAACATATTCATTAATGATCTGGTAGAAGGTTTACACAGTAAAATATCGATATTTGCAGATGATACAAAACTATGTAAAGCAGTTAATACAAGAGAAGATAGTATTCTGCTACAGATGGATCTGGATAAGTTGGAAGCTTGGGCTGAAAGGTGGCAGATGAGGTTTAACAATGATAAATGTAAGGTTATACACATGGGAAGAGGGAATCAATATCACCATTACACACTGAACGGGAAACCACTGGGTAAATCTGACAGGGAGAAGGACTTGGGGATCCTAGTTAATGATAAACTTACCTGGAGCAGCCAGTGCCAGGCAGCAGCTGCCAAGGCAAACAGGATCATGGGGTGCATTAAAAGAGGTCTGGATACACATGATGAGAGCATTATACTGCCTCTGTACAAATCCCTAGTTAGACCGCACATGGAGTACTGTGTCCAGTTTTGGGCACCGGTGCTCAGGAAGGATATAATGGAACTAGAGAGGGTACAAAGGAGGGCAACAAAATTAATAAAGGGGATGGGAGAACTACAATACCCAGATAGATTAGCGAAATTAGGATTATTTAGTCTAGAAAAAAGACGACTGAGGGGCGATCTAATAACCATGTATAAGTATATAAGGGGACAATACAAATATCTCGCTGAGGATCTGTTTATACCAAGGAAGGTGACGGGCACAAGGGGGCATTCTTTGCGTCTGGAGGAGAGAAGGTTTTTCCACCAACATAGAAGAGGATTCTTTACTGTTAGGGCAGTGAGAATCTGGAATTGCTTGCCTGAGGAGGTGGTGATGGCGAACTCAGTCGAGGGGTTCAAGAGAGGCCTGGATGTCTTCCTGGAGCAGAACAATATTGTATCATACAATTATTAGGTTCTGTAGAAGGACGTAGATCTGGGGATTTATTATGATGGAATATAGGCTGAACTGGATGGACAAATGTCTTTTTTCGGCCTTACTAACTATGTTACTATGTTACTATGTTACCTGCTTATACGTCATACATCATAAAGAGGTTAATATATTGCAGTCACATATTATATAGCACTTGTGTACAATTTCTCATTTTGCCTTTCTAAATTTGTCTCTTTTCCATTAGGTCAATGAGATGACATCATTAAAAACAGATTAGCTGAATTCTTCTAAGCTCTATATAGAAACAGGAGATTAATTTTTGATGCATGGGTCATCATCATTGCAAAGGTCCCTGGCAGGGGGGGGAGGAGGCGGGAGCAGCTGGGTCAGGTGTTGAAGAGGGGAATGCTTCATATAGAGAAATGAGACTTCCTGTTTCTACATAGAGCAGAGAAAAGAGAACAATTAATTGGGTAGAAAGGCAAAATGAGCAATTGTAAGTGAACACTGTTATATATACGAGTATATGTTGACTGCAATATATTAATAGAATAAAAAGTTTGATGGGAGGAGTGCTTCTTTAAAAATCAGTCCTAGGCAGTGTAGCACTAGGCTGAGACAAACACTTATTAGAACACTGCAGCATGATCTCTGTGTAACTCTCCACATTGTGTGTAAGTCTTCAACTGTGCTGCTGCTTCCTCTCCACATAGAATGTATATTTATTCCATAATAATAATTTCAGGAGGAAAAGAGGGAGGATAGAAACTGTGTTTTATAAGTTTAGAAAAAATAATATGCAGTATTCTGTTAGGACATAATATTACACATTTTCTTTTATGTGCTTGTATCAATCATGTGTATTTTGTCTGCACATGACCAATGTTGTGTGAAAGGGCCTAGTACAACTAGTGAAATGAGCCAGTCAGCCAGCCCCCTTCATGTACAGTAATGGTCATGCGCTGGTGCAGTAAATACTGTCCGGTGTTGAGCACAGGGCCGGAAATGGAGCTGCTGAACCCAGGACCCGTGGGTATAGCCAAAGCCTGGGCACGTTGTGATATTACAAGTATATTACTAAGTCACGTTAACTAACTATTCCTACTATTTCTACTGGACAATCCCTTTAAATATACATCATGAAAAGTAATTTTTCCAAATATAATGTAAAAAAGAGCAAACTGAACGTGAACAATTCTGCAATTTGCATGTTCGCACCGTGTCTTCACCTTCTTGAGCTCAGACTGAAAACAGGTGTCAGAAAGGGTGAGTTCACACAAGATGCACATTTGGCACAGACACGGCTGGTGGGAAATATGCTTCATCTGGTCATAGGTGACAAAACATCCAAATGTTCTGACACTTCTGTTTTGACATATTTGACACTGACATCTCTCAGACTGTTTTTAAAGAAGTCAATAAGTTGTGGAATTAACACTTTTATGTAAAGGTTCTGGCAAGCAAATATACAAAAAGAATGTAATAACTTCTCTACAGAGATGGTAGAGATGGGGGGCCCTTATGTTAAATAATGTAAATGAGGCTATGTTATACACACCTGTCTTGTAATCAGAGGGCCCACCACATATGTTGCTCTTTCATTAAACCCCCGTTGAAGGAAATCTGCCTATAGGTTTTTGACATTGAATATGAGAGCTGCGTGATGTAGGAACAGAGAGCCTGATTCCAACGATGTGTCACTTACTGGGCTGCTTGGTGCAGTTTTGATAGAATCCCTATTTTCTCTGCTGTAGATGTAGCAGTGCTATGAAGGCTGAGCGGTGTATAACCCCGCCCCCACACCACTGACGGGCAGCTTCCTGTGTTCACTGTACATTGTCAGCAAGCTGCCAATCAGCGGTGGGGATTGGGTTACACAGATTAGCCTGACTGCCTGGCACACAACACCTAGTCCTGCTGTGATAATTTACTGATGATAAAACATTAATTTTATTGAAACTATAGCAAGATTCTGAGTAAGTGACACATCCATGGAATCAGGATTTCTGTTCCTAAATTATGCTGTGCTCTGATTAAATTTCAAAAATCTGCTGACAGATTTCCTTTAAAATGACATATATTTACAACATCAGACGTGTCCCTGAATTTGATGTGGTGTCATGGGTTTACCGCAACAGAAAGAAGCCAGAAGACCGCAGCATCTGTTTTCTCCTACTACTGCACTAATTAGAAGCACTTCACCTTCATATTGAACTGTGCAAGTTTCTTTTAGAATTGAAGGGGTTAATTTGCTCATTTGAGAGCTCCTGGAAGCTTTCCTGCATTAAGGCTCTCAGCTGTTCACTGTTAGCCACTCCCATCTCCTATATCACCTTGGCCATGGCTAGTGTTATGGACCTGGTGGTTAGGAGCACCCGGAACGACCTGATAGTTAAACTCACACAGGACAAGCTCTGGGAAGTGGGAGCTCTGCCGACCGCAACCCCTAATCCTATCACACAACTAGAAATAGCCGTGGAGCGTACCTAACACGACCTAGACGCCTCTTCACAGCCTAAGAGCTAACTAGCCCTAACGATAGAAAATAAAGCCTACCTTGCCTCAGAGAAATTCCCCAAAGGAAAAGGTAGCCCCCCACAAATATTGACTGTGAGTTAAGATGAAAGTCACAAACACAGAAATGAAACAGGTTTCAGCAAAGGGAGGCCAGACTTACTAAACAGACTGAGGATAGGAAAGGTATCTTTGCGGTCAGCATAAAAAAACTACAAAAGACCACGCAGAGTGTGCAAAAAGACCTCCACACCGACTCACGGTGCGGAGGTGCCACTCTGCATCCCAGAGCTTCCAGCTAGCAAGGCAAAATCATGATAGCCAACTGGACAAGGAAACAATGAACAAATAATAACTAGCAGGGACTTAGCTTCTGCTGGAGTAGACAGGTCACCAGAAAGATCCAAGAGCGAACTGAACCAGTACAAGAACATTGACAGCTGGCATGGAGTAACGATCTGAGTGGAGTTAAATAGAACAGCCAGCCAAAGAATAAACTACGTCACCTGTGGAAGGAACCTCAGAAGCAGCAGCTCCACTCACAGCCACCAGAGGGAGTCCATGGACAGAACTCGCCGAAGTACCATTCATGACCACAGGAGGGAGTTCGAAAACAGAATTCACAACAGTACCCCCCCCCTTGAGGAGGGGTCACCGAACCCTCACCAGAGCCCCCAGGCCGATCAGGATGAGCCAAATGAAAGGCACGAACTAGATCGGCAGCATGAACATCAGAGGCAAAAACCCAGGAATTATCTTCCTGACCATAACCCTTCCACTTGACCAGGTACTGGAGTTTCCATCTCGAAATATGAGAATCCAAAATCTTCTCCACCACATACTCCAACTCCCCCTCGACCAACACCGGGGCAGGAGAATCAACGGAGGGAACCATAGGCGCCACGTATCTCCGCAATAACGACCTATGGAACACATTATGGATGGCAAAAGAAGCTGGAAGGGCCAAACGAAATGACACAGGATTGAGAACCTCAGAAATCTTATATGGACCAATGAAACGAGGCTTAAACTTAGGAGAGGAAACCTTCATAGGAACATGACGAGATGACAACCAAACCAAATCCCCAACATGAAGTCGGGGACCAACACAGCGCCGGCGGTTAGCGAAACGTTGAGCCTTCTCCTGGGACAATGTCAAATTGTCCACCACATGAGTCCAAATCTGCTGCAACCTGTCCACCACCGTATCCACACCAGGACAGTCCGAAGGCTCAACCTGCCCTGAAGAGAAACGAGGATGGAAACCAGAATTACAGAAAAAAGGCGAAACCAAAGTTGCCGAGCTGGCCTGATTATTAAGGGCGAACTCAGCCAAAGGCAAGAAGGACACCCAATCATCCTGATCAGCAGAAACAAAGCATCTCAGATATGTCTCCAAAGTCTGATTAGTTCGTTCGGTTTGGCCATTTGTCTGAGGATGGAAAGCCGAAGAAAAAGACAAATCAATGCCCATCTTAGCACAAAAGGACCGCCAAAACCTCGAAACAAACTGGGAACCTCTGTCCGAGACGATGTTCTCCGGAATGCCATGCAAACGAACCACATGCTGGAAAAACAATGGCACCAAATCAGAGGAGGAAGGCAATTTAGACAAGGGTACCAAATGAACCATCTTAGAGAAGCGATCACAAACCCCCCAAATGACCGACATCCTTTGAGAGACAGGGAGATCTGAAATAAAATCCATGGAAATATGTGTCCAGGGCCTCTTGGGAACCGGCAAGGGCAAAAGTAACCCACTGGCACGAGAACAGCAGGGATTAGCCTGGGCACAAGTCCCACAGGCCTGCACAAAAGAACACACATCCCGTGACAAAGAAGGCCACCAAAAGGATCTAGCCACCAAATCTCTGGTACCAAAGATTCCAGGATGACCCGCCAACACCGAACAATGAACCTCAGAGATAACTCTACTAGTCCATCTATCAGGGACAAACAGTTTCTCCGCTGGACAACGGTCAGGTCTATCAGCCTGAAACCTCCGCAGCACACGTCACAAATCAGGGAAGACGGCAGACAAAATCACCCCCTCTTTGAGAATACCCGCCGGCTCAGGAACACCCTGAGAGTCAGGCACAAAACTCCTTGACAGGGCATCAGCCTTCACATTCTTAGAGCCCGGAAGGTACGAAACCACAAAATCAAAACGGGAGAAAAACAGCGACCATCGAGCCTGTCTAGGATTCAACCGTTTGGCAGACTCGAGACAAGTCAAATTCTTGTGATCCGTCAAGACCACCACATGATGTTTGGCTCCTTCAAGCCAATGTCGCCACTCCTCGAATGCCCACTTCATGGCCAACAACTCTCGATTGCCAACATCATAATTGCGCTCAGCAGGCGAGAATTTTCTAGAAAAGAAGGCACATGGTTTCATCACCGAGCCATCAGAACTTCTTTGCGACAAAACAGCCCCTGCTCCAATCTCAGAAGCATCAACCTCAACCTGAAACGGGAGTGAAACATCTGGCTGGCACAACACAGGGGCAGAAGAAAAACGACGCTTCAACTCCTGTAAAGCTTCCACAGCCGCAGAAGACCAATTGACCACATCAGCACCCTTCTTGGTCAAATCAGTCAACGGTTTAGCAACACTAGAAAAATTACTGATGAAGCGACGATTAAAATTAGCAAAGCCCAGGAACTTTTGCAGACTCTTCACAGATGTCGGCTGAGTCCAATCATAAATGGCCTGGACTTTAACAGGGTCCATCTCGAAAGTAGAAGGGGAAAAAATGAAACCCAAAAATGAAACCTTCTGAACTCCAAAGAGACACTTTGACCCCTTCACAAACAAAGAATACGCACAAAGGACCTGGAACACCATTCTGACTTGCTTCACATGAGACTCACAATCATCCGAGAAGACCAAAATATCATCCAAATATACAATCAGGAATTTATCCAGGTACTCTAGGAAGATGTCATGCATAAAGGACTGAAACACAGATGGAGCATTAGAAAGCCCAAATGTCATAACCAGGTACTCAAAATGGCCCTCGGGCGTATTAAATGCTGTTTTCCATTCATCGCCCTGTTTAATTCGCACAAGATTATACGCCCCTCGAAGATCTATCTTGGTGAACCAACTAGCCCCCTTAATCCGAGCAAACAAATCAGACAGCAGTGGCAAAGGGTACTGAAATTTCACTGTGATCTTATTAAGAAGGCGGTAATCAATACAAGGTCTCAAAGAGCCATCCTTCTTGGCCACAAAAAAGAACCCTGCTCCCAACGGTGATGACGACGGGCGAATATGACCTTTCTCCAAGGATTCCTTTATATAACTCCGCATAGCGGCGTGCTCTGGCACAGATAAATTAAACAGTCGGCCCTTAGGAAGCTTACTACCAGGAATCAAATTATTAGCACAATCGCAATCCCTATGAGGAGGTAAGGCACCGGATTTGGGCTCTTCAAATACAACCCGGTAATCGGACAAAAACTCAGGGACTTCAAAAGGAGTAGAAGGCAAAATTGACAGCAATGGAACATCACCATGTACCCCCTGACAACCCCAGCCGGACACAGACATAGATTTCCAATCCAATATTGGATTATGGACCTGTAGCCATGGCAACCCCAAAACGACCACATCACGCAGACTATGCAACACCAAAAAGCGAATATCCTCCTGATGTGCAGGAGCCATGCACATGGTCAATTGAGTCCAGTACTGAGGCTTATTCTTTGCCAAAGGCGTAGCATCAATTCCTCTCATTGGAATAGGATACTGCAAGGGCTCCAAGAAAAAACCACAGCGCCTGGCAAACTCCAAGTCCATCAAATTCAGGGCAGCGCCTGAATCCACAAATGCCATAACAGAATAGGACGACAAAGAGCAAATCAGAGTAACGGACAAAAGAAATTTAGACTGTACCGTACCAATGGTGGCAGACCTAGCGAACCGCTTAGTGCGCTTAGGACAATTGGAGATAGCATGAGTGGAATCACCACAGTAAAAACACAGCCCATTCCGACGTCTGTGTTCTTGCCGTTCAGCTCTGGTCAAAGTCCTATCACATTGCATAGGCTCAGGCCTATTCTCAGAGAATACCGCCAAATGGTGCACAGCTTTGCGCTCACACAAGCGCCGATCGATCTGAATGGCCAAGGACATAGACTCATTCAGACGAGCAGGCGTGGGAAATCCCACCATGACATCTTTAAGGGCTTCAGAAAGACCCTTTCTGAAAATTGCCGCCAGGGCACACTCATTCCACTGAGTAAGAACAGACCACTTTCTAAACTTCTGACAGTACACCTCCGCTTCATCCTGACCCTGACACAAAGCCAGCAAGATTTTCTCTGCCTGATCCACTGAATTTGGTTCATCATAAAGCATTCCAAGCGCCAGAAAAAACGCATCTACATCCCGCAATGCAGGATCTCCTGGCGCAAGGGAAAATGCCCAGTCTTGAGGGTCACCACGCAACAAAGAAATAATGATTTTTACTTGTTGATCGGGGTCACCAGAGGAGCAGGGTTTCAAAGCTAGAAACAGTTTACAATTATTTTTGAAATTCAGGAATTTATATCTATCCCCAGAAAACAAATCAGGAATTGGAATTCTAGGCTCTAACATCGGATTCTGAACCACAAAATCTTGAATGTTTTGTACCCTTGCAGATGGTCCACACAAGAGGACAGACCTTGAATGTCCATATCTACACCTGTGTCCTGAACCACCCAGATGTTAAGGGGAAAAGAAAGACAAAACACACTGCAGAGAAAAAAAAATGGTCTCAGAACTTCTCTTATCCCTCTATTGAGATGCATTAATACTTTGGGCCAGCTGTACTGTTATGGACCTGGTGGTTAGGAGCACCCGGAACGACCTGATAGTTAAACTCACACAGGACAAGCTCTGGGAAGTGGGAGCTCTGCCGACCGCAACCCCTAATCCTATCACACAACTAGAAATAGCCGTGGAGCGTACCTAACATGACCTAGACGCCTCTTCACAGCCTAAGAGCTAACTAGCCCTAAAGATAGAAAATAAAGCCTACCTTGCCTCAGAGAAATTCCCCAAAGGAAAAGGCAGCCCCCCACAAATATTGACTGTGAGTTAAGATGAAAGTCACAAACACAGAAATGAAACAGGTTTCAGCAAAGGGAGGCCAGACTTACTAAACAGACTGAGGATAGGAAAGGTATCTTTGCGGTCAGCATAAAAAACTACAAAAGACCACGCAGAGTGTGCAAAAAGACCTCCGTACCGACTTACGGTGCGGAGATGCCACTCTGCATCCCAGAGCTTCCAGCTAGCAAGGCAAAATCATGATAGCCAACTGGACAAGGAAACAATGAACAAATAATAACTAGCAGGGACTTAGCTTCTGCTGGAGTAGACAGGTCACCAGAAAGATCCAAGAGCGAACTGAACCAGTACAAGAACATTGACAGCTGGCATGGAGTAACGATCTGAGTGGAGTTAAATAGAACAGCCAGCCAAAGAATAAACTACGTCACCTGTGGAAGGAACCTCAGAATCAGCAGCTCCACTCACAGCCACCAGAGGGAGTCCATGGACAGAACTCGCCGAAGTACCATTCATGACCAAAGGAGGGAGTTCGAAAACAGAATTCACAACAGGCTAGCACTGCCGACCGCAACCCCTAATCCTATCAAACAACTAGAAATAGCCGTGGAGCATACGTAACATGACCTAGACGCCTCTTCACAGCCTAAGAGCTAACTAGCCCTAAAGATAGAAAATAAAGCCTACCCTGCCTCAGAGAAACTCTCCAAAGGTAAAGGAAGCCCCCCACATATATGGACTGTGAGTAAGATGAAAGTCACAAACGCAGAGATGAAACAGGTTTCAGCAAAGGGAGGCCAGACTTACTAAATAGACAGAGGATAGGAAAGGTAACTTTGCGATCAGCACAAAAACCTACAAAAGATCACACAGAGTGTGCAAAAAAGACCTCCGCACCGACTCACGGTGCGGAGGGGCCACTCTGCATCCCAGAGCTTCCAGCTAGCAAGACAAAATCATGAAAACCAGCTGGACAAGAAAACAGAGAACAAAATAAGACTATAAGGAACTTAGCTTCTGCAGGAGAAGGCAGGTCACCAGAAAGATCCAGGAGCGAACTGAACGAATGCAAAGACATTGACAGCTGGCATGGAGTAACGATCTGAGAGGAGATAAATAGAGCAGCCAACCAAAGGATAACCCACGTCACCTGTGCAAGGAACCTCAGAAGCAGCAGCTTCACTCAAAGCCACCAGAGGGAGCCCATAGACAGAACTCGCCAAAGTACCATTCACGACCACAGGAGGGAATTCGACAACAGAATTCACAACAGTGCCCTTAAAGTTGTATACACGCTTAATTCCATGGTCTATTTTTTTTTCCAAAGAACTATATTCCTCCGGTCAGATAATCATATTTATCAGTGTTGTTCTTTGAACAGTTTTTACCTGTGTCCTTCATTTTTATGAAAATCATTTGAAATTTTTGTTTCTATATGCATTGATGCCTTTTAGACATACTGTTATAAACTTAGTGCTAAGTGCAGTGGAGATCAGTATCATGGGTCAGAAAAGAGGCTGAGAGACAACAGGTTAAGAGTTCAAGAATATTTATGATGGTATGCAGGTAAACAGCTATGACACAGCAGGTTAGTAGCAGACAGAGCTGGATAAGCAGTAAGCACGTGTACAGACCATGGAAGTCCAAGTATGTCAGGTCCAGAGACCTGGAGACCAGGCCAGGCCTCCTTGCAGGGAACAGTCCAGCAGCAGAGAGGAGTGCAGAGCAGATCCAGGGAAACAAGTCTTACGATGAAGAGATGTAGATCCGGAGACAGATGGGGTATCCCAAAGTAACAAAGAACCAGCAAGATAGCAGTTCTTCCAGCTTGATCACAAGTCCAGGAACAAGATACTCAAGCAATGAGTAATATACAGAGCTCCCTTTTATACACCACAGACAGGAACAGGGAAAGTCTGACAGGAAGCAAGATGGCCCCCATGAGGCCAGTGACTCCATCTTAGGTAAGGGCAAAAGTAACTGAACTGAAGGCAACAGCAGACAGGAACAGATGTACAGTCCAAATCCTTACACATACTTCTTATTATTTACCTATATTTAATAAATTATTTTCTTTTTCGTTTGCCATTTCTCTTGACTCCATTTTTTGAATTTTTTTTATTTTTATGGGAGTTTTAGTCATACTGACACACTGAATGTTTTTGTTTGTTGTCAGTAATTTATTATACAATTTGTGCTCTGATCTATATTTTCATATTGTCAATTCTTGCAGCGTATTTTCCCTGTACTTATGGGAAAAAATACGTAACAAAAGCATGACAAAAATGTGGAAAAAGATAAATATATTTAACGCAACTTTCTTCCTGCCAACACATTAGAATATTCAGCAGAATTTTCCCCTGCAAATCCTGAACGTGTGCACATAGCTTTAGTCCCTGTCCTTTGGCCCCATCATTCATTATAAGTCCTTGATAGCATCATAATGAATTTGGGGGTGGGAGAAGATGCCATCAGGTACTGAGCTCCCTCCGCCACTTCCCAATTCATTACAAGTCCCTGACAGCGTCTTCTCCCACCTTTCAGTTCATTATAAATGGTCCTATGCACCTTATCGCCTCTTCTCCCACTCCCCAATGAATTTTAAGTCCCTGATAGCATCACAATGAATTGTGAGATGGATAGCATCCACCTCCATCATTCAATTCATTTTACATCCATATCTAACGTCTTCCTCCATGTTCCCCTGTTCGTAAGTCCATTATAAGTCACCCTTCCTCCCGTCCCAATCCCCCACATCCCTCATTGTCCTCCTCTCCCCGCATTCTATCATTGTCCTCTCCCCCACCTCCATCATTGCTCTCTCCACCACCCCAATCATTGCTCTCCCCCACCACCTCTATCATTGCCCTCTCCACCACCATCCCCATCATTGCCCTCTCCACCACCTCCATCATTGCCCTCTCCAACACCTCTATCACTGCCCTCTCCACCACCTCCATCATTACCCTCTCCACCACCTACATCATTACCCTCTCCACCACCTACATCATTGTTCTCCCTCTGCACCCCATCATTGTTCTCTCCACCACCTCCATCATTGCCTTCTCCCCTACCACCCCCATCATTGCCCTTTCTGTCACCTCCATCATTGCCTTCTCCACCACCACCCCATCATTGCACTTTACATCACCTCGATCATTGTCTTCTCCCCACCTCTATTCTTGCTTTCTCCCCCACCACCCCATCATTGTACATTCCACCACCTCCATCATTGCCTACTCCGCCACTACCCCCATCATTGTCTTTTCCACCACCATCATTGCCTCTCCTCCACCACCCCCATCCTTACCATTTCCACCACCTCCATCATTGCTTTCTCCCCACCACCCCCATCATTGCCATCTCCATCACCCCATCAGTGCCCTCTCCACCACCTACACACACACACACACACACACACACACTCACAGCACCTCTCACCTCACTGCATGCACACACACACACCTCTCAGCACATTCACACACACACTATCTTTGTCGCAGGCAGCTTTCTCTATGACACAGCTGCATGCTGAATACTGACATCATCCAGCTACACTGCTTTGTCAGACAGGAAGAGCAGGTAGGAAGCAGGATGGATCCCTGCAGCTCCGCTCCACTGCCATTTTCTCCTGTAGGCATTGGAGCTGTAGGGATCAATCTCTGCCTGCCCTACATGAGGAAAATCTGGCCAGGGGCTCCCTTGGAGCCTTGTGGCTGAATAAACAGGCCAGATTGGCCTCAGTGTTAGCTGCCTTGCAGGGGCCCCTCTCCACCTCCAGTCCCCCATGTAGTCACACCAGCTGCAATTGCGGTATGTCCACCCCTGTATCTAAACAGGTAATCCCCACATGTATTCAAGCTGTCTAGCAGCCACAAATCATGCAGCTGCATCGACATAAACTAAATCTCCGAGCACACCGAAATACGCGGAGACCACTGAGCATGCTCGGGAAATCTTGAGTAACGAGTATACTTGCTCATCACTAGCTAGGTGTTAAAAATCAGATTATACTCGCATGAAAAACGCATGACACTCATCTGACTTTGCAGGAACAAAATCGGACCGATTTTAAAATCGCTAGTGTGTCTCCGGCGATAGTATGAAAACGGGAAGTGATGATTAGATTATTGATCTATACATTGAATTGTGGGTTTACTTAGTGTATATATTCAAACTCAAAATTAGTAATCCTTGAAGTAATGAAAAGGTTAATGGGACTAATAGCTTATTCATTCCAGCAGTCCACTCCAGAAGAATGCTTTTAGAATTGCGACTATTTAGCTATTGTTAACCTGTCGCTGCTGTTTCCTCCAGAATGAATCCATTTAAATAGGCAGCATGAGGTCTGACATGAAAATTGTCTACGAACTGCAAACTCTGAAGGCAAAACCAGTAAAGATTTGTTTAAGGTTTATTCACATTGTGTTTTATGACTGTATCCAGAATATGTTTAAACGGACCTGACCTTGTATGGTGGCAAATAACAGCAGATCCATGTGTGGATCTGGTTGATGCTGGTTCTAAGCTTTTATGATTGTTCATCTTTTCCACTTATCAGCATATGTGTGATATGATGGCCACTGAGATCACCATAGTCCTGAATGTCCTTTTCAGCTGAATGCCAGGCACACTATACAGTCTCTAAGCTCTGATTTGGCAAATTGTTTGCTTTTGGGTTTTGGTTTAACCCTTTATGAGTGTTTTCTGAAGACACAGAGAAAACAAAATTTAAAAGGACTCTATAAGATTAGAAAATCATTCTTGTTTGAAAGACAATGCCACATCTGTCCTCAGGTGGTATGCGGTATTGCATCTCAGTTCAATTTAATTTAATGGAGCTGAGGTACAATAACAAAGTCTATGGTCAGATATGGTGCTGTTTATAGAAGAAAGCAGCTGACTCTTGTACAACCCCTTTAAATGGGCAATCCTAAACTAGTAAGTTATCCTCTGTTCATAGGAAATGGCATAACTTACTGTGGTCGGACACCAGTATTCCTGAAGAGGGCGCTCTAGAAATCAGGCATTGCAGGGCGCCGACTTAAATGAAACATAGGTGCTCATGCTCGACCTCTACTCCATTCATTGTCTATGGAACTGGCATAAAAATCGGAGTTAAATACTTGGCTGTTTCCAACAGTACTATAGACAGTGAATGGAGCAGAGGTCAAGCAGGTGCCCTGATACACCACAGGGATTTGCAGAGCACTGTACTTAGGTCCCAGCGGTCAGTCCACCAGCTATCAGCAACTTATCCCCTACTCTAACCTATGGATAAACCTAGCAAATAGCTTGTCAGCTATGAAACCTAGATGTGTCTGCACTGTGCATACATCAAAGAAGGGACTGCCAGCTGTGAAGACATGCCATTTCCAATTTCATGCTGTGGTTTAGCTCTGATTTTATTTTCTTTATAAATGTAGTTCGAGTGCCCCTTTAGTTTACAGCATTTACTATTCCATATCACAGCGTTCCTACAAGAAAAGATCGCGAAGCACCAAATTTGGAGGTAGAGATAGAATCTAAAACGTGTCCAGCAACCATAAGATGGGGAAATGATAATAACTAGTCACTTCTAAATCTATGTATTTTGTATGTAATCTATGTAGTTGTGACGTTAATAAGGAATGAAGAAGAGGAGACTGTAATCAAGGTTGGGGTCCTTTACGGTCAGCAAATTGTGCCACTTTCCTGTTTTTAGGTCATCGGTTGTTCTCTGCTTCTCCACAATAAACTAGAAGCGGTTATTGTGTACTCAGCTTCCTTCCTCTTACAATTTATCTAAGTTCTTACCTGTCTTCTGCTGCATTGAATCTCATATTCACTGTTGATGACAGACCATTACAAGCAAGGTTACGATGACACATGAAAAGCCTCTAGCATTCATCTATGTCAGCTTAAAGCCAGAGTCTGACCAATAGCCGCCACAGCACAAACCCCATATTTATGGACTCTGCTAAGGAACACACACTCATGACTAACAGCCATGTCCTGAGGTGAGGGGATATTTATATACACTGTGTGCAGAATTATTAGGCAAGTTGTATTTTAGGGGATTATTTTTATTATTGACCAAAAGCTATGTTCTCAATCAACCCAAAACACTCAAATATCAAAGCTTAATATTTTTGGAAGTTGGAGTGTTTTTTTAGATTTGGCTATCTGTTTGTGCAGGTAACTATTACTGTGCAGAATTATTAGGCAACTTAATAAAAACCAAATACGGTATATTCCCATCTCACTTGTTCATTTTCACCAGGTAAACTAATAACTGCACAAAATTTAGAAATAAACATTTCTGACATGCAAAAACAAAACCCCAAAAAATTAGTGACCAATATAGCCACCTTTCTTCATGATGACACTAACAGCCTCCATCCATAGATTCTGTCAGTTGCTTGATCTGTTTACGATCAACATTGCGTGCAGCAGCCACCACAGCCTCCAGACACTGTTCCGAGAGGTGGACTGTTTTCCCTCCCTGTAGATCTCACATTTTATGAGGGACCACAGGTTCTCTATGGGGTTCAGATCAGGTGAACAAGGGGGCCATGTCATTATTTTTTCTTCTTTGAGACCTTTACTGGCCGGCCACACTGTGGAGTAGTTGGAGGCATGTGATGGAGCATTGTCCTGCATGAAAATCATGTTTTTCTTGAACGATACCGACATCTTCCTGTACCACTGCTTGAAGAAGTTGTCTTCCAGAAACTGGCAGTAGGTCTGGGAGTTGAGCTTCACTCCATCCTCAACCCGAAAAGGTCCCACAAGTTCATCTTTGATGATACCAGCCCATACCAGTACCCCACCTCCACCTTGCTGGCGTCTGAGTGAGAGTGGAGCTCTCTGCCCTTTACTGATCCAGGCTCTGGCCCATCCATCTGGTCCATCAAGAGTCACTCTCATTTCATCAGTCCAAACTTTAATTTAAACAAAAAAAAAAAATTAATTGATCTTTCATCCCTTCTCTCCTGCGAGCGCTGCTTTCAGCTGAGCAGGACAGAAGGGATGAATGGCGGCTTCAGCACCACACACAGGGGACAGCGCTTACTGTAGCGCTGTTCCGTGTGGTCCTCAGGTGGCACACAGATGGCACACAGACAGCATCCATTTGCAGTACGTGTTTACATGGACCCATTGACTTTAATGGGTCCATGTGATCCGTGCGCTCCCATGAACACTGACATGTCTCCATGTTTTGCAAATGGACACACAGTCCGTGAAAACACGCCGACATGTGCAGAGACACATTTACTTTAATGTGTCTATGTGAGTCAGTGTCTCCGGTACGTGAGGAAACTGTCACCACACGTACCGGAGCCACTGACGTGTGAAACCGGCCTTATTAGCGGCAGCAGGCGTCGGCTGATGGGAGCTGTAGTCCCATCAGCTGACACCAGTGACCGGAGGTGAACTTTACACATCACAGCATGGGAACCTCGGCCATCTGACAAGCAGGGTAACTTTTACTGCCGATCAGAAGCAATGTTTGCCGTGCTGTCATGCACATACATGCACGACAAACACCCAGTGTTCAGGCAGCCAAGCACAGTAGTGCCACACCAAAGATTGTGCCGTCATTACTGTGATTGGCAAGCAAATGAAATGCCAAAAATGATATATTTAACATACCGAGCCGAAAAACAAATTACTCGCCGAGTAACGAATAGCCCGAATAGCGTACTGTACGTCCGAGTAACAAATAGCGCCGAATGTATATGCTCATCACTACTTAATGCACATGCTGAGAATTACACCTAATATACAGGACAGAAGTGGTACTGTGCAGTGTATATGTACAGGACAGGACAAATACTGATGTAAAATACTGACCAAATACTGAATGTGTGACCGCAGTCCTTATATGATTGCAGCAATACCAAAATTGTATCTTTTTTTTCATATTTTCATTGTAAAAATGAAAATATTAAATTGCTTTAATAAAATGAAAGCAACACTGTGATTGGTTGCTAGGTGCAAAAAAAGACAATTTTTATTTTAGATAATTATGATAAATCATCAGCAATTACTTTTTGTGTTGTCAATTTTTGGTCTGCCTGACTTATGTCCCTTTCCTTTTTTTTAAATTTCACCCTGCTTAGCAAATTTTAGCGATCTCACTTTTTGATACTCTATCTGTCGGCTAGTCATCAATATCAGATTGGTGGCGGTTTGACACACAGACCCCCCCATCCATCCCGCCACAATGATCAGCTGC
This sequence comes from Ranitomeya imitator, assembly GCF_032444005.1. Lineage (NCBI taxonomy): Eukaryota > Metazoa > Chordata > Amphibia > Anura > Dendrobatidae > Ranitomeya > Ranitomeya imitator. The sequence goes on from NC_091287.1 coordinate 59,744,498, forward strand.
TGTATACAATATTGACCAGAGTCGCCCTGCGCAGCTCCATTCTATGTGTAGCAGCTGCTCCCGGGTACTGCAGAACAGCTTCTTTCTCCTTCCAGACTCCCGCCAGTCTATTATTGATAACCTGACCTAAAAATACGCCATCAATATTGTATGCCCTAGAATAATAATATAGTAACTATAAGAAAGAAAACTGTAAAGTAATACATATATTATGTGTAACAAATGGATACAAACTCAGTGTATAGCGGTTGTATATCTACATGTCGGATTACACTTACATTCACTGAGCTGTTCTTCAATAAGACTCTGGTCTCTAGACAAAAAAAATAACCCGCCATACATCCTTATAACAAATCCTCTGTCAGGTTATATGATAAATAAGTTATTGCTTATCAGACACAGAACTGTAAAATCAACAATTTGTTAGCAGATGTAAGACGCCATATCATGCACCATTCATTGTTCCATACTTTGAACACATCGGCAATTGCTCAGAGTCAGACTGAATATAGAGCATAAATAAATCTTGACCCGAGGCTCCCATGTTATCCACAGTTCTGTGAAATTGCTGCCTTCCTTTTGGCTGATATATTTACCATGTACCGCAACCATGTTTTCTACTTTTATTTTATTTCCGCTGTCACTTTCTATCATCGTAAAATGAAGAGATAGTAAAAGAACAAAAAGAAACAAACAAAAAAAAAAAGCTTGTGAAATGTAATTGTGTATTTAGAAAATACTGAGATCACAGATTTGGGGAACAATTTCCAAAATTTGAAAAACATGGCTGCTTTTTTGCAAAAAACAACACCACTCCTGTCTGCAGGTTGTATGCGGTATTGCAGCTCAGCTCTATTTGGTTCAGTGAGCTGCAGTACCATGTATGTCCTGTAGACAGGTGTGGCGCTGATTTTGGAAGAAAGCTGCTACATTTTTATTATATTGGACAACTAAAAGGAAGAACTTTAAGGACCTCTCTTACAGCAGCCATGTTGCCATAGTATATCGGAGGCAATGAACTAGGAAGCTTTTTTGAGGGTTTTAATTATGTTGGCCCATTATTGTTTGTATTATTAGGATTATTATTATTATTCAGTTAGTAAGACAGGAATACTACCTATGAACTTATGAATAGAGGACATAATCTAAAAATCTACTAAACCTGTCAATTTTATCTGCCCAAGCCAACCATCTGCTTTGTATGGTGGTCTTTTGGCTCTTACCGCAACAGATGTTGTCAGCGGAGAGAAAGATCAAGATATTGCTCTGAAAACTGATATCCTGAGAATTGATAGAACAGTGGTCTTACACCATTATAGAAAATAATGCAAAAAAAAGGCAGAACTGCAGTGTAAAGCATAATCACATGGCAGTTGTAGAACCATAAAAGGGCTGCCTTACAGGTGCACACGACCACCAGTGTACCTCTGTACATGTATATAGGTGTATATATATATATATATATATATATTATATATATATATTGTGACAAAGTCACTGGCAAGGTGCTGGAGGGGAGATGTGTTTTGTTGAGGTTAATGGCTTCAGTGATGTAAAAGCCAGAAGTTTCCTCCAGCACATTAAGTGTTGCAAGGGGTTAACAGGCAATGTGTTTGAGGGCTGGGTTTTTTGTGGACAACCATAGAGCGGGTGGCATGTTGTCCACCTTATCTCCACCCCAGGGTGTGGTCTAGGGCTTTAAACAGTTGGCCTTCAGAGGCAGTGAAACTTCAGTGTCTGGAGAGGAACACTCCAGAGAAGTGGTTGTGTTTAAACATGAACCATGGGCCTTGTTAACCTTGAGTGGGCTGATCCCTGCCACCACAAGGACTGTGCTTTGTGATACCACTTTGTTTTGTTTTGCATGTTTTTCCACAGAGGGAAGATCTTTAATCTATCTATCTATCTATCTATCTATCTATCTATCTATTTTTCTATAGGTGCTTCTCACTGAATTAGAATATCATCAAAAAAGTTAATTTATTTCAGTTCTTCAATACAAAAAGTGAAACTCATATATTATATAGAGTCATTACAAGCAGAGTGATCTATTTCAAGTGTTTATTTCTGTTAATGTTGATGATTATGGCTTACATTCAATGAAAACCCAAAAGTCATTATTTCAATAAATTAGAATAATTAACCAAAAACACCTGCAAAGGCTTCCTAAGCGTTTAATAAGGTCCCATATTCTCTTTCAGTAGCTCCACAGTCATGGGGAAGACAGCTGACTTGACAGATGTCCAGAAGGCAGTCATTGACACCCTCCACAAAGAGGGTAAGCCACAAAAGGTCTGTTCACGGAGTGCTGTATCCAAGCATGTTAATATTAATTTCATTCTCCAGCAGGACTTGGCATCTGTCCACACGGCCAAAAGTACCAATACCTGGTTTAAAAACAACAGTATCACTGTGCTTGATTGGCCAGCAAACTCACCTGACCTTAACCCCATAGAGAATCTATGGAGTATTGTCAAGAGGAAGAAGAGAGACACCAGACCCAACAATGCAGATGAGCTGAAGGCTGCTATCAAAGCAACCTGGGCTTCCATAACACCTCAGCAGTGCCAGAGGCTGATCACCTCCATGCTACGCCGCATTGATGCAGTAATTGATACAAAAGGAGCCCCGACCAAGTATTGAGGGCAATTACTGAACATACATCTCAGTAGGCCAACATTTTGGATTTTAAAATCATTTTTAAAGCTGGTGTTATAAAGTATTCTAATTTACTGAGATGATGACTTTTAGGTTTTCATTGGCTGTAAGCCATAATCATCAACATTAACAGAAATAAACACGTGAAATAGATCACTCTGTTTCTAATGACTCTATATAATATATGAGCTTCACTTTTTGTATTGAAGAACTGAAATAAATTAACTTTTTGATGATGTTCTAATTTTGTGAGAAGCACCTGTATCTATCGATCGATAGAGATAGACAGCTAGATAGATAGATAGATAGATAGATAGATAGATAGATAGATAGATTGATATGTATATATAATTTGGGCCATGTTTGCTTGGATGCAGCAGTACACCAGAGTTATTGGAAGAATATCCCCAATAGAGTACTTTGTGAAGGCACCATGTGGAGATGCATAGAATGCTTACAGCTCAATGGTCCATAGTCTCAAAGACTCCATGTTCTTCCATACAATTTGGCACATGTACATGATCTCTTAATAGGGTTGTCCAGTATCAAAAACCATTTGCTCTATTAGGGAATTCTGAGCTTACGACAGGGGTCTCCTGTTTAGGTTCCTTATATTTTTGCCATAGTAGAGAAAGGATACATAGAGAATCGGAAGCCCAGTACTGTAGTTGCCTTCACATAGCACTTGGTAATGCTTAACTTCCTCTGTAATGGCGCTGCAGGAAAATTGGAAACGCAGTGCCAAGATTCCCCACATATTACAGCTGATTGCTGGGGGTCCTTCTAACAAATACTGAGTACCCAGGAGGAGAATGTTTTTAAAGAGTTACCCCCCACATCATGGCTGAGAAGGGAATAACTCCATCCATGTTGCGACCACTGGAGGTGGAATGACAGCAACACTGGAGAGTGAGTGTAGGGTGCGCTATGCTGCTTCCATAACTGAAAGGCTATATCTCTCTCTCTCGATGGCACCACCTCCACTGGTCAGAGCCTGTATGAAGCCATAACATGTTGAGATGGGAATAATTATTTAAGGGCTTCTAAGCAGAAAATCATTTCGTGAAACCAGAAATTTAAATAGCAACCGACCTTCCTTGTAAAATGTCCTTCCCTTGTGGAGCTCCTCTAAGTTCCCTGTTATGTTTTCTCATCTTGTGCTCTATGAAGATACCACATGCTGAAAAATCGTGATGGGCTATTGGGAAAAAAAATGTCTACAGCGAGAACAATCATGAACTCCTAGCTCTTTCAGAAATGAGCTGACAACACAGAAACGCTGGATCCGTGCCCTGCAGGACTGAGCTTGTAAGCAGACATCATTACCGTAAGCTAAAGATGGCCATTTCCATAACAATGCGATGCCTGTAAAAGCTGCGCTTACATCTACTACTTGTTAGATAAAAGGCCTCTGACAAAGTTTTCTTGTTCAATCAATAACTACATCCTTGGAGCACACATTCTATATGAGGTAATAAACATCTCCCACCGAGGGGAAACCGGCCGGGATGTTTATGGGCTGCTAAAGCTATTGCTGATGGTTACCGAGTCCTTATAAATGTACCTATCACTGGAAGTACTAAATAAAACCCAGAAATCAGTCTCAGTTCTTTTCCACTTTAGTTGGCACAGAGAATTCTGTTAAATCATTGCCATCGCCTGGTTCAAGGCAATAAGAAAGGGAGAATTGTATAAAAATGTACATTTAGAATAATTCTATATAAAATGTTATATACTGTAGGTGCAATATTCGATTGGTCTCTGTGCTGTGTACGTAAAGGATTTATTTGGGACTTTTTTTTTCCTATATGGGGCTAAGCACTTATCTGTAGGTAGTTGCTAACTAACTGCCTGTTTTGCCTTACAATTATCTCTCCCGACTCAGATTGGTTACAGAACCTCTCATGGCGGCGACTCTCCCACTTCTTGTAACATCATGTCAACAGAGCAGTTCTTTCTCTTCCGCACTGCTGTGTCATTGCGGCTCAGAGTGGTTAGAGAACCTCTCATGGTGGCAACTCTCCCATTTCCTGTAATGTCATTTCAACAGAGCGGTTCCTTCTCTTCCGCTCTGCTGTATCATGGCGGCTATGAGTGGTAAGAGAACCGAGTCGCAACTCTTCCATTTCCTGTAATGTCATGTTGACAGAGCAGTTCCTTCTCTTCTGTTCTGCTGTGTTATGGCTGCTCAGAGTGGTTAGAGAACCGCTCACGGTGGAAACTCTCCCACTTCCTGTAACGTCATTTCGAGAGAGCAGTTCCTTCTCTACCGCTCTGCTGTGTCAATGGGCCATGACTGCCAACGCCATTTTAGGTTGACAGCCATCTCCCAGGTGCCTAACTTAGCGCAGTGCGATTTGCATTACATGAGCAACATAGACGCTGGAAATCAGAGACATTTACAGAGTACTCTGCATTCTAAATTATATATATTTATATTGTATATAATAAATTCGGCAGAATGAGTGGAGTCACAGCGCAAAGGCACATTGGTCTAAATAGAACCAAAATGAGGATGCACAGAGAATATATAAGTGGGTGCTATATCAGCAAGCAAGAGCTAAAGTACAACTATGAAGAAAGGCATTGCAAAATGATAAGCACACCTATCATAAAAAGACAATCATTATTGAGACAAAAATACATTAATTAAAAATCAAAATTTTTAAAATCAATTAAAAACCGAAGCAAGCAAAACACCGACATCCATGATAATGTAAATAATAATACAACCACAGTGCGAAAAATTAGATCCAATAATATCCCCAAATCACTGGATTGAAAATAAATTACTGTATATTCATATGAGTGTATCCTCAAATTTATTTGGACCTCAAAGTTGGCATTCAATGGGTGAGCTCAGAGGATCTGAGAGGTCCGTGTGGTTAACTCGGACAAAGCCGTAATTTCTCCATTTTCTACATTGTCTGTGTCTGCGTAAATCGGACTGCACTCTGATAACATCCAAGTGTAGTCCGATGTTTTACACACGCTCATTCATAGAAGGTCATGATTTCTGCTACACATAGCAGAGCGGAAGACTTGCTATGTGTAGCGTAGGTGAGCAGTTTCAAGATTCCTTAGGGGACTATTAAAGCAAGTAAAAAAAAATTTAAAAAAGTAAAAAAAAAAATACAAGTTCAAATCACTCCCCTTTGCCCCCGTTCAAAATAAAACAATAAAGATTACACATATTCGGTAACTGAATTCATAAATGTCCGATCTATCAAAACATAAAGTACCGTAAATTATTTTGATCGGTAAGGGGAAAAGAATCAAAACACCAAAATTACTTTTTTGGGCTGCCGCAACATTGCAATAAAATGCAATAACGAGCGATGAAAACATCATATCTAACCCAAAATGGTCTCAATAAAACATTAGCTCAAAGGGCAAAAAATAAGCCCTTATTCAGCCCCAGATCATAAAAAATGGAGATGCTACGGGACTCAGAAAATGGCGACATAAGCTAAAATTTGTTTTATTACAAGTTTTGGATTTTATTTTTCACCACTTAAATAAAAAAGAGCCTATACATATTGACTATACGCGTACTCATAATGACCTGTAGAATCATTATGGCAGGTCAGTTTTAGCATTTAGGGAACATGGTAAATAAAAAGCCCCAAAAAACAATTGTTGGATTGCACTTTTTTTTTTGCAATTGTACTGCACTTGAAATGTTTTTTTACCATTTTTCAGTACACTATATGGTAAAATCAATGTTGTTATTGAAAAGTACAACTCGACCCACAAAAAACAAACCCTCACATGGCTATATTGACGGAACAATAAAAAAAACTTATGGCTCTGGGAAGGCCAGGAGCAAAAATGGAAAATGCGAAAATCGCAAGGTGATGAGGGGTTAAAAAAAAGGGTCATCAGAAATCAAACCACTGTATTGTTTAAATTATTTTTTCGTGTTGAATGTTTTTTTTTTTTAGTTGGCAAAGCTTTTTTCAAAATCTTAATTAAAAATAAAAATTAGAAGTCTTGCAATTTTTTACTTTGGCCTCTGGGACTCTTTTAGTCTTTTCTTCATGTCGTTTCAGGAAATCCACTGTTTCATTAGGTGCAAGGAACCGTCTCAAACCTTTTTATTTAAGCATCTAATCAGCGTGTGAAGAGAGGAGAGGCAGGGTCAGCTGTTACATTGCCTATTGTGATTGGTGGCTCCAGTGTATACTTGTCATTGTAATCCTGCCTCTGATGATAAGTAAACTCCTGTAAACTCTTCCTGAAAAGACAGGAAGCGTTAATCTAAAATTGTCCTGGCGGCTAGTGTGAAAATTGCAAAATGAAAAATTTTCTTTTTCAATAAAGATTGTGATATGATAACAAAAAAATTGCCTATTTTTTCTAAAAAAAAAATAATGAATGTAACAAAAATAACTGATTTACACAAAAGGTCTTTTTCCAATGACGCATTCCGTTTAAAACAGTAACTAATTATGAAACAATTCAAATTAGATTCATAACTATGCATTATTTCTCAAAAAAAGGATGAGAAAAAAATTGATCATTTATCCAAATATGTTTTTGAAGACTATTTTCTCTTACCTTATTGCATCTTTTTGTTTTGTAGGTTTAGACCTGAGGCAAGCACAGGTCATTGCTCTATCATCTGGCACCAAATGTATCAATGGAGAATACCTTAATGACCAGGGACTGGTGGTCAATGACTGCCATGCGGAGGTCGTAGTGCGGAGGGCCTTCATTCACTTCCTTTACACTCAGCTGGAGCTACATTTAAGGTACATTGAAACGTGCTGACGACACGTCATGTGATCTGCGGTGGGGCGAATGTGTCCTCTAGATGTCTGATCCGCACTCCTTTCATGAAGATGTTTGTTTATTCTACGATTCCGAGTGACCGATATTTGAAGGAAGTAAGCAAAGCAATTTAATACAACTTTCATCTTTCAGTGTCTGGTCCATGAAAGCAGATTTCCTTTTCATGAAGAATTAGATTTGCGTAAGTCGAGGGATACTTTTAGAAATTTGCCTACATAATTCATGAAAAGCTCAGAGCTGAATCGACTGAAGCAAAACGCTTGATAGAAAGCTAGATTTGCCATCTCCCGTGGTGACGAGACTCAGGCTATTTACTTTTGCTCTGTACTCAGAACGTCCTTGTATCTCAGATGAAGTAAAGCTATTACAAATTTATAAAGCCCCAATAATTCACACAGCACGAATGGGGACAAGTTGTGTACACAGTTTTGTGGAATTTCTTGAATTTTATTAAGTAACGTTTTGCTTTGTGGAAGCGGTAGTTCCATAATGAATTTCTACTCCACAAACCTTGGAAAATAAATGAGCATTCTCATCACAGAAAGTGATGTTGTATGTTACGTTCACACCAATTTTTTCTATATGAATTTTTGCACAATATCTGATGATGAAGTATATTTTCAGTGGAAAAACTGTGTTGAAAACTACTGCTACTACCTTGGGTGCAGTTTGATTTTTTAAAAGAAAAACAAATTCTACTCTACTCGCTCTTCCCAGGTCTACCACCTGAGTTTCTCCTGACACTTCCAATGTCTGTTATTGTCTGTAGTGCTGATATCATATTTGCAGTCCTGCGGCCATTCGCGGAGTTAAACCGTTTTGTCTGAGTTGACCACATAGGCCTCTGAGATCCTCTGAGCTCACTGATTGGCTGCAGCGCTGTTCCAGATAATAGTAGACATCGGGAGCAACAACAGAGACTCAGTGCTGGACTAGAGGAAAGTGAGTAAGTTCGGTTGGTTTTCGACAAAACAAACTACACCAGAGCAGTTTTTCTGAATCCATAAAAACTAGTGATGAGCGAGTGTACTTGTTACTCAGGTTTTCCGAGCATGCTCGGGTGGTCTCCGAGTAGTTTGGGCGTGCTTGGAAATTATGTTTCAGTCGCCACAGCTGCATGATTTGTGGCTGCTTGACAGCCTGAATACATGTGGGGGTTGCCTGTTTGTTAGGGAATCCCCACATGTATTCAGGCTGTCTAGCAGCCACAAATCATGCAACTACATCAACTCAAACATAATCTCCGAGCACGCTGAAACTACACTGTGACCACCTGATCATGCTCGGAAACCCCGAGTAACGAGTACACTCGCTCATCACTAATAGAAACCCTTTAATTCATGGACTTTTTTTTACATGTCCCTTATTGAAGCTGTTTATGGACAGATTGCACCTGTGAGCTAATCCATGTGCAGACCTTAGATTTTCAAACTGCAAGTCGATTGCAAAAACCCAAGGTCTAGCAACTGCTTACTCTTCACATGAAAGACATATGTATTCTTGAATGAACCGGGTGTGCATGTGTATAGGTAGGGAGGAAGAGCTGTCAGATGACAGCTTTTATAGAGTATGAAGACTTGAATGCTCAAGTGATTAAAGTTTGCCATGCCTCACAACTTCAGCAAGATTGGCTGGCCATCTGAGGTATATGAGGGTCTCTTCAACAGATGATGTCAAGGAACAGAAGGTTTGGACACCTTACATTCAGACATCCCACCCTTTTGTTGTAAGGTTGGATAAACCAATGCCAGAGGTGTTTCAAGCGGCTTTCTACACTTTACATATGGAGAACACATGCACACTCAACTGATTGTTCATGTCTATGGAGAAGTCAGAAGAGATAGTTCTTGGCCACTTGGCCAGATGAGCATAATTTACATTTTTTTTTTAAATTGTAAATTGCAACACCCTTGCTCAGTTTTTTCTTTTGCCATTGAAAAATTCAATTATTATTTTATTCTTTTGCCGTGGACGCACTGTGGTGCAGATGCTCCGCCCCCTGAGGTCGGTCTGTAGCTTGGTCACGTGGGGCCCCATGTGCTCCGGCGTCAGCTGACCGGGTGGTGACGTACCTGCATGCCGCGGTTGCTGTCATGGCAACGTTTCCTTACTTCCGGGGTGTGAGCGTCCCTCAAGTTCTTAGTGGACGCGGCAGCGTCATGATGTGCTGGTATGGTCGTTGCTATAACGACGTGCTGGCGACGCCCCCCTACTTCCGGCGCTATATCGCTGTGGGCTCTGGGCCTGTTGCTATTGCAGCGTGGTTTTTTACTTCCGGTTGGTGCGGTTACATTCCCACTATATAAGACGGCACATGTGGACTCTTGGCACGCCCCCTGAGGAAGGTTTATATAACCGAAACGCGCGTCGGGGTCAGCAGTGTACGGCGTGGTGACAGGCACATATACCTGGGTATGTTTTTACGTCATTTTACATGCTATATTGCAATATGCCCTATATCCTTATGTCATCTGAATAAGCCGACTATGACTATATATTTGGCTACGCTGTGACATGTTTATTTCACCTATGCATTGTCCATTTATATTATTGAGATATGCCGTCCACGGCTCTTAGTGGGCACGTTCTGTGCTGCACTGTTGCATGTTTCCCCATGTTCCCCCTTTACTTGTTTTTATCTTATTATCTTTAATAAAGTACTACTTGCTATTTTGGACATAAAAGCTGTTGTTGGTGCTTTTTGGTTTGGTCTCAGTGTAATGTTGCAGCTTGTCCTGCCTACGTCCATATTAGTGGTGGGGACTATTATTCTGTTCCATTGTTGGACCCTATATTTAGTTATCCTCTCCCCACATGTTTAGGATGTCATTTGTTGTGTATTCATTCTATGGAGAAGTCAGAAGAGATAGTTCTTGGCCACTTGGCCAGATGAGCATAATTTACATTTTTTTTTAAATTGTAAATTGCAACACCCTTGCTCAGTTTTTTCTTTTGCCGTTGAAAAATTCAATTATTAGGTGTCACAATAAAGGAATATATAATACTAATAATGCAATTTTTGTAGAATTAAAAATATATTCTTTTCCTATGCTATGGTCACCTCTTTCTTATGTTTCTGTCTCGAGCCTTCCTTTCTCTGTAGTAAAGGTGTTTTGTCTCTCTACAGCAAGCACAGAAATGACTGGGAAAGGTCTGTTTTCATCCGGTTAAAAGAAGGAGGCTTCAGGCTAAAGGACAGCATCTCATTCCATCTATATGTTAGTACATCGCCGTGTGGAGATGCTCGGCTCAACTCTCCCTATGAGATCACATCTGATTGTAAGATTTGCCTTATTATGTACATTTTTTTCAGATTTTGTTTATTAAATCGACCTAAAGAATTTAATAATATCTACATCTTAGTCTTTAACCCCCGCCCTCCCCAATACATTGCTGAAGCTGCCGATATTGTTGGTTTCTGCCGACACTTTAATGTATATGTGGGGTCTCAGACAAGCGATTGCCGGGAGAGTAAAAGGGAACCTGTCACCCCCAAAATCAATGGTGAGGTAAGCCCACCGTCATCAGGGGCTTATCTACAGCATTCTGTAATGCTGAAGATAAGCTCCCGATGTAACCTGAAAGAGGAGATAAAGAGATTAGATTATACTCATCCAGGGGTGGTCCCGCTGCGGTCTGGTCAAATGGGTGTCTCAGGTCCGTTCTGGCACCTCCCATCTTCATTCCATGACATCCTCTTCTGGTCTTCACACCGCGGCTCTGCTGTACTTTCCTCTGCCTCTGTGGGCCTCTCTGACCTTTCCGGCGCCTGCGCACTGCAGACAAAGTACGCCTGCGCCGGAGCCGCGGCGTGAAGACCAAAAGAGGACATCATGGAATGAAGATGGGCGGCGCCGGAGCGGACCTGAGACACCCATTTGACGAGACCGCAGCGGGATCGCCCTTGGGTGAGTATAATCTAACCTCTTTTTCTCATCTTTCAGGATACATCGGCGGCTTATCTACAGCATTACAGAATGCTGTAGATAAGCCCCTGATGACGGTGAGCTTACCTCACCATCGATTTTGGGGGTGACAGGTTCCCTTTAAGGATTCCACCAATTTTGGACTTCTTGTAGCGGCTTTCTCATAGAGAGCACAGGAGCACTTGGCCGAGTGAATGCTCCCATGTTTGAGAGAGCTGACCAAGATGGCTGCTTTCCGGACAATCAACTAAACTATTGTTCTGTTGACAGCCATCTAATGTGTTTAGGCTTTACACTTAAAAGTAGGTTTAATTTTAAAAAAAAACAACAATGTAATATGATAATAGTTCAGACATTTGCTCATTTCTTAAATATTGTTACACACTGAAGCCCACAGTAACGTTTGCCTTCTTACACAACCAATTGTTCTTCATATGCTTTTCCAGGCAAACAGATTTTCTTTTGATTGCTTTTTCCTTTGCCTTATCTATACCTTTACTGTGTATCCACATGTGCAATGAAAGAATCGCTTCAGTGATTACCATTTACATGCACAATATCAGTCCCTTCGGGCTCCTAAGAGCTATTTCGACCATCCAGCTGATTTTATTACTGAAACATTGCATTTCTAAAATTCTCAACATATGGGCAGTCTGTGTATATAGTATTAATGTGCACACAAACCTTCTGTCTCTATCCAATTTTCGGAATCCAAGTACAGATAAAACTTAAACTAGCCATAAATGTCTGGGTTTTATTTTTCATTCCAATTCCGATTACCCATTTTTGGGCAATACCTTTTTGTTAGAACGTGCCTCGTCAATAAATTAAAAACAATCAGCTGTTATCTTTGTGAGAAATTGGCAGCAAATGTTCAATTTCCCTGCACCGCCACCACAGGGAAAATGAAGCATTACACAGTGCCATTTGAAATTGATGCAATGTCTGTGTAAAGCAGGACATGCCAGGTCTTCCTGATTGACAGACAGTCTTTATAAGTAACCTCTGCTCTTGAAACCCTCATCTATTAACCCCTTAATGACAGTGAGATTTTCTGTTTTTGCTTTTCGTTATTTTGCTCTCTGTCTTCCCATAGCCAGAACTTTTTTACGTTTCTGTCAATATGGCCATGTGAGGGTTTGTTTTTTGTGGGACCAGTTGTACTTTTGAACTATACCATTGGTTTGACCATATCATATACTGGAAAATGGGAAAAAAGTGTGGTGAAATTACGAAAAAAAAGTGTAATTCAACAATTGTTTTTTTTTTAATTTTATCATGTTGACTAAATGCTCAAACTGACCTGCCATTATGAATCTCCAGGTCATTATGAGTTCACAGATACCAAACATGTATAGGTTCTGTTTTATTTAAGTGGTGAAAATTTTTCAGGTCATGTGTGTTAGGTTTCAAGTTCCCACCGCCGCACAGGGAGAATCTTGAACCATCTCCGCTGCGGTCTCCCATTCTCCTCCAGCCACAGTGGAGCCTGCTCAGCAGAGACATCGGTCCCAGCATTTGGCTCAAGCTGATACTGTGCAGCCATTGTAACCAGTACTGATCAGCGGCGACAGGGCGTCCCTGGGACTAAGTCCTGCTTTTCTTCTTCTGAGCATACCCAAGGAACGACCTCTCATTGGAGGTCAGGGGTCACATGCTCAGGTCCTGAAGCAGCTTCTATTGGACCACTAGGAAGGTCCCGGAGTGATTCCGCTATAAAAGGTTTGCATGGCCGAACGGCCATGCGCTAGTGTAAACTTATTATCGTGTGTGTAGATGTATGCCTGTCGATGGATGAAAGCTCCGAATCATTCCCATCCCTAGTATATATGACTGTCTGCGAATGGTGGAAGCTACCTAGCGCCCGACAGTGCTATCCCACACAGCTAACACACGATACAGCGTCTGATAGCAGTGACCGCCAGTGCAGCGTCGTGCGCTAATAGAGCGCTTTCCTGGCCCAAGTCTGAGTGGTTAGTGGCATCCACCAGAGCGGCACTGCACGCACTTTTGTGAAGTAAAGTATTAATTCTATTAATCTCTGACACCCCAGTAGTGGTGTCGAGGGCAAGAGGTCTAGAGAAACTCTTTCCCTGAGTCTTGGGACAGAGTTCTGTGACTCCTTGCTTGCGCTCTTTGTGCAGTACCGCGGCCCTGTGATGCAACAGGGTTTGCTTCCTTCATACCGGGTGAAGCTAACCCATGTGTGTATCCACATTATACTGCCATATAGTCCGTCATTACTCAGCAGCAGGTTCCATCTCTGCACGGTGGACCCCGGGCTGTGAACGCACCTTATAATTATTTGGTGCTTTCCGCTAGCCCTAACAATGTGACACGGGTGCTGATGGGTGGGGTTTGTGACGTGCTTCCAGGATGAGCATGTTAAATGTTGCTGTCAGAGATTGAACATGTTAACAGCCCCTGGTGAATTGCAATTCCACATGTGGCTGTTAGGGGCACATGTCAGCTGATAAAATCAGCTGACATGTGCCGGAAAACATGCGGGCTCAATGTTGGAGCTCTCATGGAGTGCGGGGACACGACCTCAGATGTATATACATGTCAAAAGTCATTAAGGGGTTAAAGAAGCACCCCATCAAAGTTTTTATTCTCCTAATATATTGAAATCATCATATTATATAGCGCTGTGTACTAACAATTGCTCATTTTGCCTTTCTACCCAGTTATTCTCTTTTCCATTAGGTCTATGACAGCACGTGTTTAAAACAGACTAGCTGAAATCTCCTAAACTCTGTGTAGAAACAAGAAGTCTTTTTTCCCTGCATGAATCATCATTAAAACTACAATGGACTTTGCAGTTATGTAAAATTGTAATTCTAATGATGACTCATTCAGGGAAAACAGACTTCCTGTTTCTACATAGAGCTGAGAAGGAATCAGTTAGTCTGTTTTTAATGATGTCATAGACCCAATGGAAAAGATAAAAATGAACTGGGTAGAATGGCAAAATGAGAAATTTTCAGTACACAGTGCTGTATAATATGATGATTGCAATATATTAGGAGAATAAAAACTTTGATTGGGGTACTTCTTTAAACTCTTAATGACTTTTGACATGTATATACATCTAAGGTCGTGTCCATGCGAGCTCCAACATTGAGCCCGCATGTTTTCCGGCACACGTCAGTTGATTTTATCAGCAGACATGTGCCCCTAATAGCCGCATGTGGAATTGCGATCCACCAGGGGCTGCTAACATGTTCAATCTCTGACAGCAACATTTAACATGCTGTATAATATGATGATTGCAATTATATTAAGAGGATAAACACTTGTGAATTCATAGTGACCTGGAAAATCATAGTAGCAGGTCAGTTTTAGCATTTGGTGAACATTATTTTTTTTAAAATTCATTGTTGAATTGCATTTTTTTGCAATTTCATCGCACTTGGATTATTTTTCCCATTTTCCAGAACACTAAACAGTAAAATCAATGGAGTCGTTCAGAAGTAAAACTCGTCCTGCAAAAAATAAACCCTCACACAGCGATATTGATGGAAAAATATAAAAGTTATGGCTCTGGGAAGAAGAGGAGCAGGAAACGGAAATGCAAAAACGAAAATGGGCTGTGGTGTGAAAGGGTTAACAGTCTTGTTTTTTTTATATCATATTAATATCAAGTACAATATTATGTGTGGGCAGATAAAATGTTAATTAACATACATTATTAAAATACAGTTGCATACTGCTTTTTAGTTGAAACACATGAAAAGAAGCAGAGGAAATTATTTTCTGGCATAGATTTGATGGGGTAATTACAATAATATATACAACTCTCCATAATTTTTATGACTCATTTCTTAGTTTGAGATTATTATTTAGATGAACATTCAGAGGACGCTAAAATAAAAAACTAAGGGAGGAAAACAAGTTCTATCCTTAACGAAAACAAAAAATAAATCCACACTACAACACTAGACGACATTTCTGTTCTTTCTGTAATTTCAACTGTTAATTTTGAAAAAATAAAAACGATTTGAACCATATTTGAGAATTTATGATCGGTGATGCAGGAAAAGAAAAAGTGACTGATAAGTGGGGAAATAAACATTTTTTTAAAGTTATATTGAAAAAAATTAAAAGCGTGGTTACTATGTAAAGGGAATCTGTCACCACATTTAACCTATCTAAACAATTAATATGCGCATACAGGTTATAGATTGCTGAAAACAGTTCTGCCTGTGTGTCTCATATCCCAAGCCTTGTTGTTGCTGAGAAATCATCTTTTATCACTTTATATAAATGACCTCTTTCATGCTATGGCAAGGACACTGCCTGGAAGATAACTCTGCCTCCAGAGATTATTTTACATGAAAGGGAGTTACCAGTGTGAGACAATTAACTAACACAGAGCAAAAGTAATGAAATTTGTCTTATTGCAAACACATTTTTTTAGTTCTCAGAGCTTGGCTGTGTTGCAGCCCTGTCTGCCTGTGAGATGGAGGCTGAAGCTGAGAGGAACCTGCAGAAGAGAGAGCAGAGAGCGGACATAACACATCACACTGGTAACTCCCCCTCATATATAATGAGCTCTGGAGGCAGAGTTATCTTCCAGGCAGCATCCTCCCCAGAGCCTGGAAGAGGGCATTTATACAAAATGATAGAACATGATTTCTCAAAAACATGGAGTCTGATATGAGGCATACAGGTAGCAGACTATAACTGTATGCCCATATTAATAGTTTAGATAGAACACATGTGGTGACAGATTCTCTTTAAGATACAAAATCATAATGCAATCAAACCTAGTACAATAGCAAAGAATTATTAAGCATCTCTAGATAAAATTTTTATGTTTTTATATAAAGATTAGTGATGAGCGAGTGTACTCGTTGCTCGGGTTTTCTTGAGTACGCTCGTGTGATCTCCTAGAATTTGGAACTGCTCGGAGATTTAGTTTTCATCGCCTCAGCTGCATGATTTACAACTACTAGCCAGGCTAAGTACATGTGGGGGTTGCCTGGTTGCTAGGGAATCCCCCATGTACTCAGCCTGGCTAGTAGCTGTAAATCATTCAGCTGCCGCGATGAAAACTAAATCTCCGAACACTAACAAATACTTTGAGACCACCCAAGCGTGCTTGGGAAAACCCGAGCAACGAGTATACTCGCTCATCACTAATAAAGATGGAAAATGTGCATGGAGATAGACCAAAACAAAATTTGATTTTCCAGCTTTTTTAGACCAAAGCAAAACTTGATTTTCCAGCTTTTTAATACACGCTCTCTGTAAGGCTCTCTTCACACATCCATGTTTTCTGTCCGTGTAGCGTCCATTTTCACATGTACAAGAGACAAGTACACATGTGCGGCCATTATAATCTATGGGCTGCATTATAATCAGGGACTGCACACATGTCTGTAATTTTAAATAGACCGTGTGTCCATGTGACCCACTTGTAGATATGTGCATTTTTTTTCCAGCACAGCACAAAGGCACACAGATAACATAAGTGTGACATCTATGTGCCTGGTATTTGACACGTACTGGAATAGGGTGCAAAATAGAAATGAAATATTTTATGTGTTAAAGATGTACAAATATAGATAGATATCAGTGAGATAATTAGTGTTTTTCGTATTTAGCTTACTGTACATGGATTAACCTAATCAATAAAAACATGACGTGGCGTCCTCCCCATTTTTGGTAACCTAACCAGCAAAAGTAAAGCAGACACCTGTGAGCTGATATTATTAGGCTGGAAAGGTCCAGGGTTACTGGGCTCTTCCCAGCCTAAAAAAACCACCTCAGAAGTGGAGCATCACATTAGATGCACCAATTCCGGCACTTCTTCGCTCTTCCCAATTGCCCTGGTGTGTTGACAATCAAGGAAATGGTGCTTGAGGCCGATGTCAGCTGTTAATTGTCCAAAAACACAACCATAGACCTGCACACAGCTGGAATGGGCTACAAAACCATAAGTAAGATGCTGGGTGAGAAGGAGACAACTGTTGATGCAATAGTAAGAAAATGGAAGAAATACAAAATGACTGTCAATCGACATCAATCTGGGGCACGATGCAAAATCTCACCCCGTGGGGTATATTTGATCATGAGGAAGGTGAGAGATCAGCCTAAAACTACACGGGGAGAACTTGTTAATGATCTCAAGGCAGCTGGGACCACAGTCACCTAGAAAACTATTGGTAACACATTTTGCCGTAAAGGTTTAAAATCCTGCAGTTCCCGCAAGGTCCCCCTGCTCAAGAAGGCACATATGCAAGCCCATATGAAGTTTGCTAATGAACACCTGGATGATTCTTTGAGAGATTGGGATTAAAAATGCGTTGTGGCTGGGTCTTCCAGCAAGACAATGACCCAAAACATACAGCCGAGGCAACAAAGGAGTGGCACAAAAAGAAGCACATTAAGGTCATGGAGTGGCCTAGCCAGTCTCCAGATCTTATTCCCATTGCCAAGCGACAGCTTCAAAATTGTAATGATTTAAAGATGATCTGCAAAGAGGAGTGGACTAAAATGAATCCTGATATGTGCACAAACCTCATCTTCAAATACAAAAAAAGACTGACTTCTGTGCCAACAAGGGTTTTGCCACCAAGTCTTAAGTCTTGTTTGCCA
This sequence comes from Ranitomeya imitator, assembly GCF_032444005.1. Classification (NCBI taxonomy): domain Eukaryota; kingdom Metazoa; phylum Chordata; class Amphibia; order Anura; family Dendrobatidae; genus Ranitomeya; species Ranitomeya imitator. Next base: position 59,762,479 of record NC_091287.1, read on the forward strand.
GAGGGATCAAATACTTATTTCACACTGCAAAATGCAAATACATTTATAGAATTTATACAATGTGATTTTCTGGATTTTATTTTTGATGTTTTATCTTTCAATGTTAAAATGAATCTACCCTTAAATTTATAGACTGTTCATATCTTTGTCAGTGGGCAAACTTACAAAATCAGCACGGGATCAAATACTTATTTCTCCCACTGTATCTCAACTTGAGCAAAGCATTTGATAAAGTATCTCATACTATCCTTATTGAAAAAATGACCAAGTATAGGATTGACAAGACTGTGATTAGGTGGATTCATTACTGGCTTAGTAATCCTACTGAAAGATTGGTAATAAATGGATGCACATCCATTTGGAAGAGTGTTTCAAGTGGGGTACTACAAGGTTCACTCTTGGCCCCAGTGTTGTTAAACATTTTTAGAAATCATCTAGATAAGGGAACTGATAGTAAGCTAAACAAATTTGCAGATGATGCAAAGCTAGGAGGGATAGCTAATAGGGTTGAGCGAAACGGGTCGGCCAGATTCAGAAGTCGCCGACTTTTGGCAAAGTCGGGTTTCATGAAACCCGACCCCTGTGTGGGGTCGGCCATGAGGTTGGCGATCTTCTGATCTGGAATCGGAATTCCGATCCCGAGTTCCGATATGTTTAAGATATCGGGAATCGGTATCGGAATTCATATTTAAGTGTAAAATAAAGGATAAAAATAAAAAAATATTGATATACTCACCCTCGGACGCGCCCTGGTTCTCACCGGCAGCCTTCCTTCCTAAGAATGAGCACCTGAAGGGCCTTCGATGATGTCACGGCTTGTGATTGGTCGCGTGAGCGGTGACATGGGCGTCACACGACCAATCACAAGCCGCGACGTCATCTAAGGTCCTTCAGGCGCTAATTCTTAGGAAGGAAGCATCCGAGGGCGCGTCTGAGGGTGAGTATATTCCTAATAGGTATATACTCACCCTCGGACGCGCCAAGGTTCTAACCCGCAGCCTTCCTTCCTAAGAATCAGCGCCTGAAGGACCTTAGATGACGTCGCGGCTTGTGATTGGTCGCGTGACGCCCATGTGACCGCTCACGCGACCAATCACAAGCCGCGACGTCATCGAAGGTCCTTCAGGCGCTCATTCTTAGGAAGGAAGGCTGCCGGTGAGAACCAGGGCGCGTCCGAGGGTAAGTATATCAATATTTTTTATTTTGATTCTTTATTTTACACTTAAATATGGATCCCAGGGCCTGAAGGAGAGTTTCCTCTCCTTCAGACCCTGGGAACCATTAGAAACCCAAAGCACTGCATTGGGTTTCATGTTTCGGCCGACCCCAACCCCGACTTTTCTATAGGATCAGCCGATTTCACTCGACCCGACTTTTGGAAAAGTCGGGTTTCGTGAAACCCGACCCGATCCTATAAAAAGAAAAGTCGCTCAACCCTAATAGCTAACACTAGAGAAGACAGAGAAAGGATTCAGAAGGATCTAGATAAGCTTGAATGGGCAGCAACTAATAGAATGGTATTTAACAGGTAGAAAGCAAAACAAAAATTACATCTACAAAATGGGAGGAATAGAACTAAGCAGCAGTACGTGTGAAAAAGACTTGGTTATACTAATAGATCACAGACTGCACATGAGTCAACAGTGTAACGCAGCAGCAAAAAGGCAAACACAGTTCTAGGATGTATTAGGAGAAGCATAGAGTCTAGATTACATGACATAATTATTCCCCTATACTCCCCCTTCAGGTCTCATCTGGAATATGGTATCCAGTTCTGGGTACCACATTTTAAAAAAGACATTGAAAAAGTGGAGCAGGTTCAGAGAAGAGGTACCCGGGTGGTGAGCAGACGGCAAAGTATGTCCTACGAGGAACGATTAAAGAATCTTGGAATGTTTAGCTTGCACTAAAGAAGGCTAAGAGCAGACCTACTAGCTGTCTACAAATATCTAAAGGGGTGTCACAGTGTAGAGGGGTCATCATTATTCTAATTTTGCACATGGAAACACAAAAGCAGTAGAATTAAACTGAAAGGCAGAAGATACAGATTAGATATTAGAGAAAACTTTTTGACAGTGAGGGAGGTCAACAGGCTGCCATGAGAGGTGGTGAGTAGTGATGAGCAAGTATACTCGTTGCTCAGGTCTCCCAGCAGACTCATGTGGTCTCCGAGTATTTTGGGAGTATTGCGGAGATTTAGTTTTCATTGCCTCAGCTGCATGATTTGCGACTGCAAGACAGTTTGAATACATGTGTGGAATGCCTATTTGTTAGGGAATTCCTACATGTATTCAGCCTGTCTACAAGTCGCAAATCATGCAGCTGAGATGACAAAAACTAAATCTCCAAGCACGCCAAAATACTTGGAGATCACCCGAGCATGCTCGGGGGGACCCGAGCCACAATGCTACTCTGCCCATCACTACTGGTGGTGAGTTCTACTTCAATGAAAGTCTTCAAACAAAGGCTAGACAGACATCTGTCTGAGATTGTTTCATACATCCTGCTTTGTGCAGGGGATTAGATTCAACCCATGAGGTCCCTTCCAACTCTAACATTCTATTATTCTATGAGTAAGTCCTGGTGCTAGTTATGGATTAGTGTCTATCAGACACCCCCATTACTAACCCAGTAATACAAAAGAAAACATACAAATACATAAAAAATATATTTTTGTTTAAATAAGCACTTCCCCACACTTTCCGTGGTTCACCAATTTATGTTTAACAAAAAATCCCACAGAGGTCCAACGTAGTCCAGGGAATTTATTATTATTATTATTATACATTTTTATAGCGCCATTTATTCCATGGCGCTTTACATGTGAAAAGGGGGCAAATATAGACAAATACATTAAACATGAGCAAAAAACAAGGCACACAGGTACATAAGGAGGGAGGACCCTGCTCGCGAGGGCTCACAGTCTGCAGGCTATGGGTGAGGATACACTAGGAGAGGGTAGAGCTGGTTGTGCGGCGGTTCAGTAGGTTGAAGATCACTGCAGGCTGCAGGCTTGTCGGAAGAGGTGAGTCTTCAAGTTCTAATGTGTATGTATGTAGTATGTGTGTACGTGTATGACAGAGGGAGGGCATATATGCTGTACAGAGGCCCTTCATTGTCCGTGTCCACTCCTGTTCTTGTCCTTAGGTTTTGCAACAACGTACTAGTACAGGTGTATTGTATGTCATAGAGGATGGTGAAATTGGAAAGCACTGTTTTCTGTCTCTGATATATAAGAATGTTCCCATTTGCTAAAAGTAAACAGATTTTACTAATGGTATGGGATTTTAAAAAATTCATCATATTGCAAAATATATTGACTAGATCTTAAATGTGTCATTTTTTTCAAGTGAACAAGTGCAAGCGCATAGTGAGGAAGTTTCGAGGTCATCTTCGTACAAAGATTGAGTCTGGGGAAGGAACGATTCCAGTTAGGACTCGACCTGCAGTACAGACGTGGGACGGTGTCTTATCGGGAGAGCAGCTTGTCACGATGTCCTGTACAGACAAGATTACTAGGTAATTATATATTGAGTACAAACAAAATCCCATATGGAAATATAAACTTATTCTGAGGTCATAACTCAATTTTGAATATTAAAGTATAAATACGGGCATTAAGAAAAGCCCGTATTAAATTAAATTAGAGTATATTAAACCCTTAGTGACAGAGCCAATTTTGTACTTAATGACCAATCCAATTTTTACAATTCTGACCACTGTCACTTTATGAGGTTATAACTCTGGAACGCTTCAATGGATCCCACACTGATTCTGAGATTGTGTTTTTTCGTGACATATTATACTTCAGTGGTAAAATTTATTCAATGTGACTTTATTTATGAAAAAAATCAGAAATTTGGCCAATATTGTGAAAATTTAGCAATTTTCAAATTTTTAATTTTTGTGTCCTTAAGAGTCATATCACACAAAATAGTTAATAAATAACATTTCCCACATGTCTACTTTACCTTTACATCAGCCAAGACCCCGGAGATTTTCCGACGCTCAGGGGCACTATAACCTTATTACTCAGTGCCGTTAAAAAATGGCACTGAGGAATAATTACCCTTTACTGTCGCTATTAAAAGGCATGTCGTTAAGGGGTTAAACCATAATAAATTTGTATTCATAAATAAATAAAACATAATAGGAATTAAAACATAGTGCCGATAAATAGACGCTGGGATATATAGTCTATAATTGATATCAGACAAAAATACTGGACGTAGTAGTGCAATTGGCACCAAATACAGCAGTAGAGTGACTAAAGGTACCTTCACACATAACGATATTGTTAACGATATCGTTGCTATTTGTGACGTAGCAACGATATCGTTAATGAAATCGTTATGTGTGACAGCGACCAACGATCAGGCCCCTGCTGGGAGATCGTTGGTCGCTGAAGAAAGTCCAGAACTTTATTTCGTCGCTGGATCTCCCGTGGACATCGCTGGATCGGCGTGTGTGACACCGATCCAGCGATGTCTTCACTGGTAACCAGGGTAAACATCGGGTAACTAAGCGCAGGGCCGCGCTTAGTAACCCGATGTTTACCCTGGTTACCATGCTAAAAGTTAAAAAAAACAAACAGTACATACTTACCTACCGCTGTCTGTCCTCCAGCGCTGCGCTCTGCACTCCTCCTGTACTGTCTGTGAGCCGGAAAGCAGAGCGGTGACGTCACCGCTCTGCTTTCCGGCTCCCAGACAGTACAGGAGGAGAGCAGAGAAGCAGAGCGCAGCGCTGGAGGACAGACAGCGGTAGGTAAGTATGTAGTGTTTGTTTTTTTTTACTTTTAGCATGGTAACCAGGGTAAACATCGGGTTACTAAGCGCGGCCCTGCGCTTAGTTACCCGATGTTTACCCTGGTTACCGGCATCGTTGGTCGCTGGAGAGCTGTCTGTGTGACAGCTCTCCAGCGACCAAACAGCGACGCTGCAGCGATTCGGATCGTTGTCGGTATCGCTGCAGCGTCGCTAAATGTGAAGGGGCCTTAACTACAATACTGTTTAGATAATTATATATTTATACAAACTTGGTCCACAAGATATATATACACATGATTGGAAAACCTCATTAGGCATGAAGTGACAAGTGCAATGCAATATACCAATAACGTTACATATAGAGTAAGGGAAATACCTATATTTTGATATTACTAGTTTATATAATGATTGCTTATCACATTAAAGTGTAAAGTGACAGATGTCAATTCAGTATACATATTAGGTTAAATTTAGAGTAGATTTATTTATCAATAAAGATTTATTATGGTTTAATAAACTCTGGGTAGTTGGGCTTTTCTTAATGTCAATATTTATGCTTTAATTATATTTTAAGGCCTGAATTTTGGCTTAATTCCTTACCCATCATCAGTATGGTGGGTGCGCTTATTTAAATTTTTCATTTGAAGTCAATATCCAACTTTTAATACTAGTGTTAGGTGGTGATTGATATAAAATCATATAATGAATTTTTAGTACCAATCTGTCATAGCTCATAATCAATGGTTTGGTTTGGTGTTTACTGGAAGCAATTAAGACTCCCTAAGGCCAACTTCAAAATGGATATCCAGTAATAGACCGATTTCATCCTCACACAGCTCCATGCCTGTCTATGGGTTGATTCTGTAAATTTAGCCTAAAAGGGTTGTCTACTTTATCTTTATTTTAACAATTGTGTTACGGACATGACATTAATATGTAAATATAACAGGTTCTCCTCCTCTTCTTGTTATTGTGGCCATCCTCACAGACTGCACAGCTCTCCTGTCCTTAAAATTGCCACTGATGGAGGAGCATGTGACCAGACCAGTCCATCAGCCACCTCCAAAAGTCAGAATTACCATGTACAGCTTCTTCACATCCTCCTCCACCAGCAGCCATTATGAGAAGAGGAGAACTGTGCAGTCTGTGAGGACGGCTGTACTAGCAAGGGTAGGAAGACATGTAATATACAGTTTATATATCCATATTTTTATATATATATATATATATATATATATACATTGGCTGTTATTTTGGAAGGGAGTGATATTCAAAAATTGCCATTAACGGCATCTTCCTGCATGTATTTATGGCATAGCAGAAGATCATTTTGACTGGATTGAACACTGGATTTGGAGCACCTGACGAGTGGCACGCTATGCCAGAAATCTCCCTCCAGTGTAGGACTAGAGTGAGAAATCTGGCATACAGAATGCCACAGTTTGTCATGAATTAGAAGAGCTGTGGTGTCAATACCCCCGCTGTGCCCTCATCCCGCCCCAGCTGCACCCACTTCAGCAGACCTGGAATAAACTGGCATGAAAATGCCAAGAGTCAAAAAATTTTGGCATAGCTTACATTTTTTACCACTTTTAAAAGCTTTTACACCAGAATTCTGGTGTGAGAGCATTGATGAAACGGGCCATTAAAATCATATTGTTCTCACTTAGTTTTGCTGTGGAGTTTTTATCCTTCCAACAATAAGTATCTTACTAGTCCGTTACAAAATAAGAATGAAGTTCCATGTAAGACTTTGCAGAAAGTCTTGACAGTAATAGGACATGGTCCTTCCAGGCCTTGTATGTTTTTAGCCCTTACTGATTTCTTTAGACAGTTTTGATCGGACCATAAAAATCACACGGGGAGCATTGTCTGGTTTCTTCCTCCCAGTGATTTCTACCAACTCCATGTCACTCTGGTTAAAGCCTGATGGATGCTATTAGTTTAGCACATTGCCTGTAGCCCATCCAACCCCCACACGGCAGGACATGATATCAAACTGCTTGATGTTTTTTTTTTTTAGCTTCCAGCTGTTTATATATAAAAATAAAATGTCTTTCTAAACTAAAGTAGTAAAGAATGAAGTAAAATGTATGTGTCTCATGTTTGAGAGGACTTATGTTTATAAGTTTTTCTGTTGCCCTTCTTTCATGATCGGTACATAGGGAGATCCACTTTTGTTTTCTTGAGTGCAATGGAAAATATCATTGCTTTATTTGTAATGTTGCTCTCATGTCTTCTCATTGTCGGCCATTTTTATACTCTTTTCCATGTAATCTTGGGCTGTTTAGAGAAGCAATTTTGAAATCCTCAATTAAGAAATTTATAGAAGAGCAGTCACTCGCCCAGGATCTCATCTATTAGCCAGATAGGGCGGCGGAGAGCGGCTGCAAAGAGAATCCACCTCTAACCATGTAGCGCTTCAGTAGCACTCCATTGTGCTCCATGATCAGTGGTCAAGCACGTAGATATCCATTGGTTTTATTTCCTGGCATAGCTATGTGATTTAATATGAGCTGAATTTCTATATTACAAGGAATGTCTAATTTAGAAAACAAAAATTCATTTACCATATTATCAGGACATTTTAACTTAATAAAGGGGGTTCTAAGATCCGGATCCTCATTGTTCGACCAGAGCAGAGCGCGGTTACAGAATACCTCTCGTTCTGGAGGACCTATCCTGTGTTGCATTACATGAACAACCTGTTGGTCTGAATTGATACTGTGTGTTATGGCTCACCTGGAAGGTGGATTCCTTAAGTCGTAGATAAGGATAAGCATCACAGACTAAGGGTACCGTCACACAGTGGCATTTTGATCACTACGACGGCACGATCCGTGACGCTCCAGCATCGTAACAATATCGATCCAGCGTCGTAGACTGCTGTCACACTTTGCAATGTACGACGCTGGAGCGATAATTTCATGACGTATGTGCGATATAGAAGCCGTTGGTTACTATGCGCACATCGTATACAATATTGTGCACACCTTTGTTACACCATGCGATCATGCCGCCACAGCGGGACACTAGACGACGAAAGAAAGTTTCAAACGATCTGCTACGACGTACGATTCTCAGCGGGGTCCCTGATCGCAGGAGCGTCAGACACAGCGAGATTGCTGGAACGTCACGGATATATCGCTGGAACGTCACGGATCGTGCCGTCGTAGCGATCAAAATGCCACTGTGTGACGGTACCCTAAGGCGTTGAGGCCGCAGAGTAGGATAGACCAGAGCCGGACTGGCCATCTGGCAATTCTGGCAAATGCCAGAAGGGCCTGTCTGGTTGTGGGCTGCCTTGTCTGAAACGTTGTTAATAGAATCGGTGTTCTCCAGACACCCATACTGTTAAGAGTTGTGGCGGAGCACAAAGTCGCTGTCTCAGTCACTTACACCACCAGGCCACCGATATTAGGAATATTGGTCTTGTAGTAAATCTTGTTTTCCGCTATCCAGGGTAATATTATTAATATATCTCATCTAGTGCTTGGGGTCAGGGACAGCATGGGCCTGTGTGATCTCAAATGCCAGGGCTGAATTTCAGCCCCAGTCCATACCTGGGATAGACTAATGGTCACGTGGAGCAGCTAGGATCAGTAAAGCTGGATATATTGGACAGCATCTGGTCCAGTGGAGGAGGAAACGCGGACTGTCATGTTGGAGTAACAGAACTGTCCTGTGGTATCTGAGTTCAAGATGTTTGCAATAGATCCTTGTGCACTGGAACCGCCATGGAATAGACATGTTTTATAGCATTTTGAAAGATGCTTAACATGGGAAATCTGGACACCAAAGTCATGTTCCTCAAGTTGTGTTTATACAATCATTCCTGTCTCAATATTTATGGTTTTTACCAAGAGAGCATGGCTCAGAGGATTCTCTTATATGTAGGCTGCCCTGCATTATTACCCTGTGAGCAATGCTCCCTTTGGTGAAAAGCATGAAAATTAGCATTTTAAATAAAAAGGCACATGAGGACCTATTTACACTGTGCCACGCATAGTGTTACACAACCACCAACATTTTGTGGCCTGTTTACGCAGGCTGTACCAAATTAAGATTATCTGTAATACATCGTTCTGTGCCCATAGGGTCTCCATTGTTCTCAGCAGCACAGCTCCAAGAACGATGATCCGAAGTGCAAACGAAAAGATCATTTCACCCAATGAACAAGCAGTTTGCTCATTTGTCTGGTGATCGGCAGCCTGATTAGAATACACAATTATTATGAAATAATCATTCCTAGAAACACTCATTCATGAAAATCTTGCAATCTAACTGAACCTTAACTCTACGACCATATGGTGGAATTAAAAATAGAAAAAGAAGATTTCTAAGAGGAGCACCAGGAATAGACTACGGGTATACTCACACTGGCATAGCTTCTCTCAGAGAATTGGGACGATTATGACAATGACACTCTGCTCAAACTCTGTCAGAGATTTATGGAAGTGTCATCTGAGTGTGATCCGATTCCCTGGCATAAAAGAATCGTAGCACAGGAGCAGAGAGGAAGGAGAACGTAATGTGAGCAAGCCCCAAGAGTAAAAAAAAAAATGGCCAAAAGTATTGACACCCCTGCAATTCTGTCAGATAATACTCATTTTCTTCCTGAAAATGATTGCAAACACAAATACTTTGGTATTATTATCTTCATTTAATTTGTCTTAAATGAAAAAACACAAAAGAGAATGAAGCAAAAAGCAAAACACTAATCATTTCACACAAAACTCCAAAAATGGGCCAGACAAAAGAAATTGGCACCCTCAGCCTAATACTTGGTTGCACAACCTTTAGCCAAAATAACTGCGACCAACCGCTTCCGGTAACCATCAATGAGTTTCTTACAATGCTCTGCTGGAATTTTAGACCATTCTTCTTTGGCAAACTGCTCCAGGTCCCTGATATTTGAAGGATGCCTTCTCCAAACTGCCATTTTTAGATCTCTCCACAGGTGTTCTATGGGGTTCAGGTCTGGACTCATTGCTGGCCACCTTAGAAGTCTCCAGTCTCTCAAACCATTTTCTAGTGCTTTTTGAAATGTGTTTTGGGTCATTGTCCTGCTGGAAGACCCATGACCTCTGAGGGAGACCCAGCCTTCTCACACTGGGCCCTACATTATGCTGCAAAATTTGTTGGTAGTCTTCAGACTTCATAATGCCATGCACACGGTCAAGTAGTCCAGTGCCAGAGGCAGCAAAGCAACCCCAAAACATCAGGGAACCTCTGCCATGTTTGACTGTAGGGACCGTGTTCTTTTCTTTGAATGCCTCTTTTTTCTCCTGTAAACTCTATGTTGATGCCTTTGCACAAAAAGCTCTACTTTTGTCTCATCTGACCAGAGAACATTCTTCCAAAACGTTTTAGGCTTTTTCAGGTAAGTTTTGGCAAACTCCAGCCTGGCTTTTTTATGTCTCGGGGTAAGAAGTGGGGTCTTCCTGGGTCTCCTACCATACAGTCCCTTTTTATTCAGACGCCAACGGATAGTACGGGTTGACATTGTTGTACCCTCGGACTGCAGGGCAGCTTGAACTTGTTTGGATGTTAGTCGAGGTTCTTTATCCAACATCCGCACAATCTTGCGTTGAAATCTCTTGTCAATTTTTCTTTTCTGTCCACATCTAGAGAGGTTAGCCACAGTGCCATGGGCTGTAAACTTCTTGATGACACTGCGCACGGTAGACACAGGAACATTCAGGTCTTTGGAGATGGACTTGTAGCCTTGAGATTGCTCATGCTTCCTCACAATTTGGTTTCTCAAGTCCTCAGACAGTTCTTTGGTCTTCTTTCTTTTCTCCATGCTCAATGTGGTACACACAAGGACACAGGACAGAGGTTGAGTCAACTTTAATCCATGTCAACTGTCTGCAAGTGTGATTTAGTTATTGCCAACACCTGTTAGGTGCCACAGGTAAGTTACAGGTGCTGTTAATTACACAAATTAGAGAAGCATCACATGATTTTTTGAACAGTGCCAATACTTTTGTCCACCCCCTTTTTTATGTTTGGTGTGGAATTATATCCAATTTGTCTTTAGGACAATTCTTTTTGTGTTTTTTCATTTAAGACAAATTAAATGAAGATAATAATACCAAATAATTTGTGTTTGCAATCATTTTCAGGAAGAAAATGAGTATTATCTGACAGAATTGCAGGGGTGTCAATACTTTTGGCCATGACTGTATATCTGATTACAGGTTCTCTTTAAGGGGGAACTTGGTCTATAACAATACTTAGGCATATATGCTAGTAACATTCATGTAAGTGCCAGAACCCAATGTGTTTCCCCAGCAGATCATTGCCCGCAGTATCACACTACATCTATCAGCCAGCCTTCTCCCCATAGTGCACCCTAGTGCACAACGCACCCAACATAGTGCAGGTATAGTAGTACCAGCCATAGAGGCCAATTCAGCATTTGCATTCTGCCATACAGATGAAAATTATCTGAGGTTTTTTTAGGATGAAAATCGGATGATTGTTTATATGCTCGCGTGAACTTAGCCTTAGACGGCATTGACACATCCTTGTGAGTGCTACCATCCAAGAGAAACTGAACATTGTTTTTCAGGCGCCATCCTAATTGCTGACATCTTTTTGTCATCTGCTTTATTTTTCCACTTTAGCAGGCGAACTGTCTGAAAATGAACAATTGGTGGAAAAAGGTTGAACTTGATGGACCTACGTCTTTTTTTTTTTCAACCTACGGAACTATGTAACTTTTTTATGCCTTGACTTAACAATGGATTATTTAAAAATGAAAAGGTTTACAGATAATAAATTGGTTAAACCAGTCTTACCTGTGTGCCTCATAGCTGCAGTGCAGATGTTGAGAAAGGCAGTCTTAGTGTTATATGCTAGTGATTTCTTCCAGGCTCTGGGACGTGCGGTGCCCCGAGGAAATCCCTGCCTCATCTCTTCATTTTAATGCCACACCTCTCCAATGTGCGTCACGTAATCCTGCGCCTGCGCACTGCACTCATGCTGTTCTATGTACCATATCTGCCCTTCTAGGCTGTGTTTTCACTGCGCAGTAGTAGTGAGTAGTTGTGTCACACTGTTTCTGTGAGTGTAGCCTTAGAATCGCTTTTATTCCAGAAAGAAGGCACAAAAGCAATGAGGTATTGGCCCTTTAGTATTTTTAATGAAGGCTATTTCTAAATTTTCTTTATATTTTAAATGAAATAAAGTCATTAAAATACCTGCAAAGCTTACAATAATCAACAGTATTGATGTACGAATGAATGATGGTCATTACACATACATTGATTACATTGTAAAGGGGCACGCTGTATGTTGGATAACTATAACTTTGGGATTGATTGGAGAACAATATACTCCTACATCATGTACAATAAAATGTCCCTTGTGTCAATCATAACAATTCTCCTGTGTCCCCGTCGGAGAAGCTGTTTTCCTGCTTCTGTTTTGTACTAAACCTTTCTAATTCAGCAATCTAATAATACGTATTTGTGCCCCATAGCGAGATTCGCTCTTACGGATGAGGTGCCTTTGTCTCCTATTCTCGAAGATGGTTATGAGCATTTCACCTATTTCATCTATGGCATTTCTATGATTGACAAATGGGGGAAAAATATTTACTTAAGGTTTAACTATATTGAAAACTGGACAAGGGATTTTGTCTCTGTAAACAGCGCTGTAATATCAAGTGTTTGAACAAATGAGAGGAAATTCTCTCCCACTTCTGGCGGTGGAGATTTCCCAGTTAACATTGATTCTGATTATAAATAAGCTATTGGATTTGTGATTCAGCAATCGGCAGGCAGTTGAGTTTTTCAGGTATTGTTGTTGAGCTCACCATCACCTGAGAAAGTTTTTTTCAGCCTTGACAGTGGATTTTGTCAGGGATTGAATTCTAGATGACATTTGGAATAAAATAACCGAAGCGTTTAGATTCATTAATAAATCTTCCATCCAATTTGCTGCATCAGAACATGAGAAGTCACACTTTCATATGGTGGTACTAGCTTTATCCATTACGTTTAGGGTGCAAAAGTGTTATGCATGTCTAGAAGAAATTTTTCCAAATAAAAATGCTTTCAAAATTACAAGTCTTAATAGTTTATTTTTTTTTATCAATTTGCTAAATGCAAAGTGAATGAGCGAAAGAGTAATCTAAATCTAAATTTTTTGCCTTCCTCTGGATCAACATGTTAGGGCAGGGGTGTCAAACTGCATTCCTCCAGGGCTGCAAACAGGTCATGTTTTCAGGATTTCCTTGTACTGCACAGGTGATAATTTAATCACCTACACACATAATGATTGCAGAACCTAGTGCAATGCTAAGGAAATCTTGAAAACACGCATGGTTTGCGGCCCTCGAGGAATGCAGTTTGACACCCCTGTGTTAGGGCATGTTAGCTTAGGCTTCTTTCACACTTGCGTCGGTACGGGGCCGTTGCAATGCGTCGGCGTGACGTAACGATGTACATTGTGCAAATTTGGCACAACGTGGGTAGCGGATGCAGTTAAGTTCCAGGGAGGAGGGGGCGGAGTTCCGTCAGCGCTTGCGCGGTCGGAAATGGCGGACGCGACGTACGAAAACACTACATTTAATGTTTTTTCGTGCCGACAGTCCGCCAAAACACGACGCATCCAGTGCAAGACAGACGTGACGTATGGATCCATCGGCAATACAAGTCTATGGGGAAAAGACGCATCCTGCGGGCACATTTGCAGGATCCGTTTTTTCCCCAAAAACGACGCATTGCGACAGATTCCAAAAGACGCAAGTGTGAAAGTAGTATTAGGCTATGAGTTGAACTAGATGGACTTAAAGTCTTCCTTCAACCTTAATAACTATGTTACTAAATCAATATTTGGTGACCGCCCTTTGTCTTCAAACAGAATCATTCCTTCTACGTACACTTGAACACAGCTTTTAACCCCTTCGCGACATGCGCCGTACTAGTACTGCGCTGCCAGCACTGCATTTGTGCCAGCAGCAGTACTAGTACGGCGCACCGATCACCGCGGTCTTGCGCTGAGCGCCGCGGTGATCGGGTGCGGGTGTCAGCTGTATATGACAGCTGACACCCCGCAGCAATACCCACGATCGGCGGCAGCGCCGATCGCGGGCATTTAACCCCTCTGATGCCGCTGTCAGTAGTGACAGCGGCATAGAGGGGGATCGCGCAGGGACGGGGGCTCCCTGCGCTCTCCCACCGGAGAAACGCGATGAGATCGCGTTGCTCCGGTGACCCGGAAGGAGTCCCCGGATCCAAGATGGCCGCCGGACTCCTTCCGGGTCATGAAATGACCTGGCTAGCCAGCGCTTGCTGAGAGCAGGCGCCGGAAAGCCAGCTAAGCTGCCTGTCAGATCGTTGATCTGACAGAGTGCTATGCACGCTGTCAGATCAACGATCTGATCTAATACAGTGATGTCCCACCCTGGGACAATGGTACAAAGTAATAAAAAAAAAAAAATAGAATGTATAAAAAAAATTTAAAAAAAAATCGCCAAATCAAGAAAAAAAAAATTTCCCAGTAAATCCATTTATTTATGTAAATTAAAAAAAAACAATAAAAGTACACATATTTGGTATCGCCGCGTCTGTAACGACCCGCTCTATAAAACTATCCCACTAGTTAACCCCTTCAGTGAATACCGCAAAAAAAAAAAAAAAAAAAACAAGGCAAAAAACATTGCTTTATTATCATACAGGCAAACAAAAAGTGGAATAACACGCGATCAAAACGACGGATATAAATAACCATGGTACCGCTGAAAACGTCATCTTGTCCTGCAAAAAAAAAGCCGCCATACAGCATCATCAGCAGAAAACTAAAAAAGTTATAGCTCTCAGAATAAAGCGATGCAAAAACAATTATTTTTTTATATAAAATAGTTTTTATTGTGTAAAAGCGCCAAAACATAAAAAAATGATATAAATGAGGTATCGCTGTAATCGTACTGACCTGAAGAATAAAGCTTCTTTATCAATTTTACCACACATGGAACGGTATAAACGCCCCCCCTAAAAGAATTGCTGGTTTTTGTTCATTCCGCCTCATAAAAATCGGAATAAAAAGCGATCAAAAAATGTCATCTGCCCGAAAATGATACCAATAAAAACGTCAACTCGTCCCGCAAAAAACAAGATCTCACATGACTCTGTGGGCCAAAATATGGATAAATTATAGCTCTCAAAATGTGGTGATGCAAAAACTATTTTTTGCAATAAAAAGCATCTTTTAGTGTGTGACGGCTGCCAACCCTAAAAATCCGCCAAAAAAAACCGCTATAAAAGTAAATCAAACCCCCCTTCATCACCCCCTTAGTTAGGGAAAAATAATAAAATGTAAAAAAAATGTATTTATTTCCATTTTCCCATTACGGTTAGGGCTAGGGTTAGGACTAGGGTTAGGGCTAGGGTTAGGGTTAGGGCTAGGGTTAGGGTTGGGGTTGGGGCTAGGGTTAGGGTTACAATTGGGATTAGGGTTAGGGGTGTTGTTGGATTAGGGTTTCAGTTAGAATTGGGGGGTTTCCACTGTTTAGGCACATCAGGGGCTCTCCAAACGCGACATGGCGTCTGATCTCAATTCCAGCCAATTCTGCTTTGAAAAACTAAAACACTGCTCCTTCCCTTCCGAGTTCTCCTGTGCGCCCAAACAGTGGTTCCCTGTTGTGAATTCTGTGGCAGAGCTCCCTCCTGTGGTCACAAGTGGTACTTCGGCTGGTTCTCTCTGTGAGCTTCTGTTAGTGGAGGGAAGTGGTACTGCGGCTTCTGAGTTTCCTCCCTCAGGTGATCTGGTGAGGTCGTTAGGTGCTTCTCTACTTAACTCCACCTAATGCTTTGATCCTGGCTTCCTGTCAATGTTCCAGTGTTGGACTTGCTTTTCCCTGGATCATTCCTGTGGCCTGCTGCTCTGCATAGCTAAGTTCTTCTTTGCTATTTGTTTGCTATTTTTTCTGTCCAGCTTGTCTAATTTGTTGCTGGAAGCTCTGGGACGCAAAGGGTGTACCTCCGTGCCGTTAGTTCGGTACGGAGGGTCTTTTTGCCCCCTTTGCGTGGTTTTCTTTAGGGTTTTGTGTAGACCGCAAAGTTACCTTTTCTATCCTCGATCTGTTAAGAAAGTCGGGCCTCACTTTGCTGAATCTATTTCATCTCTACGTTTGTCTTTTCATCTTAACTCACAGTCATTATATGTGGGGGGCTGCCTTTTCCTTTGGGGTATTTCTCTGAGGCAAGGTAGGCTTATTTTCTATCTTCAGGCTAGTTAGTTTCCCAGGCTGTGCCGAGTTGCATAGGCAGAGTTAGGCGCAATCCACGGCTGCCTCTAGTGTTGTTTGGAGAGGATTAGGGATTGCGGTCTGCAGAGTTCCCACGTCTCAGAGCTCGTTCTATGATTTTGGGTTATTGTCAGATCACTGTATGTGCTCTGACCGCTATGTCCATTGTAGTACTGAATTGCCTTTCATAACAGTTCCCCCCAACATATGGGGTATCAGCGTTCTCAGGACAAGTTGGACAACAACTTTTGGGGTCCAATTTGTCCTGTTACCCTTGGGAAAAAAAAAACCTGGGGGCTAAAATATCATTTTCGTGGAAAAAAAATATATTTTTTATTTTCACGGCTCTGCGTTATAAACTGTAGTGAAACACTTGTTAGTTCAAAGCTCTCACAACACATCTAGATAAGTTCCTTGGGGGCTCTAGTTTCCAATATGGGGTCACTTGTGGGGGGTTTCTACTGTTTAGGTACATCAGGGGCTCTGCAAATCAACATGTCGCCTGCAGACCAATCCATCTCCAATTAACAGTAAAAAGAAAGCATTTGCACTACTAAAGCAGGATGGCACCATTGAAGCTCTAAAAAACTATAGGGAGAAAAATACTTTATCTAAAAAACTAATTAAAGCTGCCAAAAAGGAAACAGAGAAGCACATTGCTAAGGAGAGTAAAACTAATCCCAAACTGTTCTTCAACTATATCAATAGTAAAAGAATAAAAACTGAAAATGTAGGCCCCTTAAAAAATAGTGAGGAAAGAATGGTTGTAGATGACGAGGAAAAAGCTAACATATTAAACACCTTCTTCTCCACGGTATTCACGGTGGAAAATGAAATGCTAGGTGAAATCCCAAGAAACAATGAAAACCCTATATTAAGGGTCACCAATCTAACCCAAGAAGAGGTGCGAAACCGGCTAAATAAGATTAAAATAGATAAATCTCCGGGTCCGGATGGCATACACCCACGAGTACTAAGAGAACTAAGTAATGTAATAGATAAACCATTATTTCTTATTTTTAGTGACTCTATAGCGACAGGGTCTGTTCCGCAGGACTGGCGCATAGCAAATGTGGTGCCAATATTCAAAAAGGGCTCTAAAAGTGAACCTGGAAATTATAGGCCAGTAAGTCTAACCTCTATTGTTGGTAAAATATTTGAAGGGTTTCTGAGGGATGTTATTCTGGATTATCTCAATGAGAATAACTGTTTAACTCCATATCAGCATGGGTTTATGAGAAATCGCTCCTGTCAAACCAATCTAATCAGTTTTTATGAAGAGGTAAGCTATAGACTGGACCACGGTGAGTCATTGGACGTGGTATATCTCGATTTTTCCAAAGCGTTTGATACCGTGCCGCACAAGAGGTTGGTACACAAAATGAGAATGCTTGGTCTGGGGGAAAATGTGTGTAAATGGGTTAGTAACTGGCTTAGTGATAGAAAGCAGAGGGTGGTTATAAATGGTATAGTCTCTAACTGGGTCGCTGTGACCAGTGGGGTACCGCAGGGGTCAGTATTGGGACCTGTTCTCTTCAACATATTCATTAATGATCTGGTAGAAGGTTTACACAGTAAAATATCGATATTTGCAGATGATACAAAACTATGTAAAGCAGTTAATACAAGAGAAGATAGTATTCTGCTACAGATGGATCTGGATAAGTTGGAAACTTGGGCTGAAAGGTGGCAGATGAGGTTTAACAATGATAAATGTAAGGTTATACACATGGGAAGAGGGAATCAATATCACCATTACACACTGAACGGGAAACCACTGGGTAAATCTGACAGGGAGAAGGACTTGGGGATCCTAGTTAATGATAAACTTACCTGGAGCAGCCAGTGCCAGGCAGCAGCTGCCAAGGCAAACAGGATCATGGGGTGCATTAAAAGAGGTCTGGATACACATGATGAGAGCATTATACTGCCTCTGTACAAATCCCTAGTTAGACCGCACATGGAGTACTGTGTCCAGTTTTGGGCACCGGTGCTCAGGAAGGATATAATGGAACTAGAGAGAGTACAAAGGAGGGCAACAAAATTAATAAAGGGGATGGGAGAACTACAATACCCAGATAGATTAGCGAAATTAGGATTATTTAGTCTAGAAAAAAGACGACTGAGGGGCGATCTAATAACCATGTATAAGTATATAAGGGGACAATACAAATATCTCGCTGAGGATCTGTTTATACCAAGGAAGGTGACGGGCACAAGGGGGCATTCTTTGCGTCTGGAGGAGAGAAGGTTTTTCCACCAACATAGAAGAGGATTCTTTACTGTTAGGGCAGTGAGAATCTGGAATTGCTTGCCTGAGGAGGTGGTGATGGCGAACTCAGTCGAGGGGTTCAAGAGAGGCCTGGATGTCTTCCTGGAGCAGAACAATATTGTATCATACAATTATTAGGTTCTGTAGAAGGACGTAGATCTGGGTATTTATTATGATGGAATATAGGCTGAACTGGATGGACAAATGTCTTTTTTCGGCCTTACTAACTATGTTACTATGTTACTATCTAAGTCTGCATTTCAAACGGCGCTCCTTCCCTTCCAAGCTCTGCCGTGCACCCAAACAGTGGTTCCCCCCAACATATGGGGTATCAGCATTCTCAGGACAAGTTTGACAACAACTTTTGGGGTCTAATTTGTCCTGTTACCCTTGGGAAAATAAAAACGTGGGGGCTAAAATATCATTTTTGTGGAAAAAAAAAATTTTTTATTTTCACGGCTCTGCGTTATAAACTGTAGTGAAACACTTGTTGGTTCAAAGCTCTCACAACACATCTAGATAAGTTCCTTGGGGGGTCTAGTTTCCAATATGGGGTCACTTGTGGGGGGTTTCTACTGTTTAGGTACATCAGGGGCTCTGCAAATGCAACATGACACCTGCAGACCAATCCATCTAAGTCTGCATTTCAAACGGCGCTCCTTCCCTTCCGAGCTCTGCCGTGCACTCAAACGGTGGTTCCCCCCAACATATGGGTATCAGCATACTCAGGACAAATTGGACAATAACTTTTGTGGTCCAATTTCTCCTGTTACCCTTGGCGAAAAAAAAAATTGCGGGCTAAAACATCATTTTGTGGAAAGAAAAAATGATTTTTTAATTTTCACACCGCTACATTCTAAACTTTAGTGAAACAATTGGGGGTTAAAAGTGCTCACCACACATCTAGATAAGTTCCTTAGGGGGTCTTCTTTCCAAAATGGGGTCACTTGTGGGGGGTTTCCACTGTTAAGGCACGTCAGGGGCTCTCCAAATGCGACATGGGTTCCGATCTCAATTCCAGCCAATTTTGCATTGAAAAGTCAAATGGCGCTCCTTCCCTTCCGAGCTCTGCCATGTGCTCAAACAGTGGTTTATTTATATATGAAGTATCGGCGTACTCAGGACAAATTGCACAACAACTTTTGGGGTCCAATTTATCCTGTTACCCTTGGGGAAAAAAAATTGGGGGCAAAAAGATCATTTTTTGTGAAAATTAATAAGAATTTTTTTTACGGCTCTACATTATAAACTTCTGTGAAGCACGTGGAGGTTTAAAGTGCTCACCACACATCTAGATTAGTTCCTTAGAGGGTCTACTTTCCAAAATGGTGTCACTTGTGGGGGTTTCCACTGTTTAGGCACATCAGGGGCTCTCCAATCGTGACATGGGCTCCAATCTCAATTCCAGCAAATCTTGCAGTGGAAAGTCAAATGGCGCTCCTTCCCTTCCGAGCTCTGCCATGTGCCCAAACAGTGGTTTACCCCCACATATGGGGTATCGGCGTACTCAGGACAAATTGTACAACGACTTTTGTGGTCCAATTTCTCCTGTTACCCTTGGTAAAATGAAACAAATTGGACCTGAAGTAAAAATTTTGTGAAAAAAAAGTTAAATGTTAAATTTGTTATCCTGTGACGCACCTGAAGGGTTAATAAACTTTTTGAATGTGGTTTTGAGTACCTTGAGGGGTGCAGTTTTTAGAATGGTGTCACTTTTGGGCATTTTCTGTCATATAGACCCCTCAAAGTCACTTCAAGTGTGAGGTGGTCCGTAAAAAAAATGGTTGTGCAAATTTTGTTGCAAAAATGAGAAATCGCTGGTCAACTTTTAACCCTTATAACTCCCTAACAAAAAAAAATTATGTTTCCAAAATTGTGCTGATGTAAAGTAGACATGTGGGAAATGTTGTTTATTAACTATATTGTGTGATATAACTCTCTAATTTAAGGGCATAAAAACTAAAAGTTTCAAAATTGCTAATATTTCATAATTTCTGACACATTTTTGTTTTTTTCACAAATAAATGCAAGTCATATCGAAGAAGTTTTACCACTTTCATGAAGTACAATATGTCACGAGAAAACAATGTCAGAATCACCAAGATGCGTTGAAGCGTTTCAGAGTTATGACCTCATAAAGTGACAGTGGTCAGAATTGTAAAAATTGGCCCTGTCACTTAGGTGAAAACAGGCTTTGGGGTGAAGGGGTTAAAGGAAGTCGGCAGGAGGTTGTTCCAAACATCTTGGAGAACTAACCACAGATCTTTTGTGTCTTCATGTAATCCCAGACAGACTCAATGATGTTGAGATTAGGGCTCTGTGGAGGCCATATCATCACCTCCAGGACGTGTTCTTCTTCTTTACTCTGAAAATAATTCTTAATGACATTGGTGTATATATATATATATATATATATATATATATATATATATATATATATATAAATATATGTATTTCTGAAATCCTGCAATTTTGTACACTGGCTACCAATCCAATATTAGGTTAATACTTCCCATTCTGTAAAGGCATGGTTGCAACATGATCACAAGAAATGCATCTTGAATGTCCAAATTTGTAGAAACCCCTCAGGATAAGCCAGGTTTCAGTTGATTGTTTGGCATCTTTCAAAAAAAAGACTGGGATATAGCCACAAACCGTACATCTGTGTGAATAACGATGTAAGCTAATTTGGAGTCCTGATACAAGATCGGTAAATATTTCTTTATGATAGAAATTATAGAATAATATTGTGAGCTAAGTCGGGTGGAGAAAGTGATGGGATTATTTTTTGTATTTTGAGAGAGTTTCTTACCTCAGTTTCTAGTTCCCAACAAATCCCGTCTATCTATTTCAGCGACTGTTCCAATAGCACGATTGAGGATAGCATTCGTATATCCCCTGTCCCTAGGTTTCATTAGAACTTTATCAGATTCTACTTGGAAACCCTCAGATCTAGTGCAGCTGCATTTTGTGCATATAAGTTCCCTACTGGAATATTTGTAATGATATGCGGAGGGTGACATGACTTTGCTTTTCATCCTTCAATATATGTAATGTACTTAAATTGCTTCAGCGTTTTAATAATTCTTAGCGTGTTTTAACATATTTTCAGTGTGTATACTACTTGTTTTAATCATGCATTTGCTACCAGGTGCATGCATAATTTGTACTCATCGGTTGTTGACCAAACAGGTGGTCTCTAATGAATACCTCTTATGTGGCAGTAGAATCAACAATACCTTAGCCATGAGTAAGGCTTTGTAAGCTGAAACGCGCTGGTTTCTCGAGTGTATTGAGGCACGACACAATTTTAATATACCGATAAGTGTAAAGTTTTATCTTATTTTTCGTGACATCGCTAGAGGATTCTTTCTTGACTGCTGATTTCCATGCCTGGACCAGTGTAGCTCCATGCGATGCCTATACGGTGAACACCGCTAAAATGAATGAATGTGGTTTTGCTAAGCTCAGCACTTTTTTCCATGTCAGAGGGTTATCCCTGCAAATTCGGGACTGTGGGCAAGTATCATTCAGTGTTTTTTAAACTATAGGTTGTTTCCATTGCACTGTATCAACCACCTACATCTACGATGAAATACCTATCTTAAAAATTTCGGGCTCATAAAATAACCATTTTTTTTACAATACAATATTTTGCCTCAGTATTTGTAAGCCAAAACCAGGAGTGGAACAATCAGAGAAAAAGTATCAAAGAAACACGTCACCATTCTTCATTTTGCACCCACTCCTGATTTTCGTTTACAAATACTGATGTATAATGCAGACCAAATACTGAACGTGGCCTAAGGCTATGTGCACACGTAGGCAGGGTCCTGTGTGGGTTCTCCCGCAGCGGATTTGATAAATCTGCTGGGCAAAACCGCTGCGGTTATCCCTGCAGATTTATCACGGTTTGTCTTGCGGTTTCCGCTGCGGGTTACTCCTGCACTTGTTTTACTATTGATGCTGCATATGCAGCATCAATAGTAATGTTAAAAATAATTTAAAAAATGGTTATACTCACCCTCTGACGTCCTGATCTCCTCGGGGCTGCAGGCGGCGGTCCGGTTCCAAAGATGCTATGCGAGAAGGACCTTCGTGACGTCACGGTCATGTGACCGCGACGTCATCGCAGGCCCTGCTCGCATAGCAACCCTGAGACCAGACGGCCGTGTGCAGCACTGAGAGGTGAGTATATCATTATTTTTTATTTTAATTCTTTTTTTTACCACAAGTATGGTTCCCAGGGCCTGGAGGAGAGTCTCCTCTCCTCCACCCCGGGTACCATCCACACATGATCCGCTTACCTCCCGCATGGTGGGCACAGCCCCATGCGGGAAGTAAGCGGATCAATGCATTCCTATGTGTGCAGAATCGCTGCGATTCTGCACAAAGAATTGACATGCTGCGGAAAATAAAACGCTGCGTTCCCGCGCGTTGTGTTCCGCAGCATGTGCACAGCGTTTTCGGTTTCCCATAGGTTTACATTGAACTGTAAACTCATGGGAAACTGCTGCAGAAACGCTGTGGATCCGCAGCAAAATCCGCACCGTACGCACATAGCCTAAATATGTCTGGTATTTGCACTGAAGGAACATAGGCCGAATTATAATATCTGATCAAACTAATTAACATACAGTAAGTGAAAACACGAGCTGTTGAGGGGTTTTTTTGTATCATCTTAGACAGTTCTTTTAAAGGGTCTCTTCATTCCTCAAAGAAAGAAATTTTTATTTTCTAATTTTTGTGAACTCTGTTATATTTGGAAAATACATTTCGGCATCTAAACTATGGTTATTATCACGCCAGGAGAAAATAAATCACATTCTCTAAATATCAGTCCAGCTTGCCAAGCTTATTGTCTCGACCATGTTTAGATAATATATAGCCTTTACACCGCTCATCCAAACCGTTCACAGCAGAACGCGTGTATGAATTTGCTAAACACTGCTTACTCCTCCAATGCAATTTATTAGAAAGAGATAAAATGTAGACATGATCCATAATAATTCTACATATAAAAAAAATATATTTATTGACGAGCAAAAAAAAAAAAACATAGAATATCCGTCTGCCGCCATAACTGTTCATTTAGAATTTTGAAAAGGTGAGTATTTAATGATATTCCTTTCTTTCCAAATATTACATTACTTGGAAAAATTGCCGAACAGAGATATGCAAATCTGATAGTCTAAAGTAAATGTTTCATAAAATCAATGACTGTTTAAATTGTGGGACTAAATTGTTTGTATATAAATATTACCTTTTATATTCCATTTGAGTTTTATGTAGATGAACACATTACTTTAATGACCTGTATTTGCAGAGTGAGAGAAGAAGATTCTCTCAAAATTCTCAGCAGCCAGATGGCTGCCTTTTCTAGCATGAGATTAAAAGATGTTTCTAATTCACAGCTCTGCTTCTGAGGCAAATTAATATCGCAAGCTAAATTGCTTGTGTTTTTGGAATAAAATTTAAAGGGACCCTTTTTTTTTATTTTTTGCAAAGTGCTCTGTGTCACAGGTTCCTTAAGCAGATTGCTCCTCAGGTACAATGCGCCTGTTTAAACATTTGGTAATTAATGGGAAGTATTCCGTAGTAATTGACTGCTTTGGGAAAGGGAAAATATAATGACTCCTGTCCTGATTAATCATGAAAAGAGATTCATTGCATGGAGGCAGAACAATAATTGCCCTAACGATCGAGAAATGCTAATTAATGAACAAGACGATGATGTTAGAAATTAGCTGCAAAATGGCCATTTTAAGGGGGGAAAAAAAGGATTGTGTTTTCCTCTGTCGAAATTCGTTCGCTATTATGAAAAGACCAATACTAATATAGACCCGCATTAGTTGGGGACCATGTTGGCTATATCAGATTGGGGCCCACAAGCTTCAGTGTAAGCCATTTTTTTTTAGGTCATTGGCAATGACGAAAAGTCTATATACAACATGGGATCGTTGGCAATGACTAAAGGCATATATAAAACACATATACAGTATATGCCTTGTGTTTTCCTTTGTGTATTGAGACCCCAGAGTATCTTAATTGACAGAGGAGCTTCTGTGCCCTCACAGGCACCAAAGACCTAGATACAAAGGAAAAACAAAAATTTAGATAGCACAACAAAAAGGCAAATAAACAGCCAGGATGGATAATCCAAAAATCAGGATCTCCAAATCCAGTAGGGTCAACACGAAAAAAAGAGAATTTATCCAGCTTCCATATGAGAAAAAAAAGGTGGAACATTTTTTGGAATGTCATGATAAAAGACATCACGTTTTGGCCTGCATAGAGGCCTTTCTCAGGTAGTGGATGTAAATGCTACCTGTACGCTACCTATAACTACACCACTGTGTATTGACCATTTATGTCATGATCACTATATACAGTCTATACACATAGTTTCCTATTCTAACAAAAAGTGTTAGTCACCCATAGCAATAGCAATATTTTTTTCTTTCTGGGGGGGTGTAGAGGCAAAGTTGAAATTGAATTAAGGTATCAATATACTGATGTTGGCAGCAATGTAGTACATTTTATAGAAAAATGTTCACGAATGGGAACTTCATTTGTGATATCAGCAATAGGAACCAAAAATATTTATAATCACTTCACAAATGTGTGTATCTTGTTGCCATTCCCTTAGTTAAAAGACAATTTCAGCAATATGGCCACATTTTTATGCCAGGTTTACTTAGCCAAAATAGCATGGATACTATAAGTTAAGGTCATTAGAAGTTCAGTAGGGTCAGGACAATTGACCGTAATATGGTGGGAAAATGCGGCCATATTAGGCTTACCCGTATTTTCCGGCATATAAGACGACTGGGCGTATAAGACGACCCCCAACTTTTCCAGTTAAAATATAGAATCTTCTCAAAAGTCGGGGGTTGTCTTATATGCCGGGTGTCGTCTTATAGGGTGGGTGCGGAGCAATTTGCGGTCGAAGTATATAGTGGGGGGAGTGGTCCCGATGACGAGGTGAGGGAGCGCCTCACCAGGAAGGTGTAAGTGAAGCAAACTGTCAGCGTCTGGGATGCCAGGGTTATGCAAAAAAGAGAGAGAGCGGTGCTGTGCCTAGAAAAACACTTCTCTTTCACTCATCTGGCTCGCCCTCTCTGCCTCTGCTTCACTTACACCTTCCCGATGAGGCGCCCCCTCACCTCGTCATTGGGGTCGCTCCCCCCACAATATGTGGCGACCGCAGATTACTCCGCACCTGCCCTATAAAACGACACCTGGCGTATAAGACGATACCCGACTTTTGAGAAGATTTTCGGGGGTTAAAAAGTAGTCTTATACGCCAGAAAATACAGTAT
Source organism: Ranitomeya imitator (assembly GCF_032444005.1). Taxonomy (NCBI): domain Eukaryota; kingdom Metazoa; phylum Chordata; class Amphibia; order Anura; family Dendrobatidae; genus Ranitomeya; species Ranitomeya imitator. Next base: position 59,788,102 of record NC_091287.1, read on the forward strand.
TTGAAACTATCCAATAAGAGAGTTGTGTAGAGAACCTATATTTGTGCTTAAAATAATGAAGCATATTCTTGAATAATGTGTCTCAGTTTTCCGATGAAGTCATGATCAAACTAGCTTACCATAATAGCAATGAGTCTTCCTGCCGGTTGAGGTTCTGACAATAATGAGCCTCAACAATCAAGCAAAGACATCCACATTTGGGGTTTAGTTGGGTCTATTTTTTATGAGCTGACTTCCAAATTACCTATTAAAGTGGTAAATCACCTTAGCTAGCTGTTGATGAGCACTGTATCTCCTGACCACCCTATACACATGCGTTCTGGGCATGGTACACTTCTCTACATTGAGAACGAAAAAATTTACCTTATCACCAAAGAAAAATGAAGCCTCAAGCGGTAACTAATTAAGATATATTGTCCGCCTAAGTAATGCAAAGGCAAAATGTGTTGTTTACAGGGAGAACAACTTTTGTGGCAGCAGCTCTACATTCTGGAGATGAGGGCAGGGGCAGCCCTTTTCTTACATTTAGATGCTAATGTCTAAGCCAAACAGCCTGGATGACTGTATAAAGCTTTGCTGATGGTAGATGTGGTCGTGTTAGGATAATGGTTACGTCTATTAATATTGTAAGATTATCAAAAAAAGGTGACTTTTTAGATTGACTTTATAGGCATAATATACTGTAGACCAGGGGTGTCAAACTGCATTCCTGGAGGGCTGCAAACAGGTCATGTTTTAAGGATTTCCTTGTACTGCACAGGTGATAATTTAATCACCAACTCATTATTTGTGTAGGTGATTAAATTATCACCTGTGCAGTACCAGGAAATCCTGAAAACATGACCTGTTTGCAGCCCTCGAGGGATGCAGTTTGACACCCCTGCTGTAGACCACGATAACACAAATGGTGGATCTCCCGCTGTCACTGAACTATGAGATGTAGCCTACTACGATGAGTGGGGGATATTCTAGCTCGATAGCACTGGACACCCTATGTATTTCTGATTTTGTCAGCAGGTAACTCGAGTCTTGTACTGTGACTGCAGCTTGTAATCACCTGATTCTGTATTTTCTGACCAGTGTAATTTCAATTTCTTTGTCCAGATGGAATATCCTGGGGTTACAGGGTGCCCTTCTTAGTCACTTCATCGAGCCTATTTATGTGCACAGCATTATCGTCGGCAGCCTACACCACACAGGCCACCTGTCCAGGGTAATGAGCCACAGACTAGAAGAGATTGGTAAATTGCCAGCTCCGTTTCGGCATAATCATCCTCTCCTTAGCGGTAAGCAAATACCTTTCTTGTAGACAAATTACATTGTTCCCCTCTGTTCTTCTAAACCATGGTAATTGTGCAAGAAGCCTGCACGAAGGTTAATCAAGGTCAAGCTGCTACAAGCCTCCCTTCATTATGTATTATTTACTGAAGACCCCTCTCATACTTTTACTTCATTTTCTTGTAGGTCATTGTCTTTTGAATTAAATATATGTACATCTTTCCAAGCATGTATTTTCAATTAATATAGATAGTATGGACATCTAGGACACTGGAATAGGCTACCTGCAATCACCATAATTTCCTACAACCTGCAGTATGATCACATTGTAATTTGGATTTAATACATAGAGTTGTACAGATAATTTTCTTCTTATTTCTTTTGTCGTTTTTCCTCCTTGACACACAGACTCAATTATTATAAAAATAAATATATTTATTCTATAAGAATAAATGCCATCATCATTGGAATTGATCTAGAAATTTGTTTGTATCTAAGACATAGAAAAAATGTGATGTCGCCTAGTAAGAGTGCAAAATCTTTCAACTTCTCCAATAATTCAGTGCTTGGGGAATTTTGTGGCATTCTACATAGTATCCAAATTATAATTGGAAAAAATGGTTGTAAAATAAATAAATAAATAAATAAAGGAACTTTAAAGAAAACTTCACACCTCCAAAAATTATATTTACTACTACTAGCAAAAATATTGGTAATCTGAACATAAAAACTGTTTAAATCATGTCAACTGGAAGAGCGGCTACAGGGAGAAAAGTTATATTCTCCCTGCAGCTGCTCGCCTCCAGTCATTGGGGCGGTACAGGGATTTGGAACAGTCAGCACTCGTTACAATATACCTTGACTTTCAGCCTGATCTGCATACATACAATACAACATTTTGGAGATAACAGGTTCCCCTTTAAATGATTGCAGAGAAGAGCAGTCAAAGTTATTAAGGGAATGAGTGGTCTGCAATTTCAAGATAGGTTATTAAACTTGGAGTTATTCGGTTCGGAAATATGAAGGCTTGAAGATTGAAGATTGAAGATTGTACTACAATGTACAAATACTGTATGTGAGGGGACAGTACAGAGATCTTTCCAATGATCCTTTTACACGCAGGGCAGCGACAGGGACAAGGGACATTCTCTACATCTAGAGGAATGAAAGTTTAATTGTAATCACAGATGCAGATTCTGTACTGTAAGAGCAGTGAGAATACAGAATTCAACAAAATATTGTAATGGTTGATTCACTACTAAGATTCAAGAATGGTCTGGATGCCTTCCTTGATAAATATAATCTTACAGGTTATGGGCACTAGATTATGTGATGATGACCCCACAGGAACTAATCTGATTTCCATATGGAGTCAGGAAGGCATTTTCCCCTAATATGGAGCTATTAGTGTCTGCCTCATGGGGGTTTTGCCATCCTCTGGATCAACATGTTAGGCTGAACTCAATGGACTTAAGTCTACCTTCAACCCTGAAACTATGAATATATTTACTGGGAAAAATCACTTTACTTTAGGGGATCTAGAAAGTAATAATAAAGATGAAATAGTATGTGTGTATCTGGCCAGAGAAACAAGAGGGACCAAATTCCGAAATTCCCTAAAGCCCTGACTCCATAGAAGCACATAGAGTGCTATTTCTTACATTTAGATGGACATTGGTATGATATAATTTCCCCTTAGGCCGGTTTCACATGTCAGTGTCACCGGTACGTGTGGTGACAGTTTTCTCATGTGCCGGAGACACTGACACACGTAGACCCATTCAAATGAATGGGCCTATGCACGTTAGTGTGTATTGACGGACCGTCTGTCTGTGTGCAAAACACACAGACATGTCCGTTTTGACCCGGACACACGGGCCGCAAACGTGCCACACACGTGCCCACGGAGAACAGTGCACCACGTCCTCAACGGACGGCCGTCAGGGAAGTAGTGCTACTGTATGCCCTGTTCCCCAGTGGCTGGTACTGAATGCAGCTGTCATTATTCTCCCCTGATCTGCCTGCGGGCAGCGCAAGCAGGGGAGAATTAATGAATGAATGATTGAATGAATGAAAAACCCGACGTGGGGTCCCCCTATGTTTTTAAACTAAACCAGCAAAACTCACAGGTGTGGGCTGATATTCTCAGGCTGGTAAAGGGCCATGGATATTGGCCCCCCAGCCTAAAAACAGTAGCCCCCAGCTGGCCAGAAAAGGCGCATCTATTAGATGTGCCAATTCTGTAGCTTTGCCCAGTTCTTCCCATTTTCCCACTTGCCTAGTAACAGTGGCAAGTAGGGTAATGGGGGGTTAATGTCACCTTCCTATTGATACCTCTCCATTACTAATCCCATAGTTGGTAAAGGGTTAAATAAACACCACACAGTAAGAATAAAGTATTTTAATGAGATCATACACCACACAGTTTTGTCATCTTTATTATACTGGCAATCCAAGCGACGCCCTCGATCTCCTGTAAAAACAAAAAAAGAAAAACCAACAATATACTCATACCTGTCCGGCATTCAGTCAGTCCCACGCCGTAATCCATATCTGGGGTATATACATTTTACAACTGGGAGCGATGCTAATATGACCATCCTGGCTATAAACTACTGGGGAATGAATGATATGCAGCGGGCGGGCGCAGGCTCAGTATCTAGTGGTGACGTCACTGAGTCTGTGTTCACTGCTGGCATGAACTCCTGTGACCTCAGGACCATGGGAGAATGCAAGTGATGAGGTCACTGTGACAGAGCTTGAACTGCGGTGATCTCATGACTTGCATTCTCCCACAGTCCTGAGGTCACAGGAGTTCATGCCAACAAAGAGCACAGACTCAGTGATGTCAGCGCTAGTTACTGAGCCTGCGCCCGCTGCATATCATTCATTCATTCTCCCCTGCTCGTAGGGGAGAAGGGATGTCAGCCGGCTTCAGTACCAGCCGCTGGGGAACAGCGCTTACAGTAGCACTACTTCCCCGGCGGCCGTCCGTGTGGTACTGATGCGGCACACGGTTGCCACACGTGTGCTGCACGTAGTACACACATGGACACACGGACACTGATATCTCCGGTACCGTTTGATACCGTGCCGCACAAGAGGTTGGTACACAAAATGAGAATGCTTGGTCTGGGGGAAAATGTGTGTAAATGGGTTAGTAACTGGCTTAGTGATAGAAAGCAGAGGGTGGTTATAAATGGTATAGTCTCTAACTGGGTTGCTGTGACCAGTGGGGTACCGCAGGGGTCGGTATTGGGACCTATTCTCTTCAACATATTCATTAATGATCTGGTAGAAGGTTTACACAGTAAAATATCGATATTTGCAGATGATACAAAACTATGTAAAGCAGTTAATACAAGAGAAGATAGTATTCTGCTACAGATGGATCTGGATAGGTTGGAAACTTGGGCTGAAAGGTGGCAGATGAGGTTTAACAATGATAAATGTAAGGTTATACACATGGGAAGAAGGAATCAATATCACCATTACACACTGAACGGGAAACCACTGGGTAAATCTGACAGGGAGAAGGACTTGGGGATCCTAGTTAATGATAAACTTACCTGGAGCAGCCAGTGCCAGGCAGCAGCTGCCAAGGCAAACAGGATCATGGGGTGCATTAAAAGAGGTCTGGATACACATGATGAGAGCATTATACTGCCTCTGTATAAATCCCTAGTTAGACCGCACATGGAGTACTGTGTCCAGTTTTGGGCACCGGTGCTCAGGAAGGATATAATGGAACTAGAGAGAGTACAAAGGAGGGCAACAAAATTAATAAAGGGGATGGGAGAACTACAATACCTAGATAGATTAGTGAAATTAGGATTATTTAGTCTAGAAAAAAGACGACTGAGGGGCGATCTAATAACCATGTATAAGTATATAAGGGGACAATACAAATATCTCGCTGAGGATCTGTTTATACCAAGGAAGGTGACGGGCACAAGGGGGCATTCTTTGCGTCTGGAGGAGAGAAGGTTTTTCCACCAACATAGAAGAGGATTCTTTACTGTTAGGGCAGTGAGAATCTGGAATTGCTTGCCTGAGGAGGTGGTGATGGCGAACTCAGTCGAGGGGTTCAAGAGAGGCCTGGATGTCTTCCTGGAGCAGAACAATATTGTATCATACAATTATTAGGTTCTGTAAAAGGACGTAAATCTGGGGATTTATTATGATGGAATATAGGCTGAACTGGATGGACAAATGTCTTTTTTCGGCCTTACTAACTATGTTACTATGTTACTATGTTACTATCTTGACATTAGCCTTTAGGATGGGTAGCAAAACGGGCTGTCTGTTGACAAGTTTTTATCTTATCATTTTGAAAGCCTTCTACATTGACTTAGGTTAGCCGACTTTCCTAAAAAGTATTTAAATATATTTTCTTTCACCCTACAAGAGAGCTAATTTGCCTTTTTCCCATGGAGCATTGCCTATATAGTACATTGTTTAGTAAGACTACATACTCAGCTGGTCTCTTTAAGGAGAACCAGGACTGCCATGAACTGTATAGGTAGATGTAGGTATAGTCATATAGTAGCATACATTCCCCATAGGGTTGCGTTGTGAAAGAAAAATGTACGGCACCATCTGCCGCACTGCAAGTCAGCACCAAAAAAGAGGTACTGATGTACCACCGCAACAGAGGCCAAAATGGCCAAAAAGGTTTATTCCTGTTAGATCTTCTACAAATCTAAAAAAAAAGGGACAAAGTAATAAGTAGAGAAATATTCTGTGAAGTTATCAGCATATGTACTGCTTTCAGGGGAGAATATCTGTGTAAGGACTTTGCTTGCCGGATCTTGGGAGGCAGTGCATGGACGTCCGACGTGTGCATGTGTCAGAAGCTTACCATTTCCTAATTAACCAAAATTAGTTACGCTATTCCAATGTAGTCACATAAATGACCTTGTTAGAATTCTTTTAAGTAGCTGGTTGTGAAACCTATCTGAATAAGTAGTACTTAAGTCATGATGCTTAAAGAGCTAATAATTAGGTAATATCTGCACTAAATGTTCAATAGCGTTAGCGCACAGTAAATCCGTGTCTCAAGCGTATTTATATGTGGGGCAATTTCCCCAATGGGATGGGCCAACAATGGCTAAAGAGGTTGGAAGACGCCGTCTACGGAAACAAGGTTCTAACAGGTGATAGTCACACAACTCCTATCATTTTTGTCTCTGCATACATAAGTGATGTTAAAGGGATCACCGGGTATCTCTCCTCATATAATGGGAACGTTAGCCTCATGTCTGTGGATATAGGTTTACTAATTATATCTGTCTGACAAAATGTCCTATTATTCCAACGAAACATGTCTTGGCAGTGGACGATTTAAGTAATAATGAAGTTGGAAATTCTTACAAAAATAATTGAAATCCAGATCGTTTCATGGACTGTTACCAAGAATAATAAGCAATACCAGTGTTAGAGACGACTTAGATCAAGTCTAATTACTGTGATCTCGGCCCCACTGGTGGTGGTGAATGAGTTAATAAGGGCATTGTCACAAAAGTCAGCTCTCCAGGACATAATATTTTAGAAAAAAGAGAATCTTGTTATTGCACAAAACAGAAACATTGTAGAAATGTAAAGGAAACTTGTCATGTCCCCTATAGATATTAACCTGCAGATATAGTGGTCATCCACAGGTTACATTGAATCTGTCAGCAGGTTTTTGACACCTAATCCGAGAGCAGAATAATATAAGGGCAGGGATTCCAGCAATGTGTCACTTACTGGGCGGCTTGCTGTAGTTTTCATGTGTATTTTTTATTGAAAACTTCATGAAGTTTTTCATAATATTACTGTTTTATCAGCAAGTTTTTCATAATATTACTGTTTTATCAGCAAGTTTTTCATAATATTACTGTTTTATCAGCAAGAGATTATCGCTAGAAAAGTAGTAGACCTGATGCCAGGAGGTCAGGCATAGTCATGAGCTGTGCATAGCCCCACCCCCACCACTGATTGGCAGCACTGTGGGAACATGGGCAGAAAGCTGCCAATCAGTGGTGTGGGCGGGGTTATACAGGGCTCTGCATTTAGAGAACTGCTAGATCTGCAGCAGAGAAAACCGTGATTTTGTTAAAATGACAGCAAGCAGCCCAGTAAGTGACACATCGCTGGAATCAGGGTCTCTGCCTCTACAGTATGCTTCTCTCAGATGCGATAGCAAAAACTTGCTGATTGATTCCCTTTAATGGAGATACAAGGTTGTCTGGCCATCTAACTGAAAGTGCGGCTACCGTAAGACAATAAACTTCCTCTCTAAAGCCTTTTCGGTCATAGTGGCGTGAGCGGAGTGGCTTTGGTTGCTAAGTACACAGCGAGCCGTGGCTGTATACACCCCCTTGGCACTTTGACAGCTCGCTCTGCACAGATGCACTGCACAAGTAGGAAAATGTGTTAAGCGTATCCATAGCCTCCCAATCACCCAATAGAGGGGTGTAGGTATCTTTTTGGTATTTGTGGATGCCTATGTAACCCTATGCCACTGATGCCACTGTACGCATGTACAGAGTCTTTTCTCAGGGGTATACATTGGAAAATAACTTTGACGCATACATGCAATAGACACTGTTAGATTTTAATGTGCCAGCAGCCTTCCGTTTATACATCAAAATATAGATAATGAACTGTCCATAATAGATTATCTCTATGTAACGGCCATTTTTGGTGAGCACTTCACATTTATAATTTCCACTGTATTGTACAAGATGTATAACGGAGCTTTAAAGTTAAGTTTTCCTCTACTATGAAATGATAAGTATTTATAGCCTCCTCCTAGAGCCATTATGGCCATAATTACTGCAGCTTTACTCTGTTTAAACCAATTAACCCCCCAGCACATTTCTTAGCTAATGTGAATAAAGTATAGTCAGATTCAAACCAATTCAGATACATTACTGTGATTTAGTCAGAGAGATTTCAGAAGAATTTTACACATTATTCTACATTGTGTGCTGTGACATTAGACAATTGCAAATTAGTATATATGGAAAAGTATCCCAAAATGCTAATATTTTACATTACATGTGAAAAATAAAGATCAAGATGCTAGCAACCATTGTTAAGTGATGTGAAAGATTAGGACGCCACGCACACAGAGACTGTCCCAATATTTTTATCCATGTGTTGTACATGTGATTGATGTTTGTATGTTTGCCCTTCTTTCGCAAATCCCCCAAAACATACTGAAATATTGCTCAGTATTCTGCAAATGTAAAGCAAGTATTAAATATAACAACATTTGTTTATTAACATTACATTGACATCAGGCATATACAAGATGTTTGCCTATGATAAGTAGAACAAAAAAATAAAATTTACATTTGAAGAATAGAATTACAAGAATATCAAGAAATACAAAATGGGGAGAGAGGAAACGTTAACAGCAACACAAGAACCTCGAGAACCTCAAAGTCACATGGCATCAGGTTAGAGGCAAGAGGTAATTCTGTCTCGGCGCCGTCACATAGAAATTATTTTCTAACAGTTCAGAAGCCAAATCCTGTAATAACAACTCTCTGATCAATATAGTTTGTCTGATTTTAAAGCTTTCACACCGTTCCATTCTTTTTTTTAAGGCTCTACCGGAGATAGCAGAGCGAATAAATTGGGCAATGGCGCATATGTGCCGTCACCCCTCTGTTCTGACTTGGCGCTTCGGAGTCCCGTTTCCAGGATCCTGAAGAAGTCCCAGCAATTGGATTCCAAATAATTCGCTAGTTATCATCAATCCCTTGAATAGAGGTGATGACAAAAAATTATGGAAATAAAAGGATTTCTTTTTACAGGATCCTGTGTAAGGCCAGTCTCACACGTCCAGATAATTCCGGTACCGGAAAAATCAGTACCGGAATTATCCGTGTCCGTGTGCTCACGTGGCACATCAGTGTGGCACACGTGCGGCGCCTGTGTGCCGACTGGGTACCACACGCACCGTGCAGGAGACAGCGCTACAGTTAAGTGCTGTCCCCTGCATCTGGTGCTGAAGCCGCCATTCATTTCTTCTCTCCAGTAGCGTTCGCTGGAAAGAAGGGATGAATAATCTTTTTTTTTTTATTTATTTTTGTTTTTAAAATAAAGTTGCCAGTAATCTGCCCCCTCCCACCTCCTGTGCGCCCCCCCGCTGGCATTAAAATACTTACCCAGCTCCCTTGGCGCTTACATCCTCTCAGCGTCGCAGCTCTTCCTGTATGAGCGGTCACGTGGTGCTGCTTATTACAGTAATGAATATGAGGCTCCACCCCTTTGGGAGGTGGAGCCGCATATTCATCACTGTAATGTGCGGCACCACGTGACCGCTCATACAGGACAAGCAGCGACGCTGAGAGGATGTAAGCACCGAGGGAGCTGGGTAAGTATTTTAATGCCAGCGGGCAGGCGCACAGGGGGTGGGAGGGGGCAGATTACCGGCAACTTTATTTTAAAAACAAAAATAAAAAAAAAAAGATTATTCATTCCTTCTTTCCAGCGAACGCTGCTGGAGAGAAGAAATGAATGGGGCTTCAGCACCACACGCAGGTGGGACACCGCAAAAACAACAACAGTGTGTGGCAACCTTGTGAAGACTTACAGAATACGTTTGACCTCTGTCATTGCCAACAAAGGATATATTACAAAGTATTGAGATGAAATTTTGTTTCTGACCAAATACTTATTTTCCACCATAATATGCAAATAAATTGTTAAAAAAACAGACAATGTGATTTTCTGGATTTTTTTTTCTCAGTTTGTCTCCCATAGTTGAGGTCTACCTATGATGTAAATTACAGACGCCTCTCATCTTTTTAAGTGGTGGAACTGGCACTATTGCTGACTGACTAAATACTTTTTTGCCCCACTGTACATTGCCCCTCCTGTGGCCAGAATAACACTCTCAGGCTAATGTACCCTTGTGAACGTTTGGTTTGTATTTCAGGAGCTTTCCTAACGTACACATCTTAGGGATTCAAAAAAGATCAGAGACAGAATCTTGACCTTCACTCTTAGGCTTTGCATTAGGCCTAATACAAGGCATCAGTTTTGCCTAATCATCACTTGAAATAGTTCTTCTCATTTCCTTTAATTGGTAACATTGCAAAGGACTTATAAAGACAAGCAACTTCATGATTTACTTGTCATTACAAATCCACTACATTCTCAAGAAAGGAGGGATTACTAATTGTATTTTTTACTGTTGTTGCTTAAAGGGTATTTAAAAAAATGCCTAAGAACTAACAGGCATATGTTGTTGTACCTGGCACCAGTCATTGACCGTTCTTCCCGAAGATTCAGCTCCTCCCTAAAGAGCAACAGTTTCTCTTCCTTTCGACAGGGCGGGACTACTAGCGCCATGCTGATTGACAGCCAAATTCCCCCATTTAGGCAGCAGAGAGCTGGCTGTCAATCAGCATGACACTAGTAGTCCCGCCCTGTCAACAGGAAAAGAAACTGCCGCTCTGCTAGCTTGATGTCAGTGGCAGTCTGTGACCTATCTGTGCTGATGGAAAACGGTGGTGGGCACAACAGGCAGGTAGCTCAAGTCCTGAATATCACCCTTAAGTTACCGGCAACTTCTGCAGTTTGTCAGAGATTGCTGGACCAAAAGTGCAGACATTACAAGCTCTTCGCTAAAGGGCCTGAAAGTGCTGCTCTGAACTTGTCTGAATTGCTAGATCTGGCCAGCTTCAGTGCCACAGTGGATCCTCCATTGCTGTAGAAGCAAAGCTGCCTGTGCTTGCATCAATGGGCACACATTTCGGGACAGAGTCGTAGCAGTGCTATGAGCCTGACTTGTCAATCAGTCAGGAGTCCACCACCCTGGGAATCGGGATGCCATCAATAATTGTTAAAATCAAAACTATGGAGAAAATCCAACAAACATCTTACCTTTATGAGTCAAAATTCCCTCTTAATTCCAGTAGATGTTGTATGGTGTTGCCTTCTACTGAACCAAATACCTATGTCTGAGAGATATCAATTTGATAGACATCTATCTTTCTCCAACCTGTTAAATTATGTTAGTTAATAAAAGCCTAAGAATAAATGGTTGATCACTTGATAATTGTTTAAAGATATCTATCGATAATTTCTGTTGGGCATGCTATAGCAATACTATTTGAAGGCTCAAGCAATTTCCCGTGAGTGGAGTAATTACTGGTCATGTAGTTACCTCTGATTACACCCCCGCTTTTATACCATAATGAGTTATTCATGCTATATTCAGTCATCATCATCATATCCTTGTTAAAGCGTGGTTAAAAAACGCCATCCAGATACTTTAAGAAATAATATTTCCGGTAATTTTCTTTTTCTCATGAAGTAAAACTTTAGCAAATGAATCTATTTTTCTGTTGTCTTGAATTTCGTTCATAAATGAGATTTCATATCTGTGGGGAATTTTCATCATTTTATTCAGCGTGAATGCAGCATGACAAGGTCTACAGGGAGAAGATGTTGCCTAATCTGTTTTATTCTGTTTATCTTGCGTGCGTGCAAAGTGTCTGCTAATTCAGTTCACATTTACGTTTTCTATTCCTGATTGATCTCAATGTATCTGTATTTAATCTTGGTCCCGCAGCTATCTGGTTTCTCTGAATACGAAGGAAGAACAAAGTTCATTGTGGTTGTCATAGCATAAAGTCCTGAGAACTTTTTGGCCATACTTTTTCTGATAATTTATTATTACTATTATGTGACGACAAATGCAAAAAAAAACAATTCTTGAAAACATATGAAAGTGGGTTAAGATGGCCTCCGCCTTTGTGTCGGAAGAGCTACCATATAGACTGCTACGAAGGCTGTTAATGAGCCATAGAAAGAGTGTCCTAGGTTAGGCCACATCCTGATGAATATTGGGAAGATACTTAGAATTTATACCCAGGCTTTAATGCATAATAGGCCATAAAGACCCCTCTGCCAAAGTTGTTAAATGCTTATCGTAGTTAAGGGCAGAAGTGGATTAAGAGTAGCCGGGGCTCAGGGCAGTTTAGGAGGCATGCCCCTTCCCAGGTCCCCAATTTAGCACGTGACATGTCACATGACTCCTCTTGATAGATCATGTGATAGGTCATGTGTAACACAGGTGCTCTGTAGCACATCCGTACACGGAAAACAACGCAAATGTTTCCCTTATGTATGGCACTATAAATATCACAGCTATACAAAATAGAGCAGGGGTGGGAGATTAATTTTCCCAAGGGGCTACATAACAGACGGTGACTATTGTGGAGGCCAAACCGATAGGCTGAAATTAATTCTGCTCAATATTAATATCATTAAATAAAATAAATATTAGTAATTCTATGACTTAATATTGAGCAGAATTAAGTATGCTGGCATCCCTCACTTAGCCCCTCAATCAACAAACAAAGCAATCAGTCTTTGGGGCCCTTAAACATATATATCTATATTGTACTGTATATAATTATATACGTTCATTACATATTATCTGATCACCTTTACAGGATGCCTGGTCAGTCAGAGTAGTGGTAGGACTAAGAGGTATATATATATCTACGATGCCGATACAGTTGAATGCGGCGCGCATTGGGGGGTGGTGCTGGCATCGGGTCGGGCCCCCCTGACTCACGGCCTCCATCGCAGCCACGAGATGTGCCGCTATTAGAGGAAGTCCACTCGCTGAGGGTCTTTGAGAGAGCAGGGGCCCGAGTCTGCTTGCCCCTAACGCCGACCCTGATAGTGGGCAGCTGCTGCAGAAACCGGCAGCTGTGGCTAGTACGGCACGCTATTAAAGTAAAATGAATATTCAGTGGTCTCTACACCCATGGGCGTGGGGAGCAGTGAATATTCATTTTTCTTTAGCAGCGGGGACAGGCTTTAGCTGCAGCAGCCAACTCCTGCCTCCTGTCACCTGCTGCTCTACCGCTGCTGCTCTGCTGGTGCTGGGGGGGCCCTGACTCACGGGCCCCATAGCAGCTGGGTGGTGTGCACCTATTAGGGACAAGCCACTGGCTGGAGGCCCCTGGGACAGAGGGGACCCTAGGCAGCTGCCAGCCCTGTATGCCAGCAGATGTCAATGTCTGGGCCCAGTTCAGGTCCGGTTCGCCTGTGGGCCAGTCTGACACTGAGTACATTTGTAGTAGGTCAAAATAGCCAAAGGTGCTCTAGTAAGCAGGGCCAGTTTTAAAAACAGTGGGGCACTGGGCAAAAGTTAAAAGTGGGGTCCAAAATGCTAACACATTGCACCATCTCACAGAAACATTTAGGTTACTTTTACACCAGCTGATTTTAGACCCTTAAACGAGCACATTCACATATATATATACACAGAGCACATACACGCGTGTATACAAAGATGGCACACATGTATACACAGAGCACACACATGTATACACAAAGCACATAAGCACATGTATACACTGAGCACAAACACGCACTATGCTTGTAATGAAACCTTATGAGTATGAGGGCCCACCGCAATTGCCCAGTTCTGTCCCTATAATGCCAACATTGTTACTAAGTACTAAAGATGCTCGTCAAGGGGTTGAATAATTATGATACTGCAGTAGTCAGTAAAAGTGGCATTTTGTGTTGCATTCGATGTTTTATTAGTTTTCCTGAGCTTAAATTATTGATGTTTGTTAATTACAAGCTGCAGAAAGTTTGAAAATTTTTACCTATAAATTTAATTTTCAATGGAGATTAGAGTCATTTTCTTCGCGACAGTACTTCTTGCAAAAACACTCACCAAATAATTTCCTTAATGAATTACCTAAAATGCATCTAAAATGACAAAAGCAAGAAATAGAGTAACAACAGGAATGATATGGGAATAAATATGCTATAAAGTAGACCTTTTTGCACCGTTAGATATGTGTGTGATGAACACTAATAAGTTACATGATCTGAACTTGTTTCATTAGATCTTCAATAAAGATTCTAATTTTTGGGATGTTGGTATAAAAGAAAATATATATCATATTAGTTTGGAAGCCTTCGTTATCATCCTCAGCCTTGTTTAGATTATTTGCATAGACAACAAAGTACAATGCTGCTTGATTTTGCCACTAACATGGCTGTTAAATAAAGAAAGCTGCTATCATAACAAGCTTAATAACGTGTCACTTGCCGGGCTTTCCTTATAATTAGCAAACTCCAGAGATGAGATTAAAATCTGCATACACACTTCATTTCAGTCATCTGCATAAAAGTGTTTAGGAATGCTGTGGCCATTATTTGCCAGTGTCACCTTTTACCTAGGCTTTCATTATATTTAATAAAATGCTATTTTGCAGTGGTTGAGAAGCGTCTTAAAATGTGAAGTCTGAATCTCAGCAAAATTAAATACTGAATATTCACATATTTAAAAAGCATTTCCTACTAAAAGAAAAAATATCACCAGTATATAGTCCTTGATTTATCCGCTGGCAAATTAAGTGAATGCGCAGGTATAAATCTTAAAAAATGTCTGAAAATCAAAACCTACAGATGGTGCTTATCCCTGGCTGCCTTTTAGCTTAGCTCTGCTAAGGCAGAGCTGTGAACTGTGACTACAGTTTCGCTACAGTGCCTACAGTGGGTATGAAGTAGTCTAAGTCACGCCTCCTGTCTTCTCATTGGTTGACACTGCTGTTCTATCCCTCCTCCTGCAGCTCAACCTTTTCTGATTGGCTGCTTGGTATATAAAAGTCTATCACAGGTTCACCAGGAAGTCAGTGCATGGACAGCAGAATTCTATCTTAGCAAGAGAAGAATGAACATAAAGTACAGACTGCGAAACCACCTGTGAGGAAAAAATGTGATAATAAACTAACTGCTACATAAGTACTGAAAAGTGAAGGATAAGAGGTAACATAGTGTGACGTCTTGCCGATAAAGTCATTAGAACTAGATAAAAAGTGTCTCACCTACAGAGTTGGGCTGAAGTCAGGTGCAACTCTACAAAATGGCATTGGAAACAAAAAAAAACAGGTGACTGCTTTTCTACCCACTGAACCAGGAATTCCGACTCCAAAAATGTAACACATGAACAAGGAAAATGACAGTTGGTACAGGTTACTGTCAGCAGCGGTAATGATGAGGAAAGGATGGAAGAATAAAATAATAATGGTTTTTATTGAACGTGTTTGATATTGATCTTATAGTATCCGAGGAAGAAATCATATGAACACTATACCAACCATTTTTTTCCTTGTTTATGTGCTATTTACTTAAAGGAATTTTCCTTAGTAAGGGAAATCTAGAGGGTTGCTTCAAGTATTATTATATACTCTTGTCTTTCTTCTCTGCAATGTCTCTTTAAGAAAACCTGTTATCTGCTCTAAAAGTTGAGTTAAATTCCTTGTAAACATCCCCGCGCTCCCTTGATTTTGCTGCTTCTTTCGGTTTTGCTCTGCGTCGCTCCATTGCAGAAATATCCATATTTGTTTCATCTGGAGTGCATTATGTGAAATCTCTGCTTTACAATCCAACTGGGCATTTATTCCGTCTTCCCTGGACTTGTACGCTTTAATCCTCTCTCTCCTAGAATATGCCAATCACACATCAGCAGTATCTGAAACGAAAACTCTGCTAGTTTAGCTGAGAATCTGTGATTGGGAGGTGTCTAGAAGATTTCACATAGTGTGCTCCAGAAGAAAATAAATTAAATATTTATGCAATGGGGTGGTGCAGCAGAATCAGGCGAGTTAAACAATTTTTTTTACAAGCTGTTTAACTCAGTTTTTTTAGTTAGTGACAAATCCTCTTTAGACCTATTTATGGAAAATATTTATGGCAGTAAATATGACCACATGCATAGCTGACTTAGTGGTTATGATCTAGTTTTCGACTTGAGCCAAGAAGAAAAAGGTAAAGCGACTTTTCAGGGCCATTTTAAATTCATTCCAATAGTTCAACACCTCTATAGGACATTGGTTGCATACCCCAGGAATATGCCGCTAATGTATCTGATGGCATAATTCCTTTAAGGACAGTTACTCTGTTTTATTGGTACAGATTTTTTAAAAGCCAATCATTGATAAACATAGCACTACAATTCTACATAGCTACACAACTCTGCATTTACTATAGTAAAATTCTTATTCCTTTGATCCGCTTGAATTAAAGACAAGTGATTATGACTTGATTCATCTGTCTCACATGCCGTTCCTTCAGCTCACCTGAACGTCGACAGATGAAAAATACAACGCTGCGTCCAAGGGATTTATCTGTGAAAATATTTTCATCTTAAAAATGTCACTGCAAAACTAGATTAATTTTGCAGAACACGAGTAAAGCTTTGATAAATCCCCTGCAAGATGTCTTCTGCATAAATTAGACTGGGTCACATAAGAGGTAGCATCAGGCAGGCCACGTCTGTCTTTTATGACTTAACATTTTATTTTCCTAAATTCTTTATAATAGTTCAGTTAGATTAAAAATAAAAAGAATATATATATTTAAAAATAATGTTTGTGTAAATTTGATTGAAGTGTTATAATGAGAACTATATGTAACTTGTTTTTATTGCCATGTTTGTATTTTTACTTGATAATGAGCATTACATGTTATTGTAAAATTAACATGGCGGAAATAAAGTCCTCCTTTGTAAAAAATATAATAATTGAAGGGGTTAACTGGGAATTTGCTTATTTCTGTTATGGGGTTAACAACTTACAGGCAGGTAGTTTCTAACTACCTTCCTGTTCTGCCCAGCAACAATCTCTGCCAGCTCAGAGCAGTCACAGAGCACTCCTGCCAGAGCCACATTTGACTGGCTTCCAGTGATGTCATATCGACAGAGCAACTTTTTCTATTCAGCTCTGTTCTGCAGACAGGATATCTATGCTGATGTCATGCAGATTGATATCCAGCTCCCCGCTGCCTTACTGCGGAGAGTCAGTTGTCAATCAGCATAACGTCAGCAGTGACTCCCCATTGGCACATTAAACCAGAGGTGGAGGAGTTGCTTTTTTGATGTGAGGGCAAAGGAAACAGCAGCATTGCTGGCAGGAACAGTATGTGACCTGTTGTGAATTCTGCTCTTGGGCTCCCTCCGGTGGTTATGAGTGGTAGTGCTGCTGTCTTTGGATCGCAGCATTTATCAGGTGTGTCCACTTATTGCAATTTGGACTGGGCTATTTAGTCTTGCTTGATCCTTTAGTCAGTGCCAGTTGTCCATTGCTTTTGGAGGATTCACATCCCTGACTGGTCTCTCCTGTTTTGCTGTTCTTTTCATCAAAGATAAGTTCTGGCTTTGTTTTTGCTGTCCACATGCTGTGGGCCTTATAGTTCTGTGCATTTTCATATTTTGTCTTGTCCAGCTTTGTCTGTGTAAGGTTTTTTTGCAGCCAAGCTGTATCGCTGGAGATGCAGATATACCCTCCATGTCTTTAGTCAGATGTGGAGATTTGTATTTTCTGTGGTGGATATTTTCTAGTGTTTTAATACTGACTGCATAGTACTCTGTCCCATTCTTTCTTTTTAGCTAGAAAGGCCTCCTTTGCTAAATCCTGATTTCAGTCTGCGTATGTCATTTCCCTCTCCTCTCACAGTCAATATTTGTGGGGGGTTGTCTATCATTTGGGGATTTTCTCTGAGGCAAGATAGTTTTCCCGTTTCTATCTTTAGGGGAAGTTAGTCCTTAGGCTGTGTCGAGGTGTCTAGGGAGTGTTAGGTACATCCCACAGCTACTTCTAGTTGCGGTGCTAAGTTCAGGGTCGGCGGTCAGTACAGGTACCACCTTCTCCAGAGTACGTCACATGCTGCTCCTAGGCCACCAGATCATAACAGTGACCGCTTTGAGCCAGCAGACATTGGCGCCAGGCAGAACAGGCAGGTTGTTAGCAACTACTTGCCTGTAAGTTCTTAGCTCCACAAGAAAAATAAGCAAAGTCCGAGAAAACTCCTTTAAATACAACAAGGAAATGTATTTCTTCCAAATTAGACTTGTCCTACAATATATTAGTCATTTACAGCATTGTCCCAACTTGGTAAGTTATCAACTATACAAAGATAGCTGATAATTTTCTAATTGCTGAGGGCCTGAAGACCACAATCTCCATTGATCTCAAGAATGGGGTTCCGAAATGTCTCATCTGCACCACTACTTCAATGCCCCTCAATGGGACTGCTGGAGCCAGATGCAGCAATTGACTTTCCCTGGAAGCCCCAGAGACATTGAATGAAGGAGTCGCACACTTGCAGAATTTCAGTGACATACTCTTGGGATTGATGGGTGTCTCAGCTGTCTTGGCTTCCAGCGATCAGTAAGTTATGACTAAGGATGGGTGGACCCTTGGAAGTACGGGTTCTGGCACCCGACCTGAACTTTATTCTAAAGTTCTGTCCTGGTACCAGAATTGTAACCGTACTTGAATCAGAACCCAAACCCTTTGAAAAGAATGTGGACCCGGATTTTGAGCCAGACAATTCTCTCACATTTTCTCTCTCTGCAATGGACTTTCCCCAGAACTCTGAACATTGCAACGGACTTTAGGAGAAGTCCCTGTTCAGCAATTTGCACTGAACACTAACTGTCCGGTGCAAACTTGCTAACCTCTTGTTATGACCTATTCTGTGGATAGACAATCATTTGCTGACTTAGGACAAATCCTATCTTTGCCCTTTTAGGGTATATAGACATCAAAGAGGGAGTCCTCCTGCTTGTGACCCAACACTGTGAGCCAGAGTGGAGAGCATTTCAGTTACAGTGGAATTCTATAATAATAAATAATAATAATAATTCTGCCTTTAGATGCATTACCCAATTAATATGTGGGCACGCTAGATTGATAGCACGTCCTATAATAAAACAATACTGACTGAATAATTAATTAACCTCTGCTTAAGTGAAAAGATCTTCAATGAAAAGAGTTTTCTGTGATTTTTATAAGTAGAGAATGTTATACGATAAAGAATTAAACAGGGTTGACGTCCAACTCCTCATTTATGTATGTGAAATCTGCAGCTAATCAATATTCCTTGCCCTGTCGTAAAAAAAAATCGTTTAAAAAAAATCCCCCAAAAAACGCTTTAAATGTCTATTTTCCTTTTAAATGTATACTTTCCATCCACCTCTCGTGTCTCCCCTTTTCCTCATAGTTTGTAAGCTTGCGAGCAGCAGGGCCCTCATTCCTCCTGGTATCTGTTTTGAACTGTATTTCTGTTATGCTGTAATGTCTATTGTCTGTACAAGTACCCTCTATAATTTGTAAAGCGCTGCGGAATATGTTGGCGCTATATAAATAAAAATTATTATTATTATTATTATTATTACTTTGTACAATATTGGCTCATTTTCTGCACATTTGATGAACAGACAGTTAAATAATAATTGAGCTGGAGGTGAAATCTTGGAAAACTGCAGAGATACACATGCTTCAAGTTGTACGTAGTACAGTTCACACAGGAGTATATGAGGCTATACTGTTGGGTTAATTTTAGGTAAAACTTTAATATCCATGATATTTGCAAAATATAATACTATTTATGTGTCAAAATAAGTGATCATATAATAAATCACACACATAAATGGCATGTCATATAAATCCGGCCATAAATCTGTGTGATTTCCATTGTATACTATCTGCTCTGTAAAAAAAATCTGTTATTTTCACCTTTTTTGGGTAATATCATCCATCTCCAGAAATCCCTCTAATGACTACCATTTAATACAGCACCATGGAAACACCATAGTGCCGCCCTCCTGTGCCACTGACACACGCCGTTTTGTAATATGTAGATAGGCACGTCTGTCCGTCTATTATTAAATGGCATTCTTTATTAATATCCTACAAAATACCAGCAAAAAAAGCAGTGTCTGTTGTCCAGGGCTGTTCATTAAGTAATGATGTGATCGAAAATGTCACCCAACCAGTGTGAATAAAGCTTGCGCCATCACAATTCCCGATTCAGCTCAGATCATATCTGATTGAAGACAGGAAATTTAGCAGCAATTATTTAACTTATGAAAGATAAGTTCATGTCTTCAGCAAAACAGCCCAATTGTTAAAAAAAAAAAAAAAGAATAGATACCAGTGCTTAGCATTTTAATTGCCAAACTCACTGCTGAAATTTGTGTCTGTGATTTTTTTTCTTGCCTTTAATTAGTATAGAATTAAAGAAACATACCTGTAAGGACTGTAAAATGCCTGTTAACCCCTTTGCCCCCAAAGGTGGTTTGCACGTTAATGACCGGGCCAATTTTTACAATTCTGACCACTGACCCTTTATGAGGTTATAACTCTGGAACGCTTCAACGGATCCCAGTGATTCTGACATTGTTTTCTCGTGACATATTGTACTTCATGATATTGGTAAAATTTCTTTGATATTACTTGCGTTTATTTGTGAAAAAAATGGAAATATGGCGAAAATTTTGAAAATTTCGCAATTTTCCAACTTTGAATTTTTATGCAATTATATCACAGAGATATGTCACACAAAATACTTAATAAATAACATTTCCCACATGTCTACTTTACATCAGCACAATTTTGGAACCAAAACTTTTTTTTTGTTAGGGAGTTATAAGGGTTAAAAGTTGACCAGCAATTTCTCCTTTTTACAACACCATTTTTTTTTAGGGACCACATCTCATTTGAAGTCATTTTGAGGGGTCTATATGATAGAAAATAACCAAGTGTGACACCATTCTAAAAACTACACCCCTCAAGGTGCTCAAAACCACATTCAAGAAGTTTATTTACCCTACAGGTGTTTCACAGGAATTTTTGGAATTTTAAATAAAAATGAACATTTAACTTTTTTTCACAAAAAATTTATGTCAGCTCCAATTTGTTTTATTTTACCAAGTGTAACAGGAGAAAATGGACCCCAAAAGTTGTTGTACAATTTGTCCTGAGTACGCTGATACCCCATATGTGGGGATAAGCCACTGTTTGGGCGCATGACAGAGCTCGGAAGCAAAGGAGCGCCATTTGACTTTTCAATGCAAAATTGACTGGAATTGAGATGGGACGCCATGTTGCGTTTGGAGAGCCCCTGATGTGCCTAAACATTGAAACCCCCCACAAGTGACACCATTTTGGAAAGTAGATCCCCTAAGGAACTTATCTAAATGTGTGGTGAGCACTTTGACCCACCAAGTGCTTCACAGAAGTTTATAATGCAGAGCCGTAAAAATAAAAAATCATATTTTTTCACAAAAATGATTTTTTGCCCCCAATTTTTTATTTTCCCAAGGGTTAAGAGAAGAAATTGGACCCCAAAAGTTGCTGTACAATTTGTCCTGAGTACGCTGATACCCCATATGTGGGGGTAAACCACTGTTTGGGTGCATGGGAGAGCTCGGAAGGGAATGAGCGCCGTTTGACTTTTCAATGCAAAATTGAGAGGAATTGAGATGGGACGCCATGTTGCGTTTCAAGAGCCACTGATGTGCCTAAACATTGAAATCCCCCACAAGTGACACCATTTTGGAAAGTAGACCCCCTAAGGAACTTATCTAGATGTGTGGTGAGCACTTTGACCCACCAAGTGCTTCACAGAAGTTTATAATGCAGAGCCGTAAAAATAAAAAATCATATTTTTTCACAAAAATGATTTTTTCACCCCCAATTTTTTATCTTCCCAAGGGTAAGAGAAGAAATTGGACCCCAAAAGTTGTTGTCCAATTTGTCCTGAGTACGCTGATACCCCATATGTAGGGAGGAACTACCGTTTGAGCACATGGCAGAGCTCGGAAGGGAAGGAGCGCAATTTGGAATGCAGACTTAGATGTATTGGTCTGCAGGTGTCACATTGTGTTTGCAGAGTCCCTAATGTACCTAAACAGTGGAAACCCCCCACAAGTGACCCCATATTGGAAACTAGACCCCCCAAGGAACTTATCTAGATGTGTTGTTACAACTTTGAACCCCCAAGTGTTTCACTACAGTTTATAACGCAGAGCCGTGAAAATAAAAATAAAAAATTTCCCACAAAAATTATTTTTTAGCCCCCAGTTTTGTATTTTCCCAAGGGTAACAGGAGAAATTGGACCCCAAAAGTTGTTGTACAATTTGTCCTGAGTACGATGATACCCATATGTGGGGGTAAACCCCTGTTTGGGCACACGGGAGAGCTCAGAAGGGAAGGAGCACTGTTTTACTTTTTCAACACAGAATTGGCTGGAATTGAGATCGGACGCCATGTCGCATTTGGAAAGCCCCAGATGTGCCTGAACAGTGGAAACCCCCAATTATAACTGAAACCCTTATCCAAACACACCCCTAACCCTAATCTCAACGGTAACCCTAAACACACCCCTAACCCTGACACAACCCTAACCCTAATCACAACCCTATTCCCAACCGTAAATGTAATCCAAACCCTAACCATAACTTTAGCCCTAACCCTAACTGTAGCCTTAACCCTAACCCCAACCCTAGCCTTAACCCTAACTCTAACCCTAGCCCTAACCCTAGCCCTAATCCTAGCCCTAACCTTAACACCAAGCTCTAACCCTAACCCTAGCCCTAACCCTAGCAATAATGGGAAAATGGAAATAAATACATTTTTTAAATTTTTTAATTTTTCCCTAACTAAGGGGGTGATGAAGGGGGGTTTGATTTACTTTTATAGTGGGTTTATTAGCGGATTTTTATGATTGGCAGTCGTCACACACTGAAAGACGCTTTTTATTGCAAAAAATATTTTTTGCGTTACCACATTTTGAGAGCTATAATTTTTCCATATTTGGGTCCACAGAGTCTTGTGAGGTCTTGTTTTTTGCGGGACGAGTTGTCGTTTTCATTGGTAACATTTTCGGGCACGTGACATTTTTTGATTGCTTTTTATTCCGATATTTGTGAGGCAGAATTACCAAAAAACAGCTATTCATGAATTTCTTTTGGGGGAGGCGTTTATACCGTTCCGCGTTTGGTAAAATTGATAAAGCAGTTTTATTCTTCAGGTCAGTACAATTTCAACGATACCTCATTTATTTATTTTTATGTTTTGGCGCTTTTATGCGATAAAAACTATTTTATAGAAAAAATAATTATTTTTGCATCGCTTTATTCTGAGGACTATAACTTTTTTATTTTTTTGCTGATGATGCTGTATGGTGGCTTGTTTTTTGTGGGACAAGATGACGTTTTCAGCGGTACCATGGTTATTTATATCAGTCTTTTTGATCGCGTGTTATTCCACTTTTTGTTTGGCGGAATGAGAATAAAGCGTTTTTTGCCCCTTTTTTTTTTTTTTTTTTTTTACGGTGTTCACTGAAGGGGTTAACTAGTGATATAGTTTTATAGGAGGGGTCGTTACGGATGCGGCGATACTAAATAGGTGTACTTTTATTGTTTTTTTTATTTAAAGAAATGTATTTATAGGAACAATATATTTTTTGGGGGGGGCGGAGGGGAGGGGAATTTAACCCCTTACCGGCATCGGCCGGAAATGACGTCATCGCCGACCCCCGTCACATGATCGGGGGTCGGCGATGCTTGTGAATGGTAACCATAGAGGTCCTTGAGACCTCTATGGTTACTGATTGCCCGTCGCTGTGAGCGCCACCCTGTGGTCGGCGCTCACAGCACGCGTGCAATTCTGCTACATAGCAGCGATCAGCAGATCGCTGCTATGTAGCAGAGCCGATCGTGCTATGCCTGCTTCTAGCCTCTCATGGAGGCTATTGAAGCATGGCAAAAGTTAAAAAAAAAAGTTTAAAAAAATGTGAAAAAAATAAAAAAAACATAAAAGTTTAAATCACCCCCCTTTCGCCCCAATCAAAATAAATCAATAAAAAAAATATCAAATCTACGCATATTTGGTATCGCCGCGCTCAGAATCGCCCGATCTATCAATTAAAAAAAAGTATTAACCTGATCGCTAAACAGCGTAGCGGGAAAAAAATTAGAAACGCCAGAATTACGTTTTTTTGGCCGCCGCGACATTTCATTAAAATGCAATAACGGGCGATCAAAAGAATGTATCTGCACCGAAATGCTATCATTAAAAACGTCATCTCGGCACGCAAAAAATAAGCCCTAAACCGACCCCAGATGATGAAAAATGGAGACGCTACGAGTATCGGAAAATGGCGCAATTTTTTTTTTTTTTTTTTTAGCAAAGTTTGGAATTTTTTTTCACCACTTAGATAAAAAATAACCTAGTCATGTTTGGTGTCTATGAACTCGTAATGACCTGGAGAATCATAATTGCAGGTCAGTTTTAGCATTTAGTGAACCTAGCAAAAAAGCCAAACAAAAAACCAATGTGGGATTGCACTTTTTTTGCAATTTCACCGCACTTGGAATTTTTTTCCCGTTTTCTAGTACACGACATGCTAAAACCAATGATGTCGTTCAAAAGTACAACTCGTCCCGCAAAAAATAAGCCCTCACATGGCCAAATTGACAGAAAAATAAAAAAGTTATGGCTCTGGGAAGGAGGGGAGCGAAAAACGAACACAGAAAAATGAAAAATCCCCCGGTCATGAAGGGGTTAAAAAATTTTTTTTACACATGTGAATATTTTTTTTTCTACACTATAACATTGCCCCAGGGGGGGCATCATGTTATAGTGTAAGATCGCTGATTTGACACTTTGCTGTGCACTGTGTCAGATCAGCGATCTGACGTGCACTTGTCCAGGCTTCCCGGCGCCTGCTATGAGCAGGCGCAGCGAAGCCACCTCCCTGCAGGACCCGGATGCCGTGGCCATCTTGGATCCAGACCTGCTGGAGGGAGGAGGAGGTAAGAGACCCTCGGAGCAACGCGATTACATCGCGTTGCTCAGGGGGTCTCAGGGAAGCCTGCAGGGAGCCCCCTCCCTGTGCGATGCTTCCCTATACCGCCGGAACACCACGATCATGTTTGATCACGGTGTGTCGGGGGTTATTGTGCCGGGGGCGGTCCGTGACCGCTCCTGGCACATAGTGCCGGATGTCAGCTGACACCCGGCCACGATCGGCCGCGCTCCCCCCGTGAGCGCGGCCAATCGCACTGGACGTACTATTCCGTCCTTGGGAATTAGGGCCCACCCCACATAGACGGAATAGTACATCCAATGTCAGAAAGGGGATAAGGAACTGCAGGGGCAGAGCACAGCATCCGTGATTGGTTCTTTAAATCCATTTGTCATGTTCCGCACCCTCACACCCAGCACTCAGCAGTGTAGAAGTTTGGTCTAGTTTGTTCCTTTATGGTGTGATAAAATTTTGGTTTGTTTTTTTTCTCCATATTGTGTGCTTAAGAAATACAACTTCCATCATATAGAGCTCAGTATTAAGCAATTGTTGAACATGTATAGTGATATTTTTGAAAAACTTTTGTCTCTACAAATAAAGTCCGTTTTGTATTTTCAACTGTGTCACAAGTGGCACTTGGCAAATTCTTCATCTAAATACTCTGGTGTGACTGTGGCACAATATTTCCACAACATGTATATTCACGAGGCTCAAGAAGTTTCTCTTCTGCTTGCCTTAGGTGCCCAATTGTTGTTATCACTAATTCCTTTCAATGACTGCACTTCCAGTTCTCACTTTAGTAAAAATGTCCACCACTATTGAAAAAAAAAACACCAGTTTACTATACATTTTAGTTATCATTCTAACTTTGCTTTATGAATGCATTTCTTTAGATTGTATGTATGTGTATATATGTATACAAGCTTCCTTCTCACCCCCAATGGGGTTGGTGTTTGTTGTCCTTTCTCATTCTTGGGTCCTCTACCAGAGGCCTGAGAGTTTGAGGGTTATGTGCAGGATCTTAGTTGTTCCCAGCATTGCGCTTTTCTGGACAGAGAGCGCAGATGTTGCTCCTGGGATCTGTTGCAGCCATTTTCCCAATTTAGGGGTCACTGCTCCAAGTGCTCCTATCACCACTAGAATCACTGTTGCCTTCACCTTCCACATCTTCTCCAGTTCTCCTTTGAGGCCCTGGTATTTCTCCAGCTTCTCATATTCCTTCTTTCTGATGTTGCTGTCACTTGGCACTGCCACATCTGTTATCATTGTTGTCTTCTGATCCTTGTCTACTATCACAATGTCTGGTTGGTTAGCCAACATCTGCTTATCCATCTGGATCTTGACGTCCCACAGGATTTTAGCCCTTTCATTCTCCACCACTTTTTCTGGGGTCTCACAGGATTTTAGCCCTTTCATTCTCCACCACTTTTTCTGGGGTCTCCCACCTGGACTTAGGGGGACTTAGCCCATATGCTGTGCAGATGTTCCTGTATACAATTTTGCATCCTGCCACTATGTGTTGGACTGTTTCTGAGGTTTCTTTGCATAGTCTGCACCTTGGGTCTTGCCTTGTGTGGTAGATTCCTGCTTCTATGGATCTGGTATTTAGGCTTTGCACTTGTGCGGCTATGATTAGTGCCTCTTTGCTGTCTCGGAGTCCAGCTTTCTCCAGCCATTGGTAGGATTTCTCCATGTCAGCCACCTCCATTATCTGTCGATGGTACATCCCATGCAGCGGCTTGTCTTGCCATGGCACTTTATATTCCTGTTCTTCCTTCCAGATCTGTTGTTGTTGCTGCCTTAGGCTTTCTCTCAGCATCTCATCTTTTGGTGCCATTTTTCTGATGTATTTCTGGATACTCCTTGCTTCATCCATGATGGCGGATTGGATGCTTATCAAGCCTCGACCACCCTCCTTTCTGTTTCTGTTGGTATACAATCTTTGGGTGTTAGACTTAGTGTGGAGACCTCCATGCAGTGTGAGGAGCTTTCGTGTCTTCACATGTGCAGCTTCCATCTCTTCTTTTGGCCAGCATACTATGCCAGCAGGGTATATGATAACTGGCAGAGCATATGTATTGATGGCGCGGATTTTATTCTTCCCATTGAGCTGGCTCTTCAGGACCTGTCTTACTTTTTTATGGTATTTGGTTGTTGCTGCTCTCCTTGCCTCCTCATTATATATATATATATATGTATATATATATATATATATATATATATACACACATATATATTATATCCATATTTATGCTTTTTGTGAACATTTTCATTATCAGACATTTCTTGACTGATCTGCACTGTGTACTTTGACTGCATAAGTGAACAAAGTACAAAACTTGACATTTTATGAGCAAATATTTGCACCTTGTTTATATATGCACATTTCTCATATACTTGGGGTTCACTCCTGAATATATTGTCCCCCATATCTGTGTACGAAATTTATTTATTATTTTTCTATATTTTGTACATTTTTTTATGCTGGGATGTCAATGTTGTCAATCTTTTTTGCATTGCAATCGTTTTTTTCTATGGAGTATTGATTTATTTGGTTTTCAGTAAAATATATTTCATATTATCTACAGGAGTGCACATCGATATTTTATTGCTTTTTTCTCCTCCTTATGAATAGTAACATCAACATCAATCCCCTAAATTACGCAGCCCCATAACTTGTCTCTTCATTATATGTCTAGAATTTTCAATTTACTATTTGTGTTGTGAAATTAGCCTTATCTAGGCTCGGGCAATACACTAAAGTTGTCATTCTTTTTTTTGTAACCCGCTGCTTTCTAATGATTTCACTTCAGCATAGGTTCTTAAATGAGATCTTATTTTTACTTTATTTTTCAATTTGATGTAAAAATAAACACAAAATTGTGCACTTTTCAAAGTACATGATGACGAAATAAAACTTCAAATAACAGAGTGGTAGATTAAATATGCAGATTGTCTCTTCAGAGAGGAAGAGGACTAGAACTCCAGCGCCCCGTACTGGAAGAAGCTAATGTAGAAGTCAATATCGACTAATTAACAAGCCTTGCAATATGACTTAGGATAAAAGCCAAATGAGAACCTCAATTTGTAGACACGGTGTTTCGGGCTGTTGCCCCTCATCAGTGCAAGGTGTGAGATCTGATTTGGCATGGTGAGAGTCTCTGGACAGAGATCTAATTGGTAACGTTTCTGCTTGTGGAGAATGACAAGTCAAGCCTGGCATGGCAGAGTGAAGAGACTTATAAGCCATACATGCTCCTCTGAGAAATTAAATATCCAAATTGTCTCTTCAGAGAGGAAGAAGCAATCCTAAAAGTCAATATCCACTCTTTAACAATCTTTGCAATATGACTTAAGATAAAAGCCAAACCAGAATCTCAATTTGGTGATTTGGGGAGTTGCCCCTCAATAGTTAGTGGTAGGTTGATAGACTAAAGAAAACTATATGTGATATTTGCGCTAAGTTCACCTATATGAAGCCATAAATAGTTAAAATACTAGGAAATGTCATAAACAAGGTTCCCCATACAGGACTGTGATTAACAAGATGTGTTTACCTTAATATCAAAGAAAAGGAAATCTGTGTCCAGTGCTGACATGTGGAAAGGTCCTTCACTCATGTGCTGAAAGGTTGGTATCTGAAGCCTTCTCTGAATTTCTGTTCCGGAAATATCCAATATGTTGCAGAGCAAATAGTAGTATAGGAGACGCTGTCCCGGCCGGTGACTAGCGTGCTCCCCCAGAGCTTGGTAACTGCCGTGCACAGGCAGTGGCGGCCGCGTGTATAGAGCTGAAGCTGACAAGGTGCAGGACCTTGTGTGACGTCACAGTCACGTGATGTGTACACGTGACCAGCTGCGGAGCTGCGGAGCTACGGAGCTACGAATAGCACACAGGACCAAATAATCCAGTAAGGTTGATAGACTAGGCTAGATCCATGTTGTGTTAGGGCATTCCGTTTAACGGATCCGTTTCTTTGTGATGCACCTTGGAACGTGGACTACCACGTTTTTGGGTATGTTACGGCGAGCGCACAGCGAACGGAAGCGTTCGCTGTGCATAGCCCACTATTGCTAATTCATGCCAATGCAATGCAACCATGCGTTAGCGCGATCGCAGAAATAAAGACAATTTGGGACACATCATTAGCGCATCCGTTTAACGGATCCATTAAACAGAATGCCCTAATTCAATGTGAACCTATCCTTATGTAAAAGTTGAACCACTAAACTTATCTTCTTTGCACCTCTGTATATAGTACACTTGTATATTTATCTAGAGAAACTAAGAACATTTTTTCTACTTTAAAACTTATTTTGTATGGGCACAAAGGAATTTGAAAAAACTGTACTCACTTCTTCGATTAGTGGCATTGATCAATTGTGGCTACTGTTTGCCCAACTTGTCTCTTGGTATTTTGAATATCACATAGCAGCTGCATCCGATCTTTCCAGCTTAGACTGAATGTAGCCACTGATTGACTGCAGCCATCACTTGACATTGTATATGCCAAGATACTGGCAGCAGTGCGGAGGAGCCGCACCGGTCAGTGAAGTGAGTACATTTTTTTCTAACTGCCAACCTTGGGCCTACACAGTAAGTTTTAAAGTAGAAGACAACCCCAATATGATAACAATGTTTTTTCTGCTTTATTTTTTGTCAGGTGTAAGCAATGTTCAAGCTCGGCAGCCAGGAAAATCTCCAAGCTTTAGCATTAATTGGATTATGGGAAGCCCGGATCTTGAATTTATTAATGCAACAACAGGGAAAAGAAGCTGTGGCGGTCCATCCAGACTCTGCAAACACTTACTATATGTTCGGTGGTCAAGGTTATGTGAAAAGGTACTTCCAGAATTTGCCTCCTCTACAATTTTTTGCCGACCTAAAACATTGTTGTTTTTTTGCCTTAAACATATAAAAAACATAATGTAATATTATGGATAACAAACAACTGGACCAGATTTTTCCACAATGACGGAGGGAGTTTTCATGACAAGTGAAAACCAATAATAATGATCATTTTATTTCTATAGTACCAACATATTCTGTAGCACTTTACTTTTCAGAGGAACCAGCTCCTTTTGCGCCATACCAGTTTTTCATTGGCAGTGACAAAGATTACATCTGTTTTTAGAGTGTGCCACTAGAGTTTATTAAAATCTTTTGAGATGCATGGAGTGTTGGACACTTAGAAATTTAGTTTAGCTAGGAATTATTTATGTTTTTTAGAAAACTGTTATGTTTGTATGCATCATACATATACAAAATGTATGGATAATAAGCGATAAGCAAATCTGTGTGAGGTGAATTCAATTTGCCTCGATTGTTACAAAAACTATTGGATTTTACTGAATACTATTTTTTTTAGCAATTCACCTCATGCAATTTCATCAAAAATGATGGATGACTAGACCTTGTTTTGCTAAATTGCTAAGGGCTGGAAAAAAATTCCATGCTGTTTACCTATCCAGTATACGTTTCACCTTCACACTTTCACACACCTTCTCATTTAAAGATTTTTCTGTATTTTCATGACTATGAAAATTGTAAATTCACACTGAAGGCATCAAAACTATGAATTAACACATGTGGAATTATATTCTTAACAAAAAAGTGTGAAACAACTGAAAATATTTCTTATATTCTAGGTTCTTCAAAGTAGCCACCTTTTGCTTTGATGACTACTTTGCACACTCTTGGCATTCTCTTGATGAGCTTCAAGATGTAGTTACCGGAAATGGTCTTCCAACAATCTTGAAGGAGTTCCCAGAGATGCTTAGCACTTGTTGGCCCTTTTGCCTTCACTCTGCGGTCCAGCTCACTCCAAACCATCTCGATTGGGTTCAGGTCTGGTGACTGTGGAGGCCAGGTCATCTGGCGTAGCACCCCACCACTCTCCTTCTTGGTCAAATAGCCCTTACACAGGCTGGAGGTGTGTTTGGGGTCATTGTCCTGCTGAAAAATAAATGATGGTCCAACTAAACGCAAACTGGATGGAATAGCATGCCGCTGCAAGATGCTGTGGTAGCCATGCTGGTTCAGTATGCCTTCAATTTTGAATAAATCCCCAACAGTGTCACCAGCAAAGCACCCCCACACCATCACACCTCCTCCTCCATGCTTCACGGTGGGAACCAGGCATGTAGAGTCCATGCATTCATCAGACCAAAGCACAGATTTCCACAGGTCTAATGTCCATTCCTTGTGTTCTTTAGCCCAAACAAGTCTCTTCTGCTTGTTGCCTGTCCTTAGCAGTGGTTTCCTAGCAGCTATTTTACCATGAAGGCCTGCTGCCCAAAGTCTCCTCTTAACAGTTGTTGTAGAGATGTGTCTGCTTCTAGAACTCTGTGTGGCATTGACCTGTTCTCTAATCTGAGCTGCTTCTGAGGCTGGTGACTCGGTTAAACTTATCCTCAGAAGCAGAAGTGACTCTTGGTCTTCCTTTCCTGGGGCGGTCCTCATGTGAGCCAGTTTCTTTGTAGCGCTTGATGGTTTTTGCCACTGCACTTGGGGACACTTTCAATGTTTTCCCAATTTTTCGGACTGACTGACCTTCATTTCTTAAAGTAATGATGGCCACTCGTTTTTCTTTACTTAGCTGCTTTTTTCTTGCAATAATACATATTCTAACAGTCTATTCAGTAGGAATTTCAGCTGTGTATCCACCAGACTTCTGCACAACACAACTGATGGTCCAAACACCATTTATGAGGCAAGAAATCCCACTTATTAAACCTAACAGGGCACACCTGTGAAGTGAAAACCATTCCCAGTGACTACCTCTTGGAGCTCATCAAGAAAATGCTAAGAGTGTGCAAAGCAGTCATCAAAGCAAAAGGTGGCTACTTTGAAGAATCTAGAATATAAGACATATTTTCAGTTGTTTCACACTTTTTGTTAAGTATATAATTCCACATGTGTTAGTTCATAGTTGTGATGCCTTCAGTGTGAATGTACAATTTTCATAGTCATGAAAATACAGAAAAATCTTTAAATGAGAAGGTGTGTCCAAACTTTTGGTCTGTACTGTATATATACATCAATTAACTTCAAAATGAATCAAAATTCCAGTCCAAATTGAAGCGGAATCACTGCCGATACTGCATTATTTATTTATGTACAGTATTTATTTTACTCAGACATCAGCATCAGAGACAAAAACCTGTGTACTAGGAAAAAGACCTGTCCATATGGACTTACAATCTATAAAATGTGCCGTTATTTAACAGCTTTAATATTTAAAAGGATTTGTGTGATTTTATGAACTGTAAAAAAAAATTATCCTGCATGGTTACCCTTGTTAACTGCATGACTGATAAATACCTAGTATTCTGAGCACAAGAATGGGATTTTCTGTGTGATATATTTACTGGCAAATCTTCTAAAGAGGTTTTTCACTGAGATAATGTGAATCAGTGATGAAGTGAAAAAAATATTAATTCCCATGGGGGGCGGGGTTGCTACCTGTATCTTGTGTTCTCTTCCATCATATACATCTGGTTTTTCATACATAATTGTAAAATAGCTGTTAAATTTAGAGTTTGGATATGTAGTAAAAATAGACTGAAGGTGTATGAATCAAATTTCTTACTATTTCTGAGGTTATTCCCTTCTAAACAATGTGCACACGTTAATATTAAAATTGATCAATTAATAAAATTACTGCTAGACTAAGTTACTGATACTAACAAATTCACTTTCTTATAGCGAGACCCCTAAGTGATGTACCTATATAGGAATTGTCAACTACTGGCCCAGGTAGATAAAAAGAATGATACTCGCCTACCAAACTGGCTCTGCTCCTCCCTGATAAACGTTCCGTCCTCTGCTGCTATGCGAGACTCATCATGCAACTGGAGGCGACTAGTGATGGGCGAGTATACTCGTTGCTCGGGTTTGCCCAAGCACGCTCGGGTGGTGTCCGAGTATTTATTAGTTCTCGGAGATTTAGTTTTCCTCGGCGCAGCTGCATGATTTGCGACTGCTAGACAGCTTGCATACATGTGAGGATTCCCTAGCAACCAGGCAACCCCCACATGTACTCAGGCTGGCTAGCAGCTGTAAATCATGCAGCTACGTCAACAAAGACTAAATCTTTGAGCAGTCACAAATACTCGGAGACCACCCGAGCATGCTCTGGAAACCCGAGCAATGAGTATACTCGCTTATTACTGGAGGCGACATGTGAGCGCTGCAGCTAGTCAGCACTAAATGTAGCTTTAGTCGATCTGAAAAAGAGCTAATTTGCATATCTTGGTAGCATTGCCTGACCTATTAGTTTCCCTACTCCAGCTGGAAATAAGGAATCATACCCCCTAGGTCTATTCTGATTATAAAATACATCTATTCTGACATGATGGTCTTTTTTTAAATAAGTACACCTCATCATTCCTAAGAAATCGATTTAATAATAAGTACTAATTGGGCCTTCACAATCTATTTAATAGAGGTGGTGCAAATTTGGCATGTAAAACTTTGGGCACCCCTGGTCAAAATTACTGTTTTGAACAGTTAAGCAAGTTGAAGATGACATTATCTCTAAAATACCTAAAGTTAAAGATGACACATTCCTTTGTATTTTAGGCAATATATATAGTCAATTTTTACATTTTAAAAATGGGCCGATGCAAAAGTTTGGAGATTTGTGTGCTCACATAATGTTGACCAATGTTTCAAACCATAAATAGCCTGTTAAGCCTTGCTCACTGTCATTGTTAGGAAAGGCCAAGTTATTCAAATTTCCAAGCTTTGTAAAAACCCAGCCTCCTCTTAAATTGTGCCAAAAAACACCAGCCATGGGTTTTTCTAAGCAGCTGCCTAGCACTCTAAAAATGAAAGTGGTGGAGGCGCACAAAGCAGGAGAAGGCCATAAGAAGATAGCAAAGCATTTTCAAGTTGCCCTTAACTCAGTTCAAAATGTAATTAAGAAATGGCAGTTAACAGAAACAGAGGGGGTCAAGATAAGGTCTTGAAGACTAAAGGTACCTTCACACATAACGATATCGTTAACGATATCATTGCAACGTCATGCTTTTTGTGACGTAGCAACGATCCCGCTAACGATCTCGTTATGTGTGACAGCGACCAACGATCAGGCCCCTGGTGGGAGATCGTTGGTCTTGGGGAATGATCAGGACCATTTTTTGGTCGCTGATCACCCGCTGTCATCGCTGGATCGGCGTGTGTGACGCCGATCCAGCGATGTGTTCACTTGTAACTAGGGTAAATATCGGGTTACTAAGCGCAGCGCTCTTGCCGAAAGCAGTTTTAACCCTGTGGACGCCGGGGAACGTGACAGACAACAGAATGTGAGTATGTAGTGTTTTTTTTTTTTACTTTTACAATGGTAACCAGGGTAAATATCGGGTTACTAAGCGCGGCCCTGCACTTAGTAACCCGATGTTTACCCTGGTTACCCGGGTGCTGCAGGGGGACTTTGGCATAGTTGAAGACAGTTTCAACGATGCCGAAGTTGTTCCCCTGATCCTTGGTCGCTGGAGAGAGCTGTCTGTGTGACAGCTCCCCAGCGACCACACAACGACTTACCAACGATCACACCCAGGTCATATCGCTGGTCGTGATAGTTGGTAAATCGTTTAGTGTAAACCTTAAGCAAAATTTCAGTGAGAGCTGCTTGTAGAATTACTAGAGAGGCAAATCAGAACCCCAGCTTGAGTGCAAAAAACCTTCAGAAAGATTTAGCAGACTCTGGAGTTGTGGTACATTGTTCTACTGTTCAGAGACACCTGTACAAATAAAACAAAGAAAACCTCTACTGTGTCCTCACCATAAAATTCAGTCTTAAAAAGTATGCAAAAAAACATCTAAACAAGCCTGATGAGTTTTGGAAACAATTTGCTCTGTTTTCTTACACGTTCTCACAATGTGCAATCTGACATACAGCATAAACCTTCTCTGTCTTCCAAAGTAAGCAGACTGTTCTCTGTAGTCAAATATGTTTATTAGTCAACAGGTTGATGTATATGAAAGG
This sequence comes from Ranitomeya imitator, assembly GCF_032444005.1. NCBI lineage: Eukaryota > Metazoa > Chordata > Amphibia > Anura > Dendrobatidae > Ranitomeya > Ranitomeya imitator. The sequence goes on from NC_091287.1 coordinate 59,823,006, forward strand.
AAATATATGTGGATGTGTTAAAACTACAAGAATACAACTAACAGGTATAGTTATTTAGCTTAGAATATCACATAACTATGACATTTACAATTAACAGTGAAAGCAGACAGCAAGATGAAGCTTGTACATGTGAACACAGTAGCAATCACCATCTGATTTAACAATAGTTCTGAATACACAACACCACAGAACAGAGATAGTCCTCATACCAGATATACTTTATCCAGGATAATGAAGTTTTAGTAACATAACGCAGAGAAAGTTTTACACAACTGTTCTGTTAGACTGCTTCTTACAAAATGACTGCTTCACCAGGACCTTCTTACCCAAAATTAATTGATTTTCCCACAATTCAATTTACAGCTTAACAGAAAAATAACTTGTAATACAAATAAACATCACAAGATGGTGTTATTACTACATTAGACGTCACTTGCAGTGTATTACAGCTTATTAATGTGGCGACAGCAATTTTAACCTCATCTGTATGTCTAATGGGCAGAACATAAGTCCAGCACCTGATCAAAAGTATGTGTGGAGAAAATAGGGCACGGAATTTCAGGAAAAGAACATCTCGCCAAACATTAAGCATGGGGGTGGATCAATCATGCTTTGGGATTGAGTTGCAGTGCCACTCTACCTACCAGCTCACTGCAGCAAAACACAAGTTAAAAACAAAGTGAAAAGGGTCTCAGTAATCTGAAATCTAAACACCCACACACTGTTGGCTTTGAGCAGCAACAGTGGTTTTAGTGTGGTGCTGCCTAGCAACCAAGGCAGGGGTTAAATCACCTTGTTGAGACACGGATGTGACAGTGCCACACAGAAAGATGGATGTCAACAAGTAAGGGGCAATTCTCTGGGCTTCCATTCAACTCTTTCAGGTCACTGTCGTGGCTGATGGACCTGGTCGTGCAAATCAATTTGCTCCAACTCTACCACTTAATAATATATGTGGTTTGTATTGTAAAATCGAGTGACATATCTGCTGTAAATCTTGGCTTGGCCATAAATCAGCTTAGAAGATCCTTCAGGAGAAGAGAGATAAGAGTTACAGACTTCTGAAGTCTGATATGTATTGTAATACATTAAAGTCTATGGAAGCCACAAGGGTCCAAAATTGATGATGAAACCATATTGAAAAATTGCTTTTTTAACAAAAATCCATCCACATCCTTTAACCTTTAGTCCCAATTCAGTATATTTACTAGAGAGAGATTGAAAGACAATAGTGAAATCACATCCCATATATTTTCATCATAGCCTAATCCTGATCTCTCCGTTACACGGACCTTTCCGCTCTTCATTGTGATGAATGTTTATCACAGAGCAGAATGTGGTATCCAATATTTATAATAACAGTAATCTCCGTCTCTTTCCTGCCGTTCTCTATCAGGTACTAACCACAGACAGAGATAAATAACCGACAAACACATTTTGCATAGTCCGTTAACTACAAGAATCTCTGCGACCACATTTAACAATCCTATTTTCCAATATTTATGTGCATTTTAAAGCTGGCAATTAGAAACCAGTCAGTGAATGAGCTAATTGAATTCCTAAATAAAAGCTCTCTCCATTACTCACGACGATTTACATTATTGCTCCCGATATTGACAAAATAATTCATTTTACTTAAGCTGCAAAGGATATATTGACACTTGTGATTCTCTCCCTTGTTACTTCATATAATATATCAATTAAATTCCCGTATGGATAAGATTTCGACAAAACATAAAGGAAACGAAGAGTGTTTTATTGCTTTACCTTTGGTTTTTTGTCGCTGTGATTTTTGATAAAAAGTTACATTTTATTAGACCTTTTGGGGATTCTCCGCACAGTAAAGACTTTCCCTCTTCCTTTGCGTTATCAGTCACAGGAATGTTCAAATGTCTTTTTTCGGCCTTACTAACTATGTTACTATTTAGGTTCTGTAGAAGGACGTAGATCTGGGGATTTATTATGATGGAATATAGGCTGAACTGGATGGACAAATGTCTTTTTTCGGCCTTACTAACTATGTTACTATGTTACTATGTAATGTCTGGTGTGCTGAGCTTCACTGCAATGCTTTTTTATTTTGTCACTAAGGACAGGATTCATAAAGCCGCAATCCCCTGTACTGCTCTCTTTCAACAATTTAAGACATTTGTCAGCCAGCAACACACAATCGCCCCGCAGTACAAGGGATCAAGGCCTAATGAAGTTCGGCTTATGAACCTTTTAACAGCTGCGATCTGCCTGGAGATGTGTGTTTGTTCTGTCCCCTTTAAAGGTCCCAATATTTGTCAGGTAAAGTGCAGAGGGGCTTCAGAGCTTTAAAAACAAATTCTCCCTTTATGAAAACAAAAGGTGCATCCCTATTAACATGAACAGTAGCAGATGATTGGCGGGTTTCTAGTACGTTTTCAGCAAATAAATGTTAAAGAGGTTGTCCATGACTTTAACATTGATGGCCTATCCTTAGGATAAGTCATCAATGTCTAAATCGGTTGGGGTGCACCCAGCATTCCCGCCAATCAGCTGTTCCCGCTGTCTGCGGCTTCCACAGAACAGCTCAGTTGACAAACTAGTGGCCGCAACCGGGTGCTGCACATCCACCCCTATTGATTTGACCAGGGGGCGGATATGCAGAACCCAGCCACAGCCACTATGCAGTAGAAGGAGCTGCACTGTCCAGCTCCATAATTGGGCAGTTCCAGTCGCTGTCAACACTGAAAACAGCTGATCATCGGGGGTGTCGCATCCCCACCGATCAGATATTGATGACCTGTCCTAAGAAAAGGCTATCAAAGTTAAAGTTGTGGACCACCAATTGTAAAATGAAAAGTTATACAATTTTCCAATATGCTTTCGATGTAATTTCTTTACGGTTTTCAGGCTCTGTGCCAGCTGTCATTCAGTGGGAGCCTTCGTTGTTTACTTCCAGGGCTTATTTTATTACCAGAAGTCTATGCGTCACAGGGTTTTTGCAGCAATTTTTTTTTTTTAATGCAACTTAAGGCTGGTTTCACACTTGCGTTTCAAAACGCATGCATTTTTAAAAAAACGCATGTAAAAGCATGCAAACGCTGCGTTTTTTTGACGCATGCGTTTTTGCATGTGGTGAAAAAAATGCGGCGTTTTGATGCATTTACATGCGTTTTTTCATGCGTTTGCGTTTTTTAAACGCATGCTGAGAAATGTGTGACAGCTGCAAATCATCAAAATAAAGTAAAAAACCCACTATAAACAGAAATAGTTAGGGTTAGGGTTAGGGATCATAACCCTAACCCTAAAGGGATCCTAACCCTAACCCTAACCCTACCCCTAACCCTAGGCCTAAAGGGATCCTAACCCTAACCCTAAAGGGATTAGGGTTAGGGGTAGGGTTAGGGGTAGGGATAATAACCCTAACCCTAACCCTAAAGGGATCCTAACCCTAACCCTACCCCTAACCCTAAGCCTAAAGGGATCCTAACCCTAACCCTAACCCTAAAGGGATTAGGGTTAGGGGTATGGTTAGGGTTAGGGGTAGGGTTAGGGTTAGGATCCCTTTAGGATTAGGGTTAGGGTTAGGGGTAGGGTTAGGGTTAGGGGTAGGGTTAGGGTTAGGGATAGGGTAAGGGATAGGGTTAGGATCCCTTTAGAGTTAGGGTTAGGGTTAGGATCCCTTTAGGGTTAGGATCCCTTTATCACCTTTATGGTGGGGGGTGGCATATTAGTGTGTTTTCTGTTTTTTTTTTTATAAAAACGCATGCGTTTTTAACGCAAACAAACGCATGTGCTTAAAAACGCGTGCGTTTACATAGACATCAATAGTTTTTTTTGCCGCGAAAAAACGCATGCAAAAATTACTACATGTTGCATTTCTGCAACACAACGCATGCAGAGAAAAAATGCATGCGTTGCAAAAATGCATCAAAACGCATGCAAAAAAAAGCATGCATTTTTAATGTTAAATATAGGGGGAAAAAGCATGCTTTTTTTGCATTTTTTACTGCAAAAACGCAAAAAAAAAACGCAAATGTGAAACCAGCCTAAAAGCTGCTTTTTGTAGTACCAGAAACAGTTTCAGAAATCTTTTGCACACAATTAGCTTTTTTTCCCCAACTAAATTTGAGCACTACGGCATTTTTTAAATCCGCAGCATGTCAATTCTTTCAGCATTTTGCAGCATTTTTTCCTTCTCAGAAAATAAGAAAGTTAAAAAAAAAAATACCGGAAAAAATGCAACAAAAGATTTTGCAGTGTTTTTATCATTCATAAAAAGAATTGAGAAAATGAAAAAATGCCCACAAAAAAGCAACAAAATTTTTTGCAGTGTTTTCGTTGAATAAAACTAATTTAATTAAATATCTACTGTAGAAAAATCGCACATGTAATCCATAGTTAAAAGGCTAAAGTCAACTTTTTTTTATCATGAAGCATTTTTTGTTTGCATCTTTTTGATTGTTTCTAGAGTGCTTTTTTTTGATTGCTGGTGGTTTTTCAATCGTTTTTTCATCGTTTTTGGGTCGCCTTTTTCACTGCTGTTTTTCAGTTGTTTTTTCCTCCATTCAACAATGAAGTCTGGAGCTAAAACACTAGGAAAACACAAAGTTGCTCCGGGTCATCTTTTGGGCCTTCTGATTGCCTTGTATTGTCAAGTATTAAGTGTCTTTCAAGCTGCAGATGCCTGAAAAATGGTCAGGTCAATTCTTTTTGTCACTTCTTTTGAAACCTGAAGTGCTTAAAAGACGTTCAAATGCTAACCATATGAACTTCGAGTCAATTTTATATAGAAATGCATATTTTTTTTCTTTTGAGCGTTTTCAGAACGCTTTTTCAAGTATGGTCTGCACACAACTCTGCAATCCAAAAGTGCATTTTGTAAAAAGTGACATTTCCGGTACAGATTTTTATCTAGTGGAAGATAAAGATTATAACTGATATGGATGACAGCATAAGACAATGTTATAGAAAGGATGGTGAAAAAGCGTATAGAATTTCACTAGACAACAAAAAAATAATAGTGTTAGTTACTGAAACTGAAATAATGATTTATATATACCGGTAATTGGATCTGTGTGAACCTGAACTTAAACGTTCGGGGTTCATACCGGACAGTTAGTGTCCAATGCTAAGCGCCAAACACGGACTTGTCTCAGAAGTCTGCTGCAATGTTCGGAGGTACAAAATTAGAGAAAGAAAGAGAAAAAGAGAAAATGAGAGAGTGATTTGGGTCTGGTACCAGAACCCAAACTTCCATGGGTAATCTCAACCCTATGTATAATTGTTATCAATAGTGAGGTGCTAAACGTCGAACATGGACTTCTCCCGGACGTCTGTTGCAGTGTTCGGAATTCTGGGGGAAAGCCATTACAGAGAGAGAGAGAATATTTTCCAGCTCAAAAGTTCGGGTCCAAACTATTTTCAATGGGGTTCAGGTTCTGGTTCAAGTTCGAGCGCAGTTCTGGTAACTGAATTGAGCTTTGGAATAAAGTTCAGGTCAGGTACCAGAACCGATCTTCCATGGGTCCGCTCATCCCTAGTTATTAGGTTCGAGTTCTGATACCTAACACAAACTTTATTCCAAAGTTCAGTTCAGGTACCAGAACTGTACCTAAACTTCAACCAGAACCCGAATGCCATTGAAAACAATGAGGACCCGAACTTTTGAGCTGGAAAATCTCTCTCTCTCTCTCTATCCTCCTGGACTTCCCCCAGAACTCCAAACATTGCAACAGACGTCCAGGAGAAGTCCATGTTGGGTGTTTAGCAAGGGACACTAACTGTCCGCTACGAACCTCAAACTTTTAAGTTCGGGTTTGTTCATCTCTACTAGTTATCAATAAGTCATAGAATCAAATCTAAAAAATCAAGGATTTTCACAATCTCATAAATTATTAGGGCTCTTTCACAGTTTTATGCTTTAAAACATTTGTAAACCTGTAGGAGGAATTCCTATAAAAATCCATATCTACATCCAGCAGAATTTTATAACAAACTGTCATTGACCAAAAAATGCTACAAAATCCCCAAGAACACTGTGAATGAAGATTTTTCTGTATTTAGCTACAGACCAGTAACATATGTCCAATGAAATAAATTAAAAAAAATACCAATAAGAATGAAACAAAAAAGTTTAATGTGGACCTATCATTAAGTGAAAAATGGACAGTTTTTATTCCTTTAGTTTTTTTTTATTTTTTATATCCGCCACCCAGTTCCATAGATATGACCCTTTTTATTTAGTGCTAATTAAAAGCAGAAATTTTTAAGCACTAAGTTTTTGGAAAAAAGTCCAGATAAAAGTGCAGAAATAAATTATAAAGAATCCAGTTCTCCAGCAGATTTTCATCATGGAAACATATTTGTCTTCGTTTCTGTTTCCTAGAAACCCATGAACCCTTTGATGGAAACCGTTACGTCTAGTTCACGGTCATTCAGCTTCATCAATCGTTGGATGTTTAAGAAGTTTTCTTATCTGTGGACTCACAAAACCCCTTCTTCTTTTAGAAGTCGAGGTCAAAACCAGATGTTCTGATGTTAAAGCTTTTCGTTGGACAAATATCAATGTCTTACTCATTTAAAAATCAAAAATGAAAAATAATATCAAAATTAAAACAATTATTAGTTAGAAACCATTATGACATATGGCAGTTTGAATGTCAAATGTTATCTCTTCCCCCCCGAAGTACGATAAAAATACTTTATTTTATTAATAATAATAATAATAATATTTATCATTATTATTATAATTATTATTATTTAAAGCATTGTAGAATGAATGCCGCCATATAAGCAAGTAAAATAAATATTATCAGATGCAAAATTAATTTGATTAATAATATGCCTTAGAACTGTATCTATACAGCTATCTCTGTATACATTGTGAGATAGCGCTACCTGAGTGTGTTGGGAAACTCGCTTGGCAACGGGATTAAGCACTCAGGCACGGTTTCTCCACATAAACAGTCTATCCGGTTTATTAGACATCATAAACCGCACCACGAACAGTTTATTATTTATATCAATGGAACACATTAACCACCGGCAGTCTGTTTCAATGGCAGATATGTCTCTGCCCGTAACCCCCTTTATCTGGATTTACCTTACAGGAGCTCCGGCTCCACTCCTGTCAGTCCTGGTTCCCAGGGGAAAGCTGCCTCACTGGGCTTGTGACCAGGGCACCTCAGATAGTCCAGACCCACAGTAGGAACTGTAGTTTCCCCAACACAATAGCCATCCCAGGCTCTGCAGATACGGCCTCTCCGTGTGCTAGTCAGGAAGTCCAGTTCCAGGCACATCCAACACACAGGCCTTCAGTCCATGGTCTCACCATGTGCTTCCAGGATTCCAGTCCACTTCAGGACATTCCAACACACTGACCATTCAGTCCTTAGCCTCACCAGGTGCTTCCAGGAATCCAGTCCACTCCAGGACATTCCAACACAAAGGCCATGCACTCTGAACCATGTGACCAAGTCCTGGTCACATTATGTAGCTGTAACCACCCCCATAGGTGGGAGGTGTGTGTGGTAAGCCAGTCCCACCCAGCTCACCAGCTAACCCTGCAGCCTCCCTTCTAAGTAAGCAAACACAAATACTTGTGGGACTACAGGTTCCAGAACAACCTTACTTCAGGCTTACAGTGCAGACTCCCTCTGCGACACATACCGGGTCACATGGGTCACTGCATCACAACATGCATACTGGAAAGACTGATAATCACTGATTAGGACCAGCTCCTCATGAGGGTTATAAGTCAAAACCACATTCACTTGCATCACAGAGGCACAAAGCGATTTCTGACCATTCAACATGGCAAATCGAACGTCACCATGTAGCCCCATCCTTAAACTCTAATTCAGTTTTTTGACAATAAAAATCTCCTAAAGACTTCTATCCTCTCGGTCGTCCATTGCCATCATATTGTCTTTTAGAACATCAAGATTCTAGATTAAATACGGTAGAGATAGGACGTCATATTGACATTTTATATTATCCCCTTCACTCCATTTTGCCATTTTTTTAATTTTTGTTTTTTCTTTTCATTCTTCCAAGAGCCATAACTTTTGTATTTTTCCATCAATATAGCCAAATATGACCAAACTAAGTTATAATTGAAAATAATAGTATTTAAAAAAAATCCTAATATTAGAAAATCTAAATGTATTTTATACATTGTATGAAATTTTAATGAAACAGAGCTTTTATCATCTGAATTTATATCAGGAGTGCAAGTTGTACATTTCATAAGAGTCTTTCTATAATATGTTGTCTGTTTTCTTCCATGAATAGTGTAGGTCTTAGCCATGGGCAATGTTGTATTCCAAATGTCTCCATTGGGCCAGGCAACCTGATTGTCCCAATTTGTCTTCTCCGAACATCTCCATGGGGTCAGGCGACCTGATTGTCCCAACCTAAATTCTTCGAACACCTTTAAGGGTTCAGTGATGGTCAAAGGAGCAGACCTGTAGCTAGAGCTGTGGTCCCTTAAGCTGGCATCCTGTAGAATCTATCTGGGAACAGAATCCAATCCCTTTTATAGTTCACAACTGTCCTTCAGGCCATCATGCACATTTCAACGGGGAAGGTGGGATGAGGTCACCTCTCTTTGTTCGAGTATTCAATCAACTTGCATAATTTATCCTTCAGGGTTTGCAGGTAAACAAGCTGCATGGACTGGTACAATGGGCAATCAAAAAACATCAATTGTTCAATTACCCTGCGTCCCTGTCTTCCAAGGATAGCAGCACACTAAGTTGCAACAAATATCAATTCAAGAGGCAATGTTCAGGCTCATATGAACAATAGCCTATGTCTCTTGACTCACTGAATAAAAATGCATCTGACCTAATTAAGAATAAATGCTGTGTCGTCACACCCCACCAATCTGATATGTAAGCCTATCCCACAGATGTTGTCATTATCATTAATTAGAACCACCACTTTAAATAGAACATATTAAAATAATAAGCTAAGCATGTGCATGTCGCTGAAAGAAAAATGTAGCACACATTAGGCCTGGAGGAGGATGGCACTTACCTACAAAAATGCACATGGGCTAAAGGTATTTACCATATAGCTGTGTCTCAAATGCTGAAATATTTTTTATTGAAGTAATTTACAAATTAGTTTTATTTTTAAAAGTTCTTTTAATTAAAGTTGTCCAGTCCTAAGCTACAAGTCGGAAGTCACTCGGAATACTTGTGAATCCTCATATTGTGCGCACTGCGTGCTGTGAGAATTTTTGATGCCGGCAGCGGGTGCGTAACCTCAAGTATGTGATGTGCATACTTATTGCCACATTTCTCTAGACATGACCGGCCTCACTCAGTTCATTTGCACTGTGCAAGGCCGTGCCCATCTAGTCGGGATGTGGTCGGAAGTATGTAAATCACATACTTGCGTTCACATGACCACCCGCTGGAGACTTCTCGCGAGACGCAGTGTGCACAGTGTGAGGATTCACAAGTCTGCAGTCACATTTACCATTTCATTGAAGTAATTTCGATATTAATCACCTTCATTTTCTTTTTCTCAATGACACAGCTCAGCTCACGGAGTCCGAGTCAAGAAGAAATGCCTTCAGTGTACTCTGAAGCCAAGATGGTGAATCCAACTTACCAATGTGTGAAGCAACAACTCTTTAAAGCCATTCAGAAATCAGGCCTTGGCACGTGGGTGAAGAAGCCTCCTGAGCAAGATCAATTTTTACTAACTCTGTAAATTCGGGATAGATCTTTATCGTTTTTCCTGGATTCTTCTGGAACAATACAAATTGGCAGAATTTTTATGCCTCTCGTGCAAACTTTGTTATCAATATACATAATTAGATTATTTTTGTAATGCAGTTAATATCAATGAACGACATGCTTTACGTGTTTGGGGTTACCAGAGACAATAATTTGTCAGGCTTCAACTTTGGTCAACTTTGAGGTAGTGGACATTATGATCAGCTGAATGATCGGTCACAAAGTATAATAAGTGGTAATCTCTCTAAAACTTAAGTAAGAGAGGATATAATCAGAATGGTAATAAATATGCATCCAATACTTTCTTCTGAGGTTACTTATAAAACAGGACTATAAAGGACAAGTCACCGATTCCTCCAGACACTTCTAAATCTATATACTATACTGCTCATTGTAAAGTCAACTCTGGCCCTCAACAATCTCAGCTACAAAGTCAAGTGGAATTGATATTTTCATAGCACATAGTATTTTTTATATTTATTATGCCATAATGTCCTTACATTATTTTTCTCTGCTTTAGGCTAAGTTCACACGTTCAGTATTTGGTCAGTATTTTACATCAATAAAGACAAAACCAGGACAGGATGATAAATACAGAAGTGGTAACATGATTCTATTATATTTTTCCTCTGATTGTTTCACTCCTGATTTTGGCTTACAAATACTGATGTAAAATACTGACCAAATACTGAGCGTGTGAACGTGGCCTTAATGGCAGAGTTAATATTACATAGGGAGGATATAAAGTACATATCAAAACAAGAGAACCAACATGGAGAGGATTTCCCTTCTAGTGTGTAATCTGGATCCTACTTCTAAGAGTAAGTTCACATGGGATGTAAATTAAGAAGATTTAAAAGGCCAAAGATTTTCATGTGAATTAAAATTAAAATTCCACATTGGATAAATGGGAATTTGTCATTGAATTTCCTACTGATTTCCAACGGTTTTCAAAAAAATGGAGTGAAATTTGCCGTGTGAATTGCTATACTGCAAATTTAAAAATCCAATTTCTGGGTGGTTTCCAAATGGATTTTTAATGCAGCGTATAAGTAACATCGCATTCACGCATCAAGGTATCATAGTTCGAGTGTGGACCATGATGTATGAAATGACCCATAGGTATCCTAACCCAAAACTGATTGCCACATTAGCATATATGATAACTTAAGATAAGTCCATGCATTACAGTCCGTGCATTACAGTCCGTGCATTACAGTCCGTACATTACAGTCCGTACATTACAGTCCGTACATTACAGTCCGTGCATTGCAGTCCGTACATTACAGTCTGTGCATTACAGTCAGGACGTTACAGTCGTACCATTACAGTCCCTGTATTACAGTCCATGCATTATAGTCCATACATTACAGTCCCTGCATTACAGTCCATACATTACAGTTCGTGCATTACAGTCCCTACATTACGGTCCGTTCATTACAGTCCATGCATTACAGTCCATAAATTACAGACTATACATTACAGTTCGTGCATTAGAATCCCTACATTACGGTCCGTTCATTACAGTCCTTGCTTTACAGTCCATGCATTACAATCTATGCATTAGAGTCCATACATGGCAGTCCGTGCATTACAGTTTGTGCATTACAGTTCCTGCGTTACAGTCTGTGCATTACAGTCTGTACATTACAGTCCCTGCATTACAGTCCGTGCATTACAGTCCACACATTACAGTCCCTGCATTACAGTCCATGCATTACAGTCTGTGCATTATAGTCCATACATTACAGTCCATCCATTATAGTTTCTGCATTACAGTCCATTCATTACAGTCCCTGCATTACAATCCCTGCATTACAGTCCATGCATTACAGTCCCTGCATTACAGTCCGTGCATTACAGTATGTGCATTATAGTCCATACATTACAGTCCATCTATTACAGTCTCTGCAATATAGTCCATTCATTACAGACCGTGCATTACAGTCCAGGCATTACAGTCCGTACATTACAGTCCGTACATTACAGTCTGTGAATTACAGTCGGTAGATTACAGTTGGTCCATTACAGCCCCTGCACTACAGTCCGTGCATTACAGTCCATGCATTACGGTTCGTTCATTACAGTCCATGCATTACAGTCCATGCATTACAGTCCGTGCATTACAGTCCGTGAATTACAGTCGGTATATTAGTCGGTCCATTACAGTTTCTGCATTACAGTCCATGCATTACAGTCCATACATTACAGTCCCTGCATTTCAGTCCATACATTACAGTCCATACATTACAGTCCATACATTACAGTCTCTGCATTACAATCTATGCATTAGAGACCATACATGGCAGTCCGTGCATTACAGTCCGTGCATTACAGTTCCTGCATTACAGTCCGTGCATTACAGTCCGTGCATTACAGTCCGTGCATTACAGTCAGTACATTACAGTCAATACATTACAGTCACTGCATTGCAGTCCATACATTACAGTCCCTGCATTATAGTCCGTGCATTACAGTCTGTGCATTATAGTCCATACATTGCAGTCCATCCATTACAGTCTCTGCATTACAGTCCATTCATTACAGTCCCTGCATTACAGTCCATGCATTACAATCTATGCATTACAGTCCGTACATGACAGCCCATATATGACAGTCTGTCCATTACAGTCCCTACATTACAGTCCGTACATTACAGTCCGTGCATTACAGTTTTTGCATTACAGTCCATACATTACAGTCTGTGCAATACTGTCCATGTATTACAGTCTGTACATTACAGTCTGTGCATTACAGTTTGTGCATTACAGTCCATACATTACAGTACATGCATTACAGTCTATACATTACAGTCCATGCATTACACTCTGTGGATTACAGTCCATGCATTAGTCTGTGCATTACAGTCCCTGCATTAGAGTCCATACATTACAGTCCATGCAATATCATCCGTGCATTACAGTCCCTGCAATAGTCCTTGTATTACATTCCATGCATTACAGTCCGTACATTGGCATCTGTACATTACAGTCTGTGCATTACAGTCCGTGCATTAAAGTCTGTGCATTACAGTCCATACATTACAGTACCTGCATTACAGTCCATACATTACAGTCCTTGCATTAGTCTGTTCATTACAGTCCCTGCATTACAGTCCATGCATTACAGTCCTTGCATTACAGTCCGTACATTACAGTCCGTGCATTACAGTTTGTGCATTACAGTACATACATTACAGTACATGCAATACCATCCATGCATTAGTCCCTGCATTACAGTCCATACAATACAGTCCATACATTACAGTTTGTACATTACAGTCCGTGCATTACAGTCCATGCATTACAATCCGTGCATTACAGTCCATGGATTACAGTCCGTACATTAGTGTGTGCATTACAGTCCACGGATTACAGTTCGTACATTACAGTTCGTGCATTACAGTCCATGGATTACAGTCCATACACTACAGTCTGTATATTACAGTCCGTGCATTACAGTCCATGCATTAAAGTCCATGCAATACCATCCGTGCATTACAGTCCATGCATTACAGTCCGTACCTTACATTCCGTGCTAAGTTCAGGACACACATATGTGAATGCAGCATAACATTTAAAATTGAATCCACTCTGCTGCTAACTTTCTACCCAGATAATCAAGTCGATAAAACTACGGCATTTCTTCACCATTTTGTTATACCGTAAGGCCGCGTTCACACATTCAGTATTTGGTCAGTATTTTACATCAGTATTTGTAAGCCAAAACCAGGAAAAGAACAATCAGAGGAGAAGTATAATAGAAACACGTCACCACCACTTCTGTATTTTCCACCCACTTCTGATTTTACAAACACTGAGGTAAAATACTGACCATGTGAACTATTATTTATTATGTTGCTGGTCATTTAAAACTTGGGATTACTTTGTGATGCACATTTAATGTATTTGCCTGGATAATCGCCAGGCATGTATGCTGAATGTATCTATAGGTACGGTAATAGCGGGCTTGTAATACGCTGATAATGTTTTTGGCATATATTCCGGTGGTATCATAGGACATCTATATCTGCCTTATACATTCTATTTATTATATACATTACATCATCAGGTCTTTCATTTTTAAGTCCATACATTTTGTCTCAGATGAGTTCATCCTATCCTTATTAAATACTGGGTGAGATAAAAATATTAATAATAAAAACCTGAGAGCATCAAGCACACACATGCAGAGATTAGTAGTGAGTTTCATGGATTAATATGTGTAATTCAAATGCTTTGGAAAATCATGACGTCTGAAAACAGAAAAAATGCCAATTTTTCCACCCATATGAACTGTGAATAGTAACATAGTAACATAGTAACATAGTTAGTAAGGCCGAAAAAAGACATTTGTCCATCCAGTTCAGCCTATATTCCATCATAATAAATCCCCAGATCTACGTCCTTCTACAGAACCTAATAATTGTATGATACAATATTGTTCTGCTCCAGGAAGACATCCAGGCCTCTCTTGAACCCCTCGACTGAGTTCGCCATCACCACCTCCTCAGGCAAGCAATTCCAGATTCTCACTGCCCTAACAGTAAAGAATCCTCTTCTATGTTGGTGGAAAAACCTTCTCTCCTCCAGACGCAAAGAATGCCCCCTTGTGCCCGTCACCTTCCTTGGTATAAACAGATCCTCAGCGAGATATTTGTATTGTCCCCTTATATACTTATACATGGTTATTAGATCGCCCCTCAGTCGTCTTTTTCCTAGACTAAATAATCCTAATTTCGCTAATCTATCTGGGTATTGTAGTTCTCCCATCCCCTTTATTAATTTTGTTGCCCTCCTTTGTACTCTCTCTAGTTCCATTATATCCTTCCTGAGCACCGGTGCCCAAAACTGGACACAGTACTCCATGTGCGGTCTAACTAGGGATTTGTACAGAGGCAGTATAATGCTCTCATCATGTGTATCCAGACCTCTTTTAATGCACCCCATGATCCTGTTTGCCTTGGCAGCTGCTGCCTGGCACTGGCTGCTCCAGGTAAGTTTATCATTAACTAGGATCCCCAAGTCCTTCTCCCTGTCAGATTTACCCAGTGGTTTCCCGTTCAGTTTGTAATGGTGATATTGATTCCCTCTTCCCATGTGTATAACCTTACATTTATCATTGTTAAACCTCATCTGCCACCTTACAGCCCAAGTTTCCAACTTATCCAGATCCATCTGTAGCAGAATACTATCTTCTCTTGTATTAACTGCTTTACATAGTTTTGTATCATCTGCAAATATCGATATTTTACTGTGTAAACCTTCTACCAGATCATTAATGAATATGTTGAAGAGAACAGGTCCCAATACTGACCCCTGCGGTACCCCACTGGTCACAGCGACCCAGTTAGAGACTATACCATTTATAACCACCCTCTGCTTTCTATCACTAAGCCAGTTACTAACCCATTTACACACATTTTCCCCCAGACCAAGCATTCTCATTTTGTGTACCAACCTCTTGTGCGGCACGGTATCAAACGCTTTGGAAAAATCGAGATATACCACGTCCAATGACTCACCGTGGTCCAGTCTATAGCTTACCTCTTCATAAAAACTGATTAGATTGGTTTGACAGGAGCGATTTCTCATAAACCCATGCTGATATGGAGTTAAACAGTTATTCTCATTGAGATAATCCAGAATAACATCCCTCAGAAACCCTTCAAATATTTTACCAACAATAGAGGTTAGACTTACTGGCCTATAATTTCCAGGTTCACTTTTAGAGCCCTTTTTGAATATTGGCACCACATTTGCTATGCGCCAGTCCTGCGGAACAGACCCTGTCGCTATAGAGTCACTAAAAATAAGAAATAATGGTTTATCTATTACATTACTTAGTTCTCTTAGTACTCGTGGGTGTATGCCATCCGGACCCGGAGATTTATCTATTTTAATCTTATTTAGCCGGTTTCGCACCTCTTCTTGGGTTAGATTGGTGACTCTTAATATAGGGTTTTCATTGTTTCTTGGGTTTTCACCTAGCATTTCATTTTCCACCGTGAATACCGTGGAGAAGAAGGTGTTTAATATGTTAGCTTTTTCCTCGTCATCTACAACCATTCTTTCCTCACTATTTTTTAAGGGGCCTACATTTTCAGTTTTTATTCTTTTACTATTGATATAGTTGAAGAACAGTTTGGGATTAGTTTTACTCTCCTTAGCAATGTGCTTCTCTGTTTCCTTTTTGGCAGCTTTAATTAGTTTTTTAGATAAAGTATTTTTCTCCCTATAGTTTTTTAGAGCTTCAGTGGTGCCATCCTGCTTTAGTAGTGCAAATGCTTTCTTTTTACTGTTAATTGCCTGCCTTACTTCTTTGTTTAGCCACATTGGGTTTTTCCTATTCCTATCTAACATTCCATTATGATACTGGATCAAGGAAGTAAGCTTGGATAAATTCTCATAGTGTTCACGGAGCACGGAGACACACAGGAGCGACTGAACCAGGGTCTGCACGGATAATGGCGCATAGTGGGACAGGCTCTCCATATCCTTTCCTTAGTGGTATTTGGGAGCATAACCCATACTCAATAAACAGTCAGGATTTCTGTGTTTATTCTGCATTCCACATTAAAATGGTCTAGTTAGAAGCCATTATCATTATTATCTTCATGTTCGAAGGATTGCAGAAGTTGACCTTGACCTAGGAGGAAAAGTAGATGTAAAGGGCTTATAGAACCAAATGATCATCTCCCTAATGAGAGTACAGCTAAGGAAAATCAAACATGCTTCTCTTGTAAGGTTTCTGGGGTTTTTTTAAAGACGTATTCCAGGATTCGAAAAACGTGTGCTTTCTTTCAAAAACAGCACCACCTTTGTCTACAGGTTAAGTCTAGTATTGCAGCTCTGCTGCATCAAAGTGAATGGTGCAGAGTTGCCATTCCACACACAACCCGTAGAAAGGTGTAGCGCTAGACACATTTTTGTTTCTAATCTTGGACAACCCATTTAAAGTAACTGTGTTCAGATGTAGCAGCCGCTAGTATGACAGCTGACGCAGCACTGTGCGCTATTCACGTAGCACCGCCATGATCTTTGACTTTGAATGAGTGGTGTTCTACGCAAATATTGGTGGCTGTCACACCAGTAAATCGCTTAAAGGGGTTATCTGGCCTTAGGCTCCAAGTCTGCAGTCATTCTATGTGACTGCAGACTTGTGTATTCTCACATCGCGAACACTGCTCGCTATGAGGATTCTCCAGTGTCAGCGTCAGGAGCAGCGGCCGTGTGGCCACAAATATGTGATTTGTATACCTGCGGTCACATACCAACTAGACATGAGCGGCCTTGCTCAATGCACGTACAATCACATACTTGTGGTCTCATGACCGCCAGCTCTGGCACCGGAGAATGTGCGTGTGATGTGAAGATTCACCAGTTTGCAAACTTTTAATCTTTGGCCAGACAACGCCGCTAAGATGATTAGTTTAAAACAGTCCTGAGATATAACTTGTATTATATTCCAGAGCTGCATTCACAATTCTGCTGATTGTCTTTAAGAAGAGCCATCATACTCATCAACAGATATAACCCAAAGAGTTATGTTCCTACGATCAGGAATAGCAGTGCTTTGGGCGCAGCACACTTACGCTGCTTTCAAAATGCTGCGTTCTACATTGCAAGCACAGTGGATGGATTTATAGAAATCTCATGCCCACTGTGCTTCTATTTGACGCTACGTAAACTCCCCCGCGACGCAGGTTAATGAGCCGCGCAACGCAGCAGAAATTTCCACAAAAGAAATGTATTGGTTTCGGTAAATCCGCAAGGTTCAGTGAAGACATGCGGATTTATCTGCGTGATTAGAACAGAGCGTTTTGGATGCAGTGAGAATACACTACGTCCAAAGCGCGGCTATTTCCTTATCCTGGGCGCGCACCCTAATAACATAGCTGAGCTGCAATAATGTAGGAAGAGAATTCATCATGATTTAAATTAGCTTGCTGCACAGTATCTCATCACCTGCTACGTTGTCACAATGTTAACAGATCTCAACTCTAAAGTTTGCAGAATTGAGAATGCGGCTCTGAAGCATAATATAAGTTTTAAATTTGGAAAAATACAAATACGTAAAGTATTTGCTCAACTTTTTAAGCTGATTTATGCACACTGTAAAATTCTGTTTCTATTAATATACAGTTTAACTACTTAAACTGGGATGATTTAGTGAATCCTGCCTTGAGCAGGGGGTTGGACCAGATGACCCCAGGAGGTCCCTTCCAACTCTACCATTCTATGATTCTAAACTGACTCGATGAGCAGGTTTTTTGCCACCTCATCTGAGAACAGTCTGATGTAGGCAAAAAGAAGCTGAATCCACTGATCTATCATTTAGATTACTGAGTGCAGCCGTTCTAACGCAATCAGAAGTTTTAGATTTAACAATACAGCAGAGCTGAGGAAGCTAACCCCGCCCACACCACAGCTAACCCCGCCCACACCAGGCTCTGCATAAACAATGTCAATAGACAGTGAGGTGCCTATCACAGCAGGGGGCGTTGCTGGACCAGCAGGCATGGATTGCTGTGTCTAGCAATGATAATCTCCTGGTGCTAAAACAATCATTGCAACCAAACAAAACCACACAGCTTATTAAGAGAGGCATCGCTGAAATCTGTATTTTAACCCCTACAGCATGCTGTCTTCAGATTACATAGCAAAAACCTGCTCACAGATTCCCCTTTAACCTTCTTACAGGTCATGTTAGCTACCTTTCACAATCCTTATTTGTATAAAGAATCCTATTAGCTGCCTCCTGGATAGCTTTGCTATATCAAATGTTCATGTTAGTAAATTGGTAATCTTTAAAGAGTAATTATTTTTTATTTCATTAATGATTAGTCTTTGTACCATTATGAATCTTTGTAATGCACTCCTCTACCTTAACTGCTTCCTTTTCTCTCAAACTCCGTACTGAAATGGGCCGTTTTAAGCCTTGTTCATGCACTTAGTGTAGATGTTTTGAACTCCGAGTCCAGCAAATATCTGTACTCCTGTGTGAACTCTTCTGCCACCGCTGTCCACTGCTCAGACAGATGGCGTGTTTGAAAATAGCGTCTGAGTCTTGCGGAGGGGAGCAGAAGAGCTCACACAGGAGTACAGATATCTGCTGGACTTGGAGTTCAAAACAGCTACTCTAAGTGCATGAACAAGTCGTTAAAACAGCCCTTTGAGTATGTAGTTAGAGAGAAAAGCAAGATAAGGTAATAGAGTACATTATTTTATATAGGCCGATCAATAAATTAATTAAAACAAAGTTTAATTACCTTTACTGAGTAAAGCAATCAACTAATATCATTCCATAGAATCACTGGTTCACGGCTGTATACTCATTATTAGTCTTCTGCCTTATTTGCAAATGTCACTGGTTCAGACTGAGCTGCAATATACAAATAATATTGCCACAAAATGGCTTTTTTCAAACAATGTAGATGATATGTGCCTTGTAGAAAGCAGAGTGAATTTCCACACACTAAAAAAAAAAAAAATTGTATAAATCTTTATTATTACCATTCTTATACCCAGAAATCAGTGTACACAATAGAGAGAAGTGGAATTACGATAACCTGAAAAATATCTTTTTATTCCAACATAGGACAAGAATTTACCCCGGCCTCCCACCCTCTGTGATGACAGTATGAATGGCTACCATACTGTCAGTTATAAATTAGTAGGGTCATTGTAAAATAGTAGGATACTCAGGGGGGGGAAGATAAGGCGACATTAATCCTTTAATCTGCCCATTCATTCTATTGCACTTCATATTTACCTGCAAGACAAATTGCCCATTTCTGCTGCCTCACAGCGCGGCGCTCACTTCTCCGCTCAGATAGTATCTCGACGCATTTGTCTTCTCCCTTCAGGAGAACAAAGCAAGCATTTCTAAAGGAAATAGCTGCACGGATCAGCATTTTTAGGGGGCAATGAAACACTTCATAGCAATAAATTAGAGTCAACTGGATTTTTTTTTTATTCCATGTACTTGGCTGAAATTGCATTTAGGTCATCCTGATTTAATATATCTTCAGATAATTGTATACATGTTTTTATACCTAGTATGAGGTATGTTTCTTGTTTAATTTTTTTTAATATGCGTAAAGTTCCATGCACAAGTCATTAATTTTTTTTTGTGTGGGCAAAAATGGACTGATTTTCATCAGTCACTGTTTGGTCCATCCGTCAGTTTTTGCCATCTGCGTATCATTTTTTTCTCGTATGCAAAAAAATATCGTAGTTACTTACCGATAACGGTATTTCTCTGAACCCATGACGGCACTAACGAGAGAGAGGGATCCGCCCTCAGGGACAGGAAACCCACAGGTTAAAAAGGCGGGACCTCTCCTCCACCTCAGTTGGTTTACAGAGCCTTGCAGGGAATTTCTGCTGTAACTTAATTGGTTATTTTTACACAACAAAATATAACTGTATAACTTATGTAAGCTCCTCTATATATATATATATATACACTTTTTTTTTTTTTTTTTTATGCACACCTCGTGACTTAATTTATAAGTAGTGTGGACACCCATACGTGAAGGGAGGGAATATACAGGTGCCGTCATGGGTTCAGAGAAATACCGTTATCGGTAAGTAACTACGATATTCTCTTACCCCATGACGGCACTAACGAGAGAATTTCAAAGAATGAAAATTTTAGGGTGGGACTACTGCCTCAAGAACTCTCCTACCAAAAGTTAAGTCTGAGGGAGAAGATAGATTAAGCTGATAGTGCTTGAAGAATGTAGAGGGGGAAGACCAAGTGGCTGCTCTACATATTTGATCTATTGATGCTCCACCACGTTCAGCCCAAGAGGTTGCCACCGACCTGGTTGAATGGGCCTTAATTGTGTCCGGAGCTTGTTCTCCGGAAGAGGTATATGACATCTTGATGGCATCTCTTACCCACCTCGCCAACGTGGCTTTCGATGCCTTGTGACCCTTATTTGGTCCCTGAAAGCAGACAAACAGAGCCCTCCCTTTTCTACACTCCCTTGTGGCTGATAGATAGTGTGTTAGACATCTCTTTACATCTAGAGTGTGTAGAGCCTCCTCTTTTTTGTTTTTTGGATTGGGGCAAAAAGATGGTAACGCTATCTCTTGAGATCTGTGGAATTTTGATGCCACTTTGGGAAGGTAAGAAGGGTCAGTTTTGAGGATTACTCTGTCATCTAATATTTGTGTTAGAGGTGGGTAGGCTGATAAGGCCTGCAGATCACTAATCCTGCGAGCTGAGGTTAGGGCCACCAATAAACAGGTTTTCCAAGATATTATTTTTAGTGAAGCCTGAGATAAAGGTTCGAACGGCGCTTTAGTTAGTGCTGAAAGGACTAAGTTCAGGTCCCAGGGAGGAGCGGTGAGATGTATAACTGGTCTGGACCTAGTAGATGCTCTAACAAATCTTTTTACCCAGTGATTCCCCGCCAAATCCTGGTTGTAAAGGGCACCCAATGCTGCAATCTGAACCTTCAGAGTATTTGTTGCTAGGCCTTTCTCTAAACCTTTTTGAAGAAATTCTAAGATTTCCTGAATTGGCATCTGATTTGATAGGATAACTCCTGACGTGGAGAGGAACTTTTTCCAGACTTTGCCGTAGGCTCTGGTAGTTATAGGTTTTCTACTGGCCAGCAGGGTAGAAATTAAATTTGAAGAAAACCCCCTTTTTGTTAACAGTTCCCTTTCAAAAGCCAGGCCGTCATGTGCAAACTTTTTATTTGAGGGTGATTCACTGGCCCTTGATGCAGAAGGTCTGGGATATCTGGGAGTACCCATGGATCCGCTATGGACATTAGGCGTAGCCATGGGAACCATACTCTTTTCGGCCAGAACGGAGCTATCAGTATCACTTTGGCTCTGTCTTCCCTGATTTTCTTCAAGACTAAGGGAATTAGAGCTATCGGAGGAAACACATAAGCTAGATGGAATTTCCATGGAATTAACAACGCGTCTATGGCCACTGGACTCCCCCGAGGATCTATCGAGCAGAAGGCCTCCGTTTTCCGATTTTGATTGTTTGCAAATAGATCTATATCCGGGGCCCCCCAAAGATCCACTATGCGTTTGAATATACTTGTATTTAACTCCCATTCCCCCTGTTTTAATTGGGTTCTGCTTAGAAAATCTGCAGTTTGATTTTCTGACCCTTTTATGTGAAGGGCTGTCAGGGAGGACAAGTTGGCTTCTGCTTGTGACATGATGAAATTTGTCACTTTCATTAGGGATTGAGACCTCGTCCCTCCCTGATGGTTTAAATATGCTACTACCACCCTGTTGTCCGTCAGTAGTCTCACGTGGTGGGAACGGAGGGAAGTTAAAAAATGATTGATGGCGTACTGAACTGCTAAAAGCTCCTTCATGTTTGAAGTAAGGTCTTTTTCTTCTACTGACCAAGGACCTTGGGCAATTTGCCTGTTTAGGTGGGCCCCCCACCCCCAAGGGCTTGCGTCTGTGGTCAGGATTATCGAGACCGGCCATACCCATGGAACCCCCCTCCTGAGATTGGACGGGTCTGTCCACCAAGCTAGCGAAGCTTTTGTCCGAGAGGATATTTTTAATTGCTTTTCTAAATTTCCTCCTGCGTGGGATACCGCCTCTAGTATTTCCCACTGGAGATCTCTCGAGTGGCTCTGAGCCCACTGTACCGCTGGGATACAGGATGTCATTGATCCCAGTATGGACATGGCTCTCCTTAGAGAGATCAGAGGAGAGATACTCAACTGATTCACTAGATGTATCATGTTGGATACTTTTCCTTCTGGCAGACGACACTCTTGCTTTGTTGAGTCTATTAATATCCCCAAGTACAACTGTACTTGAGATGGGATAAGCCTGGATTTTTCCAGGTTCAGATCATTAGGGATTGAGACCTCCTCTTCACTGCCTCCCCTCTGCGTGCATCTACGAGGCCCGCCGACCCCGGATCGCGCCCTCAGGGAGGAATCCACCTGAGACCGTGGCAGGGCCCCCCGCTGCCTGAACTCGGCCTGATGGTCCCTGGACTCCTGGATGGTGAGTTGTGGGATCCCCGTCGGGGACAGGAAACCGAACTGAGGTGGAGGAGAGGTCCCGCCTTTTTAACCTGTGGGTTTCCTGTCCCTGAGGGCGGATCCCTCTCTCTCGTTAGTGCCGTCATGGGGTAAGAGAAATACTGTGGTTTCTTAAGGTTCTCCTAGGAAACAGTCAAAATTTGACAGCACATAGGTGGCATCCTTGTGGTGTCCATTTTTTTACATGTTTCTGTCTGTTTTTGTACACTAATGATCTAAAGACCAATAAACAAAAATAGGTAAGAGTTCTACCCGCAAATTTAAAAAAAAAGAAAAATTTCATGAAACTCGTACATATGAATGGAACCTACTGTAGATGTTTTTGAAAGATCTTTTTGCTGCCTGGCTCTCAATGTAGCCTTGGTGGTTATGACTTAAAGGGATTGTCTGATCTTAAGCAAGTCAACTATGAAAAACAAGAAGGTGATGGGGTTAGAAGTGTTGTCCAGGTTTGGCACAAAAGTCTGCGGTCACTCTATGTTACGGGTGGGCAGTCATGTGACCAAGAGTATGTGATTTGCATACCGCTGGACACATTCTGACTAGACTGTATCCAGCCATGATCAATACACCTGCATTGAGCCAGACTGCATCCAGCTAGTTGGCATGTGAACGGATATATGCAAATCACATACTTGCAGTCACACGCCCGCTGCTCCCGTCACTGGCACTGGAGATTCCTCCCAGCATACAATGCATACGATGCAAGGATTCAAAAGTCTGTAGTCACATAGACGGACTGCAGACTTGTAGTTTAAGACTGGACAACCCCCTTTAAGGGTAAACCAAAGGTCTTCTAGTAACATAATACGATAAATAAGGCAGTGTTGTGGGTATGAGGTCTTATGTACACAATGGTATGAAATATACATCGTCAACATACTGCCTTTTTCATTTTACTAGGAGACTCAGGTTTAGCCCTGAGCTGAATTTTTGGGACTTTTCAAAATTTGGCAAAAAAAGAAGGCAATGTTAAAAAATAAATGATCTACAAAATAAATGATCATTACTTTCCTCGTGAATCACATGCCGCTTTCAAATGTGTTGAATTTTTCACCATTGGTTCTCATTCACGCGCGACCCACTTGCCGAAGACGTCAATGAATGTCCCATGCGACTGCAACTGGCATGCACGTTTTCTGCAATGTGGCTGGGTTTTTTCCCAGTAAAACTGTGGCTCTAAAAAGAGTCACATGACGGAAAGTTACGACTTGTCTGAGAGTTGCAGTTGTGTGATGACACCGCCGCCATGTAGCCCCGGCCTTAATGGTGACACAGAAAAAAGGTCTTCATTTTGGGTTGAAATCACTGTAGGATCATTTTCTGCATCATCTCTTCTCATGCACAGACAAAACTCTCAAGGTTTAATTGGGAGCATTGACCTTGATGTTTATGATCTATTGGGGATCGAACTAATAATGCAGAATGTCCCAGTCTCAAATAATGAGGGAAATTGGATGAATTCACTACACTCACAAACACGTAAAATAAAGTATTATGTATCAATGTTAAAAGGCCATGCTGGAAGCAGCCAGACCCGTGGTGGGTAACAAATCCAAAATTTGGTAGTGAGTAAATCCTCTGGGTCAATTCTTTTCTTTGCAGTCAGTTACAGGCATAAAACATAATTTGGTGTTATGGCATAGCCCGAAGATATGACATATCATTGTGGTCAGTGGTGGCTCCAACCTTGGTTCCAACCTTCAGAAGCCTTTCAGGCATTTCTCTTAAGGTACCGTCACACTCAGCGACGCTGCAGCGATATAGACAACGAGCCGATCACTGGAGCGTCGCTGTTTAGGTCGCTGTAGAGACGTCAAACACAGCAGCTCCAGAACGATGCAGGAGCGATCCAGTGACGTAACGGCGACTCACTTCTCGCTCTCGCTGGTTGTTTGCTCCATGTAAAAACATTGCTGGCATCGTTGCTTTTGCTGTCAAACATAACAAATCCTTCCGACCTGACGACCAAATAAAGTTCTGGACTTCTAGCTCCGACCAGCGATGGCACAGCGGGATCCAGATCGCTGCTGCGTGTCAAACACAACGAGATCGCTATCCAGGACGCTGCAATGTCACGGATCGTTGTCGTTCTCGTTGTAAAGTTGCTGAGTGTGACGATACCTTTACACCGAGGATCTCCAGGTCTCCACATGTGCAGGGAGCTACAATACCAAACTAGTATACTGTAGGAATTTCCGCCATGGGGAGTTCCAGCAGAGCTTGATGGGGTAGAAAAACCAGATGAAATGAGAATTAATTGAAACAGTTGAAAATTAAGATAATAATAAAATAATGAAAAAATATACAGAAAAATATAATTTTTATAAATTAAAAAAAAACACACAACACGTTTTGGCTGCATCCACCTGAGGAAGGTTGGATGCAGCCGAAACATGTTGTGTTTTTTATTAATAAAAAGTATTTTTTTATAATTTTATTTTAGATATTTATTTTTTTAACAGGTTCCATTTACCTTCCTTTACCATTACGGGAGCTCCTTTCATCTGGTTTTTCTAACACCCCCCTCCAAACAAAAAAGATAACTTAACTAAATAACCCTGATATTTAAGGTTTATATTTGTAGAAAGACCCCAGTATATAGCGGAAGGATTCCAAATTCCCATAACTCCTTTTTTAATTTTTATGTTATTTATAATATTAATAATAATAATAATAATAATAATAATAATATAAAATCTTGGGCTCTTTAGAGTTTACATGTCCTTATGTGTTTGTAAAGTGGATTACATCCGCGCTGCTGCGAAAAATAATAGATCCAGACATACTTGTAAGATGTTCGGGTGGTTTATTCAAAGCGTTTCAAAGCTCATGGCTTCTTCTTCAGGAAGTTTCCACACAAAGATATTATCCTTAGAATAAGTGTTCAATGTAAGAATCCTTTTAGCCAGAGGGGTCTTATCATTGGTAATATCCAATCAATCTCCTTCATCTCTTACAATATTCTAGAAGATAGTTATAACACGGACCGTTACAGGGTAGACGTATGGAATGTAATAATATTACTATGGGGAAACTCGATTCAATCAATTCAGGTTCTCACCCAGTATTTGTATCCTCAGTTGTATTCTTTATGCCTAGAACAGGATTTCTAGGAATCGCCATATTTTGTCCTTTTACTTCCACCATGTCCGTCTGCTTCATCTATGGGTCACTCGAGCCTTATTATTGCTTTGTGCAAATACTTTTAGTTTAGGACAATACTGACCACAAAATATGTAAAAAAAGGAAGCATGATGAAATGGCAATAGTGTATAATCTAATGTAAATTTGTAAGATTTGTACAAAATAAATAAAATAATGACATTGGATTTATGAAAGGTGGATTTGCTGCTTGTTCCAGTAAATGACCCTGGTATCTTATACAGTAAGTGAATGTTTCTGTTCAGTAAATAAAAACAACATTGAACGATGAAGCTGCTATTAGATTCTCTTTACTTCAATTCTGATATATTCTATGTTCATCCTACAGGTGTGCCCTCCCTATAGACCCTGATTCCAGCGATATGTCACTTAACTGGGCTACTTGATGCAGTTTGTATAAAATCGCTGTTTTCTCTGTCTAACACCGCCCACACCACTGATTGGCAGCTTTCTGCATACACTGTGAAAGCTGCCAGTCAGTGGTTGGGGTGGAGTTTTACAAAGCTCATGAATATGGAGAACTACATGGCAACAATGATAATCTCCTGCTGATAAAACTGTGATTTTCATCAAGCTACAGCAAGCAGCCTAGTAAGTGATACCTCACTGGAACCTGGGTCTCTAACTCTACATTATGCTTCTCTTAGATTAGGTGTCAAAAACGTGGTGACAGATTCCCTTTAACATATACCTAGATAGTAAAGTAGAGAGAGATAGCAAACTTAAAAAAATAACAAGATTTTGCTATGCTCTGATGGGGGATGTTTATGTTATGTGTTTGTGATGTGAATAGAAGTCAGTCAAATGTATTGCTAGCATAGAACTATATGGTATTGATTTGGTTTAGTGAGAAATTTATGTTCTTAACCAAGTTAAATAAAAGGTAAGGATGGACTCATTTATAAAAGGAAAGCATTCACCTTCACCTTTCTGTGAAGAGGATGTGGGTTACACCAAGATACAGAATCTAAAACTACAGTATCTCTGTTTTTTCTCTTAAAGGGGTTGACCATTCTATATGACTGCAGACTTGTGAATCCTCACAGTGCGCATAACGCGCTGTCCGGATTCTCCGGTGCCAGCAAGTATGCGTTATGGATACATCTGGCCACATTCCGACTAGACACGCTTGGCTTTGCTCAATACAAGCAAATTGAATGAGAACATGCAAGTCTGGTCGGAATGTGGCGGAAGTATGCATATCGCATACTTGCGCCACATGACTGCCCGCTCTTACTACTGGCATCAGAGAATCCCCATAGCGCGCACCATGAGGTTTCACAAGTCGCAGTCACATAGAGTGCAGACCTTTGTGCCAAACCAGGAGAATCCCTATAACCCCATCAACTCCTCATCATTCATGGTTGACTGCCCAGGTGACAGCCCCACTATCAGCCCATTGCAGGCATCAGAACATGTGCAAATACAAGTCATTGTGTGGTATCAGTGCAAAAAGAAAACATAAACATAGTAGAAGATCTGGATGGGGGGAAGACATATTTTTAGATGAACTTGCAAAATCAAGATTGCCAGACAAGACAGGTCAATAAAGGAAGTCTAATATTTGCAAAATAATTACCAAAATTTGGAAATGGAATGGAATGGATAGAGCTGCACGTGCTCAGCCTCCTGAACATTCACACTTGTGACAGGATGGTAGTTTATCAGGAAACCTCTATTGTACAGATTGCCATTGTGACTCTCCAAGTTTCTGGGCAGTCAAAGAATGTTTTATTCAAACTTTATTTTTTTTGTGGCCAAAACGATTACGTTTAGATGGAAAACCCACCATTGATACCAGCTTGGATCCAGACCTTTATTTCTAGTTATAGTTAGTGTTCCTGGCATCCAAAACCCAAGGTCAGTAAAGTATGGCAGATACAATTACATATCCAACCTGACTATAAAAAAAAGAACTTTAAATATTTACGGTCAATATATGTAGAACACGTATACATGTATGTGAAAAATAAATCTTCAATTCGTCTTGGATATACCAGAAAGTGAAAAGCAAGATTGCTGTTATTCCAATCCTTCCAGGTTGATCTTACAATGGACAGATATACCTTGTCCCATGACTTTAGTGTGGGCTTCTGTTTTGGCCAGCTGGGGCTGTCACATGGAGTATTCGGGCTGTGACAGCGGCAGCCAATGTAAAAAGAAGACCAATATCTGGGGTAAAATAGAAGAGAGCAAGAGGGAGATCAATAGCATATCTTATTACTTATTTCAGCAGCAGTGCTGCACATGGACTGATTTTTAATTAAAGGGAACTTGTCTCATTGGACATATAGTCTAATCTGTGGACAGTATAACGAAGTATCCGATCAGAATGATATATAAATTGGTTACCAAAGACTCGGTATAAAGCTGGATCATATAAAAAAATCAGGAAGATCCAGGGAAATGGCCAAAATTTGCGCAACTAATGGGATGTGCCACTTCTGGGATGATGGCGGGCTGTTTTTTTTTTAGGTTGGGAAGGGCCCAATAACCATGGACCATCACAGCCTGATAAAATCAGCCCACAGCTGTCTGCTTTACCTTTGCTGATTATCAAAAATACGTGGGGGCCCACGTCATTTTTTTTTAAATTATATATTAATTTATTTGGTTAAGCAAGGATAAACACCTATTAGTGCCACATGAAAGGCACCAAAGGGTGCAAGTTTATTATACATACAGGGCCTTGCAAAATTATATATCTACAAGATATCTATCTATTCTATTCTATTTATTTATTTATCTATCTAGCATCTATCTAATCTGAGGGATCAGGCTGTGAACTTATTGCACTTGGCTGACGATATTTCGTGGTTCCTTTGAAATGTGTGCATGATCCATGTGCGGTCCAATATTTTTCTCGCTCCCATTGAAGTGCATTGTCGAGTTCAATCCGACTCTTGCATCCACTTGTAGCATGCTGCAATTTTTTCTCAGTTCGATTAGCGCTAAGGAAAAAATCGCAAATGAGCACTGCTTATTTAATAACATTGGTAAGAGTGCAATGTTTTCTCACATTGCACTTGTGGCACCCCAGGAGTTCGGGTACCACAGTGGTGCTGTCTTCCTCTCGGGGAGGGTAGTGCCATGCCTGGAGGCAAGAGGGATCCCTTTGGCAGGTAACCTCACACACAATACCTTCTGAACCCAGGCCAGAAGGGGGACCTCAAAACCCTTTTTTAGGGGAGCTTCCCTCAAAATACATCCTGGTGCTGGACAGTCTGGTAGAGATGAGGAAGAGGAAAGGAGCAGAGAAGAGATCAGTAGCTCAGGAAGGCTGCAATTGGGCCTCCTGTGAGCCAGAGCACGGAAGCTGCAAGCCCCACAGCAAAACCAGAGGGCATAGGCTCTATGTAAATTGCCCATACAACACCTGAGGTACAGCAGCAGTTAGAGCCTGGAGTCACCGTGTCAGAGACCCCAAGTGAACGGCTCAAGTTTCCTACCATGCAGGTACTGTCCCAGGACAGGAGCAGGGAAGTGATTAGGAGCTCAGGGAGGCTGCGATTGGGCCTCCTGTGAGCCAGAGCGCGGAAACTGGGCACCATGAGCCCAAGGCTGTTGGGAGCTGCAAGCCCAACAGCAGAACCAGAGGGCATAGGACTCTATGTAAGTTGCCCATACAACACCTGAGGTACAGCAGCAGTTAGAGCCTGGAGTCACCGTGTCAGAGACCCCAAGAGAACGGCTCAAGTTGCCTACCATGCAGGTACTGTCCCAGGACAAGAGAGAAAGGGGTACCTTGCCAGCAAGCTACAGGTAGCAACGGACAAGAAAACCAGCGCATAGTGGAAGGCTCCCAACCTGACCTGCCAAGGGGATTTCCACTTGTTTTCAGGCTGCCTGGACTCCTTCTGTACCTGTTGCTGGCAGGGTCGACTGGGGTGTCTGGGGCCCACCAGGGGATTGGACTCTAGGGGCCCACCCTACAGCTATATGCAAATATCTGTCATTATAGCAGAGCATCAGGTGTAAAACACAGGCGGCTGCTGCACATCTACTGTGTGCCCCCATAACTGGGATGTATAATCACGATAGTTTACATTAATGGGGTTCTTTGTTAAAACAAGTTATCACCCATTCATGGGCTATACAGGATAGGTGATTTTTTTAGGTCTGACCATTAGAAACTGCACCGATCGGAAGAATGGGGAAGTTTTATCCCTGACAAGACACTTTTATCCCTATTTTAAAATGCAGCGGCAGGTGAGATGTCTGACCGCAGCTCCATTCATTCTCTTTGGGGCTTCCAGAAAAAAACAAGTGCAGCCACTGAGGGAATAAAAGGATCAGTGATCTAGTCGGACATGCCACTCCAGGCTAATGAGGATAAAAAGTTTCACATTTTGCTGAATGGGTCCAAGCACTCAGACCCCACCAATCAATACGTTATCACTTATCCTGTGGAGAGGTGATTACTTTTTTTCACAGGAAACCCTGTAAGTGCATCTCCGCCGCTGTGTACAAATCATTAAAACTCTAATGGAAATAAAGAATTTTCTTCTAATTAATATCAGAGAGATCAAATGACCGCCATACACAACACAATCCACTATACCAAGACCAATATTACCACACACAGAAAGAAATACCACCACACCATGACCAGACCACATAGTGACAGAATAATACTACATACAAGGGACAAACACCGCCACACCATGACCAGATCACATATTACCACCACATAGTGACCAAATAATATGACATATTAGGGCAGCACGGTTCAGAGGTTAGCACTTCAGCCTTGCAGCGCTGGGGTCCTGGGTTCAAATCCCACCAAGGACAACATCTGCAATGTATTTTCTCCCCGTGTTTGCATGGGTTTCCTCCAGGTATTCTGGTTTCCTCCCACATTTACAAAGACATACTGCTAGGGAATCTAGAATGTGAGCCCCATCGGGGACAGTGGCAATAATGTCGGTAAAGCACTGTGAAATTAATAGCGTTATATAAATGAGTAAAAATAAATAAAAATAAATATTACCAGCATATAGGGACCAAATGATACCACATACAAGGAGAAATACTGCCACGCCATGACCAGACCACAAATTACCAACACACAGTGCCCGAAGACTACAATATTGATTATTAATACAAACCACAATACTAACAACATTGTTATTACCACCAGTGACAATATACACAGTACCTCTGTATATAGTGTCAGTGTACATGTAATACAGTGATCACAGGTAACATTATACAAAGGAGATCTGTATATAGTGTCAGTGTACAGGTAATACAGTGACCACCAGTGACATTATACACAGGAGCTCTGTATATAGTGTACATGTAATACAGTGATCACCAGTGACATTATACACAGGAGCTCTGTATATGGTGTATAGTATACAGGTAATACAGGGATCACCAATGCCATTATACACAGGAGCTCTGTATATGGTGTATAGTGTACAGGTAATACTGGGATCACCGGTGACAGTATACACAGGAACTCTGTATATAGTGTCAGTGTACACATAATACAGTGATCACCAGTGACATTATACACAGGAGCTCTGTATATAGTGTATAGTGTGCAGACAATACAGTGATCACCAATGACATTATACTCAGGAGTTCTGTATATAGCGTACAGGTAATACAGTGATCACCAATGACATGATACACAGGAGCTCTGTATATAGTGTATAGTGTTCAGGTAATACAGTGATCACCGGTCACATTATACACAGGAGCTCTGTATATAGTGTCAGTGTACACATAATACAGTGATCACCAGTGACATTATACACAGGAGCTCTGTATATAGTGTATAGTGTTCAGGTAATACAGTGATCACCAGTGACATTATACACAGGAGCTCTGTATACAGTATATAGTGTAAAGGTAATACAGTGATCACCAGTGACATTATACAAAGGAGCTCTGTATATAGTGTTATGGACCTGGTGGTTAGGAGCACCCGAAACGACCTGATGGTTAAACTCACACAGGACAAGCTCTGGGAAGTGGGAGCTCTGCCGACCGCAACCCCTAATCCTATCACACAACTAGAAATAGCCGTGGAGCGTACCTAACACGACATAGACGCCTCTTCACAGCCTAAGAGCTAACTAGCCCTAAAGATAGAAAATAAAGCCTACCATGCCTCAGAGAAATTCCCCAAAGGAAAAGGCAGCCCCCCACATATATTGACTGTGAGATAAGATGAAAGTCACAAACACAGAAATGAAACAGGTTTTAGCAAAGGGAGGCCAGACTTACTAAACAGACTGAGGATAGGAAAGGTATCTTTGCGGTCAGCACAAAACCCTACAAAAAGACCAAGCAGAGTGTGCAAAAAGACCTCCGCACCGACTCACGGTGCGGAGGTGCCACTCTGCATCCCAGAGCTTCCAGCTAGCAGGGCAAGATCATGATAGCCAACTGGACAAGGAAACAATGAACAAATAAATAACTAGCAGGAACTTAGCTTCTGCTGGAGTAGACAGGTCACCAGAAAGGTCCAAGAGCGAACTGAACCAGTACAAGAACATTGACAGCTGGCATGGAGTAACGATCTGAGTGGAGTTAAATAGAACAGCCAGCCAAAGAATAAACTACGTCACCTGTGGAAGGAACCTCAGAAGCAGCAGCTCCACTCACAGCCACCAGAGGGAGTCCATGGACAGAACTCGCCGAAGTACCATTCATGACCACAGGAGGGAGTTCGATAACAGAATTCACAACAATATAGTGTC
This sequence comes from Ranitomeya imitator, assembly GCF_032444005.1. NCBI lineage: Eukaryota > Metazoa > Chordata > Amphibia > Anura > Dendrobatidae > Ranitomeya > Ranitomeya imitator. The sequence continues at coordinate 59,855,654 of NC_091287.1, forward strand.
AGTGTACTCATAATACAGTGATCACCAGTGACATTATACAAAGGAGCTCTGTACACAGTAAACAGTATATAGTGTAAGTGTACAAGCAACACATTGACTCACCGGTGACATCTGTAGTTGAAGTCTTTTTTCTTCATTCAGTGCAGACCACCATTACTTCTTCCAGCAAAGACTCGTCTCTGCAGAAAATAACACAGCTATAGCTGATCGCTTCCAGAGCACCTTCCCCACTATTTTCCTCGACTTCTATACTATGTCAGATGAAGAAAAAAAGACATAGTGCCACCTTGCACAGTAGCAGGACCCTCTTTTGTTCTCCCCATGGAAGACAGTGAGCTGAAAAGTAAATTACAGCAGTAATAATGTCCCCTGATTAGCCCCTACAGTAATTATGTCCCCACTTGCCACCATAAACCAATAATGTATGTTCCTCATCCTGACCTCAATACAGTAATTATGTCACCTTTTTATTTAATAAAGTGCCAGATCATTGGCCCCTTTATTTAATGTCTCCATCTTGGACCTCGATGTCCACCTTAATAAGGTCACTTTCCTGGGCCCCTTCCAGTAATAATGTCCTCATCCTGGGCCCCTTTATTTAATGTACCCTCCCTGGGCCCCTATGTCCATCCCTATGGCCACTACCTTGCCCAACTACAGAGGGGGGATTCTTCTCACCTTCTTGAGCTCCCCGGCATCCTCTTGTGGCTTCATATTCGGCGCGGTTGTTACAATGGCTGCCGACTGCAGCTGTGACAGGGCGCCCTGCTCTGTGATAGGCCGCGCGGTGATGTCATATAGCAGTAACATTGAAAAGCCTCCAGCCTATCAAAGGCTGCAGGAGTCATTTAACAAAACTGCTATGTGACTTCAACACATGGCCTGTCACAGAGCAGAGCGCCCTGTCACAACTGCAGCCGGCATTCATCTTGATGTGCGTTGTCCCCAGGGTCGGTTCCAGGTTTTCATGGGCCTCTGGCGAAAGAGTATCAGTGGGCTCCTTTAACACATGCCACGATTCCTGATGCACAGATAAAAAAACAGATATAGTACAATATATAGGCATCACACAATGCGCCATACAGTATTATGGTCAACACATAGTCTTCCATACAGTATTATGGGCAACTACACAGTCCTCCATACAGTATTATGGTCAACACATAGTGCTCCATACAGTATTACGGGCACCTCATAGTCCTCCATACAGTATTATGGGCAACCACATAGTGCTCCATACAGTATTACGGACACCTCATAGTCCACCATACAGTATTATGGTCAACACATATTGCTCCATACAGTATTACAGGCACCTCATAGTCCTCCATACAGTATTATACAGTATTATTGGCCCCATATAATGCTCTTCCATACAGTATTATTGGTGCCAGATAATGCTCTTCCATAATGTATTATTGGCCCCATATAATGCTCCTTCATACAGTATTATGGGCACCTCATAGTCCTCCATACAGTATTATGGCCAACCTCATAGTCCACCATACAGTATTATTGCCCCATATAATGCTCCTCCATACAGTATTATTGGCCCCATATAATGCTCCTTCATACAGTATTATGGGCACCTCATAGTCCTCCATACAGTATTATGGCCAACCACATAGTCCTCCATAAAGTATTATGGGCCCGGTGCTCCTCCACACAATATTATGCCCCCCAGCTCTTCCACACAGTATTATGGGATGCCGCTACCTCCACACAGTATTATGGGTCCCCCGCTCCTCAACACAGTATTATGGGCCCCCCGCTCCTCCACACAGTATTACGCCCCATAGCTCCTCCACACATTATTATGAGCCCCCCGCTCCTCTACACAGTATTATGGGACGCCGCTCCTCCACACAGTATTATGGTTCCCCCGCTCCTCCACACAGTATTATGGGCCCCCCCACTCCTCCATACAGTATTACACCCCCCCCAGCTCCTCCACACAATATTATACCCCCAGCTCCTCCATACAGTATTATGGGCCCCCCGCTCCTCCACACAGTATTACACCCCCCAGCTCCTCCACACAGTATTATGCCCCCCGCTCCTCCAAACAATATTATGGGACGCCGCTCCTCCACACAGTATTATGCCCCCTGCTCCTTCATACAGTATTATGGGTCTCCCACTCCTCCACACAGTATTATGGGCCCCCCGCTCCTCCACACAGTATTACGCCCCCCCAGCTCCTCCACACAGTATTATGCCCCCAGCTCCTCCATACAGTATTATTGGCCCCCCACTCCTCCACACAGTATTACGCCCCCCAGCTCCTCCACACAGTATATGCCCCCCCGCACAGTATTATGCCTCCCCCCTTCCGCTCCTCCATACATTACTATGGGCCCCGTACATAAAGAAAAAAAAAGTAAAATCCTCACCCGTCCCGTTCTCACAGCAGGTCCCGTACACTCAGCGTCTCTCCAGCTCTGCAACGCTCAGGACAGAGAGGCTCAGCGCGCAGTGATGATGTCAGCGCACCCTCTGCCCTGAGACGTCTCAGAGTCAGAGGGCGCTGAAGAGTCACTGCAGCTGCCACCTGGAATGAGGAGAGGAGAGTATTTGAAGGGGGGCCCAATGCCAGCATTGGCACCGGACTCCCCTGACTCACAGACTCCATACTTCGTGTCCCACCCCCGTTCGCCCAGGGCCCCCAGCGCTTACCTGGGTTTGCCGGGTGGTGTCGCCGGCCCTGGTCATGGCGGCGGTCGGTGCCGCCTGAAGATTTAAAGAGCCTGTGTCCTTTTTTCCTTCCTCCTCCTCCTCTCTGGGGCGGGGCCCACCGGGCATTTCATGGGTGTCCCGGTGGGCCAGTCCGACCCTGGTTGCCGGTACCCTGGACTGAGGCCTGCTACCATCAGTAAACCAGGTAAAGACTGCAACCCTGTGTCCTCCGTTATTTACTGGCAACCCATCATCCATGCCATACACCTTGGGAGCCCTGGGGACCCCGCATCACCTGTGGTAAGCGTCACCATCTTGCTGCAACAACACCACCCCAGAGGACCCCTTTAAACAGCGTCAGTCCCCTCTGACCGAGAACCACAGGTGGCGTCATGTATATATCTTTTATTTCACAATTCCCCTTAAAAGACCTTTTCCCTTTAACTTGAGCGACCAGTGCACGGACCAGGTCGCTGCCACCGTGACCACCCCCTTTAAATTGTGACCGGACCCGGTGCCGATTACCCCAGGCCCTGGCGGGTGACTCATACTCGTCCAATTTATACGCTCGTGTGAGCGAGCACTAGCTAGTGTTTTAATTATTGAAATCCCTGGTATTTGTTGACATTTGAATCCACTGGGCGGTCTTATTAGTGATTGACAGCTGGCTCTGTATGCACAGTCATGTAGGGAAGACTGACAATCACTGATCAGGACTGCTTGTTAAACAAATACCAGGGATTTCAAAATGCAAATTATGGCTTATTCAGATGGCATTTGTTCTCACATAATTAGGAGGCTATTAGGAGCACATGACAGCTGATCAGATCAGCTGTCATGTGCAGGAAAAGGTGCAGGTTCATCGCCAGAGCCCGCACCAAGCAGGGGAAGGCATCCAGTGATGGACACTGCACGTCATTGGGTGTTAAGAGATTAAATAGAGCAACAAGAGACATGGAACAGCACAAAAAAAGTGATAAAAACATTTTAAAAACTTGACTGCAAGTAATGAAGAAGGTGTGCTCATGATGAAGTCACCACCTAATCTCATCTGCCTTATGTGGTATCAAAATCACAGGTGCTAGCGATACTAAACTATACATCCAAATAAGATAATTATGAATGCCGGCAAAATGAATGGTAAAAAACACTTTTTTTTCTAAGCTAAACAAGCCCAACTTTTTTAATTTGTCATCATATGGTAGGCCTTCCGTCCCTTGTAATAATCTTGTTGCCCGCCTTTGAACTGACTTTAACTTCTGAATATCATTTTTAAAATGTGTAAACCAAAACTGGATCCTACGTTCTAGATGTGGCCTTACAAGTGATTAATAAAGGGCTAACAATACATTAAGATCACAGCATTTTATCTCTCTTTTTATACACCCTAATATCTTGTTTACTTTTGCGGCTGCTGCCTGACATTGAGTACTACTGCTCAGCCTATTTGTAACCAGAATACCCAAGTCCTTCTGTACCCAAGACATAAGATAATTTCAAATATATGGCTAGAAATTAAACCCCTTAAGGGACCAAGACAATATATCAAATGAAATAAAAAAAAATCAACAAACTAATAACTTTAACGATACAGAATGCCCGAGAATTGCACGATCTGATAGGCTTTTATCTATGACCTGCCCCAAATTGCCCATTGTAAGGTTGATAAGGTACCTGAAGAAGTGAGCTCTCTTTATGAAATTCCTTACAAGCTGCGGTTGCTTTTGACTACTGAGCATAAGAAGATGATTGAGCCACTAAAAACATTCATTCACCTCCGCGGTATCTCTACTAGCAGCACAGACAAGGAACTGTTAGACGATGGAGACCCTGGAACCACAATCCAAGGGTCAGGATTTACTGACTTTTCACGCCCTAATGGAAAGCTGTATGTCCATTAAGCCATTAAAAGTCAGTACTGTAACGGGAAGAAGTTAAACTAAGAAAGCAAAAATCCTGCAACAAAAGTGTTTAGTGGTTAATCTGTCGGATACGGGTGAAATGAGTGACAACAATTTATCATCACTCCAAAAACATCTCTAATTGTAGGAGATGACGTTCTCCATCTTTTAGCAATATAAAGTTTAGTAACGAAAAAGTCATAACATAGTTATAAAATAACGTATACTTTATCATGGATAAAATACTGAATATCTGAAGTTAATAAATGTGGCTCAGTGTTAGTTTAAAGAAGCGTATTAGTGATTCTAAAAATAAGATCTTTTTCATAGTTGAAGATATTGGATTTTTTTAGAGAAATTTGTATCTTTCCAAATAAAGTTATATTCATATTTCTTGCATTTATCAATATTTGTTTGGGGGCATTATTCAAAAAGCCAAATGTTTCTTTAGAAAGTTGAGCATTAGTCACTGGAAATTAAGCCAATTAGAGTTTTATTGGAACATATTTATAATAGTCTTTCTTCGGTAAATGAAAGCTGTTGATTAGTTCAGGAACGGACTTAGTAGAGTTAGCCACAAACCGGTGCTGAATTTTATCTATACCTCCTAATCTCCCTTTTGAAAGATTTAATGAAAATGTAGAAAATATGAACATTTAGAATTTCCAGTGAATTCAGAAGAAAAGAGATGCTATTAATAGGATCTTTAGGGTTATTTGACTAAAGATATGATTTCTAAACAAGTTTTGGGAAACTTGGCAATGGCCTTTGAGAAAATGTTGCATAATTTAATAAAAAGAGTATAACGAGACACAATTTCAATATAGTTATATATCTGGCCAGCTAGTATTGTTAGAAAGAATACTCAAAAACAAATATATAGGAATCAAAGACTATAGTGTGCGCACATATAATCCCTTCAAACTTTACTTTTATTTATATAAAATATAAAAAACCCAGACCCAATAAAAGGAGAATAATATCAAAATATACGTCACAAAAAACAATAACCTATTTCTGGTCCTAGATACACCTACTGCTCATACCTGCCTTGCTGTGGAGGTTGGCATGGAGAGGGACATTGCAGGGGAGAGAGGGATAGCCTGCATTGAGTGGGGGCGCCAAAAAATCGTTTCTTAGGGTGCCAACCTCCACAGCAAGGCAGGTATGAGCAGTAGGTGTATCTAGGACCAGAAATAGGTTATTGTTTTTTGTGACGTATATTTTGATATTATTCTCCTTTTATTGGGTCTGGGTTTTCTATATTTTATATAAATAAAAGTAAAGTTTTAAGGGATTATATGTGCGCACATCTAGTATTGTTGGTAATATTAATCCAATATCACATTTGTTTGAGGATATATTCACCCTATGATAGGTTAGGGCAGTGTTCCCCAACTCCGGTCCTCAAGAGCCACCAATCCTGAAAACATGACCTGTTTGTGGCCCTTGAGGACCGGAGTTGGGGAACACTGGGTTAGGGTATTGTGAACTCTTTAACCCCATCTAATTGTGAGCATGAAAGAATAGAGGTTTCACTTAGGGACTAATTTATTAAAGTGTTTTCTCCAAAATACTGGGGTTATACACTCAGGAAAGTAAAAAAAATGTTTGCACAAAGTGAAGATTTCCCAAAATTTTGCGATGTTTGGTGTTTTCATGCTAGGTTGAAGCAGCCTACTTAAACATGGGCATATCTGGGGAGGAGCCGAGATGGGAGACAGGTCATCAAATTCAGCATAAATGTTACTCCAGTTCGCATGCCACTGAGAAGATTGTTACAGAATGCAGGCACACTAGGTGAGGTGGATCCTCTAAGTCCAAGATCTGGGTGGGCACATGGCTCTTGGGCGTCAGTGCAGCAGGTGAGTGTTGCATGTGGGAAACACCAGAGTGACTGGAGGCAAACGAAAAGTCTTAAAGATATCCTGGAAGACGCAAGCAGACAGGAGACATCCTGTAAGTTGCAGGGGGACATGTATACCCAAACTGAAAGTTTTAAAGGGGTCCTTGAAACCACTGACAGGTAGCAGGGTTATTGGAGGCTACAGACAAACAGGTGAAATCCTAAGAACCACAGACAGGCAGCAAGGTTACTGTAACAGCAAACAGGTGAAGTCTTGAAGAACATTGAGAGACAGTAAGGTTACTGGAAGCCACAGACAAGTAACTCAGTGACTGGAAACCACAAGTGTCCAGGAGACGACCAGGATACGGCCTGGAGCCTGTAGACAGGAAATGTGCACAGACGAACTAAAAGAGTTGCTAGAAAGTCAAAGTCAGATATGTAGAGGCAAACTGAATGTCTTTAAGGAGTCTTGGAGACCACTGACAGCAGAATTACTGGAGGCTTCAGTTGAAAACCACTGGCAAGCAGCAGTGTTACGGGAAGCTGTAGACAAGTTAAGTCCTGTAGAACACTGACAGGCATCAGAGTTACGGGAATACACAGACAAGTAACTCAAGGTCTGGAAACCACTGGCGACCAGGAGACGGTCTGGAAGCCTCAGGCGACCAGGAGACTGCCTGGAGCCTGTGGACAGGAACTGTGCGCAGACAAAATAAAAGAGCTGCTAGAAAGTCTTATTACAATTCCAAGACACAGGTATGAGTCTTGAGAGGACTTTTATAGGCTTAGGAAATACAACACATGCACGTGGGGATACTTGCAAAGCCCGACGTGAAGCACAAGAAAATCTAACCGACCGGGGCAGGTGCGTAACAAACAGGCGCCAAAATTATTAAGTGGCTTACTCCTAATAATAAATTTGACACATCATACTCCAGTGAGTTTGTTATTAAAACTGGCATGTGCAATGCCAGTATTAACCCCTTCATGACAGAGCCCTTTTTCATTTTTGTTTCTGTTTTTCGATCCCCTTCTTCCTAGAGCAATAACTTTTTTTATGTTTCCGTCAATATGGCCATGGGATGGCTTGTTTTTTGCGGCACAAGTTGTACTTTTCAACAACACCATTGGTTTTGGTTTTACCATATCTTGTACTCAAAAACAGGAAAAAAAATTCCAAGTGCGGTGAAATTGCAAAAAAAGTGCAATCCCACAATTGTTTTTGGAATTCTTTTTACAATGTTCACCAAATGCTAAAAGTGACCTGCCATTATGATTATCCAGGTCATTGCGAGTTGATAGACACCAAATATGTCCAGGTTATTTTTTATTTAAGTGGTGAAAAAAATCCAAAGTTTGTTAAGAAAAAAAAATTTCATAATTTTCTGAGACCCGTAGTGTCTCCATTTTTCATGATCTCAGGTTGGGTGAGAGCTTATTTTTTGCATGCCGACCTGACGTTTTTAATTATACCATCTTGGTGCAGCTACGATCTTTTGATCGCCCGTTATTGCATTTTAATGGAATGTTGCGGCAACCAAAAAAAAAGTAATTCTGGCATTTTGTATTATTCTCTCCTTACGTCGTTTAGTGATCAGGTTAATTCTTTTTATATATTGATAGATTGGGCGATTCTGAAAGCAGCGATACCAAATATGTGCATTTTGAGGGGTTTTTCATTGCTTTATTTTGAATGGGGCAAATGGGGGTGATTTGATCTTTTATATATATTTTTTTTAATAACATTTGTTTTTACTTTTGACATGCTTCAATAGTCTCCATGGGAGACTAGAAGCTGCCATAACCCGATTGGCTCTGCTACGTAGAGGCGATGATCAGATCACCTGTATGTAGCAGAATTGCTAACTTGCCATGAGTGCCGACCACCAGGTGTTGCTCATAGCAAGCCAGCAATGACAACCATAGAGATCTGTAGGAGACCTCTGGTTGTCATGCCCACCCATCAGTGATTCGCGATTATGTGACGGGGGTCACCGATGGGCAGTATTCCAGCCTTAAGGCCAGAAGCGTGCGTTAAATGCCGCTGTCAAAGCTTGACAGCGGCATTTAACGGGTTGATACTTGTGGCTGTTCTGGGCACATGTCAGCTATTCAAAGCAAAAGACCTCCTTGTTGATGCTATAAGAGGCAATAGTACCGTTCAAGAAATGGAGAAAGGATGTTTGGCCACGAATCTCTTGTTGGGAATTTCCAGATTTGTCAGTGAGGCTGCAACAAATATTTTATGGAGGAAAATAGACGTAATTGTTGTAGTATCTTCAGGTCATCTTCTGGTTTAGAGATGATGTGCATTGTACCATCCTTTGGAACTAGGAGTTTGTTAGAGAAGCCCCATTTATAGACTATTCTGACATTGCGTAGAATAATAGTAGCTTGTATTGTGATTTGAGATAGAGCTGTAAATAAGTGAACCTCTTCACATGAATGAGGGAGTTTCTGAAATATCCTGGCAGTAAACATAAGATGCTCTTTTATGTGAAAAAAGTGCAGACTTGAGATAATATCTTGTAGGAATTTTATCGGGTACATTTTTCGGTTTTGGATGATGGTGAGCTCTATCTGTAATTAGATCTTGAGGTTGGCTGTTGGGTAGAACCAATTTATTGAGCTAAAGCAGGTTGGACTCCTAGGATGGAAGTTGGACAGATGAATGTTTTCAGGAATTCCTCAGAATTTAATATTGTTCCTCCTGCTTCAATTTCAGTATCAGCCACTTTGAATTGAAATGTGTCAGAATAATCCACAGCTGGATGAGCTTGGGTGACTTTTCTCATTTTGTTCTCAATATGATCCACACTATTTTCAAGTACGTCAATAAAAGTGCCGCATGTGCAGAATGTTGGGAGATGCCCTAATGTAAGGATCCCCTTTAGTCTAAAACAAGTTCCTTAACATATAATTAAGAGACCGCTTAGTTAGAAGACTTAATATAGGATGTCCGGAAAAAGGAGAGATGTCCTCAACCAAAGTCCTGAAGCCTTCCTCCTCCAGTCTAGGCCTTTGATTTTCTGTGCTTGCAGTTTCTGTTTAAATATTTCTGTACATGAATTGGTAGTTTAATAATCAATAGACACTCGTGATGTTAGGGTGCCTGGTATAGTATTCAGAGTTATCATTTTCCTCTGTTTGCCAGTCTTAGGAGTGTACCAACTAGCTATGTGGTGGTTGTGACATCCAGCCTTATAGAATAAATCTATAAGACACTTTGACACCATTTTGGACATTTTGGAGGACCTGTATCTGGTTATCTTTTCCTTATAAGGACAAAACGGTCTCCAAACAAAGTAAAAGCAGTATATTATCAGTTATTATGAAAGATGAAGTAAAAATCTCAGACAGGTCCATCTTATTCTCAGCTAGACCTGCCACTAATGCAATTTAAGGTGATCAGTAATCACTAATAAAAACTTTGTTTCTTTTCTGCAATTCACATTAGGGAAAAACTGGTCAGCCAAGAAATGCTTTTGTCAGGATTCTGTTGTCCTTCTGCAAATTAACCACTTGTGCTATTAATCACCTTGATGATTGTGCTGCATTTCCAATCCTTACCATTAAAGGCAGCTGTTGGGTCCTGCAATTGACCTTTAGTAAGATGTCAAATTCTGAACCCGTGGAATCCATCTTGTTTCCTGTGTGGGCCTACATGGACCGCTCACTCATTGCTTGAGTATTGTGCCGAGCTGTTTGTCTAGTTACAGTCTCTAGCTTCTGAGAACGGTCTTACCCAGGATGTTCCCACTCCTCCCCAGGATTGTTTCTTCCAACTCTTATTGCAACCTTCAAGGACTTCTACCACTTGCTGTTCCTTATTTTTGCTTCTCCGGCCATTGGATTCCAGGTGTCCTCCGACAGGATCAAAACAACCCTCTATTTTTAAGAGGTTTCTTTTAGAAAATCTAAGACTCTGTGCTCGTCAAAGTATTTGGTAATGTGCAAAAACATAGAGATTTTCTATGCTTCTAGTCTCCATCATTTCACTACAGTGGAAATGCCATTGATTTCAACTCGATAAATACACTTAGTCCAGACACATGGCTAGGATACTAAACCTATTTTCTTGGAAGTAGTGGGCGTCTCTGCCCAAATTATCTTCTGACAACTCTAAACAACATGGAAAAAGATGACTCAAAGTGCAGAATTAGTTGTGTTTCTTTCAGATTTAATACTTAGGTTACAAAGTGGCTAAATTCATAGTCAGCAAATGCGTTTCATTTTTGAAGTAAAGGAGTTTGTAGGAGTTCAGACGAGGTTATCTATCACTTAACATTAAATATAAAAAGCCAGGTAACCAGATAACTTGTTTGTAAATCCACTAAGAAGAACATCACAGGGGCTCTGTGATTAGGGAGAACAAAACAGCCAGAACTGAACTTTCCCATTTCAAGAGCAAACGCAAATTTAATTTTAATACTTAATTACATTAAACCACATAGTGTTAACTAGGACAGAGATTAAGAAAGCAAAGGAACGCATCAAAAAGCAGAGTAATGCATATTCTGGTCTGCTCACAGTGTGCTACGATTCAATCAAAGTAGATTAGGTTAAATTACACTTTATAAAACGGTTACCACTGGAACTGAAGCTAAAACACCACCCCTGCTGTGTTAAAAGACTTCACCGGTGGTGTATATTACACATTTTTGTGGCTTTTTATCTGAAATCTTCGGTCCAAGATCCCACAGGTGTTTTCATAATCAGTTCATTTTTAACGACAAAGAGTTTCTGTAGAAAACAATGAAAAGAAATGTGGTTACAGTGCTAGGGTGATAAGAGTAAAACTGCATTATTCAGAAGCCAGACATCTGAAATGACAGCAGACACATCACAAACTTGGGCAACCCCTTTAATCTTTAATGCTCCTAACATTAATAATAATATGAGAATTAGTCAGTATCACAAAAAAAATACATCCATGTACCTCATAGATGACGTTGTCTCTGTATCTGCTCTCTTTCTATTTTTCTTCATCTTGTCCAGATGCCATGATGAGTTTTCTCATCCACAGCTCGTCTCTGCAGACTTACATCTTCTCCGGTCTACTGCAGCACATCCCCACATGATGCCCTTAAAGGGAACCTGTCACCCCGTTTTTTGAGATTGAGCTATAAATACTGTTAAATAGGGCCTGCGCTGTGTGTTCCTATAGTGTATGTAGTGTACCCTGATTCCCCACCTATGCTGAGATATAACTTACCAAAGTCGCCGTTTTCGCCTGTCAATCAGGCTGGTCAGGTCGGGAGGGCGTGGTGACATCGCTGGTTCTTCCTCAGCTTTACGTTGGTGGCGTAGTGGCGTAGTGGTGAACAAGCAGCGCGCGATCTGCGCTGTAATCCCTTGCATCGATGGGGGCGGCCATCTTCCTGGGGCCGCGCGTGCGCAGATCGAGTGCTCTGCTGCACGGGGCTTCAGGAAAATGGCCGCGGGATGCCACGCGTGCGCATTAGAGATCGCGGCGGCCATTTTCCCAAAGCCGAGATGCAAACTGCCTCAGCTGTCCCTCTAGATAGGCCACTTATATATAGGGAGACCGTTCAGTTAACTGGAGCAGGGCATGTAGTCCCTGACTGACTTTGAAAAGTATGTTTACACTGAAACAGCACAACTCAGAGTGCAAAAATACCTGGCTGCAATACAGTACAGGCCACCCCCTCCCCCTCCCCAGGTGGCTTATGTGAAGGCTGGCATGACAGGGGGTTTGGAGGAAAGGAGTAGGGGGTGGGGTTATTTAATGGGGCAGAATATTCATAAGATTGTGGTTTATAGGGCAAGGAGGGGGTGGGGTTTAATTATTTCCAGCTGTGGAGGCCATTAAGCAGTCCCGCCCTCTTTTTATTGTTTGTTGAGTGTTTTTTCTTAGACAAATAGTTTTGGGTTATAGTGGCTTTATGCGGTGGGAGGGGTCCTTGAAGTTGGTGCTACTTGGCCTGGGGGATCCGTGGGGATATGGCTTCTGGTCTGGTGATTTGGGGGAATTTTGGCAACAGTGGGATGGATTCCCTAGTTTTAAGTGGACAATGGTACCCTTTGTGGTATTTGGTGCTCTCGAGTCAGTGGGGCAACGGCTGGGAGTAAATTATGGCCGGTTTCTGTCCAAATTTTTCTCATATGGTTAACCACCAGATTTTGAGCTTCAAGGACCCTCCCCATGTTACTTTACTGTTAAGTGTTTGTATGTTTTGCAATAAAGGCCGCTGTGGCCAATTATTATCCAAGTTTAGAATCCTGTCGTTATTTGGGTAGGGTCTCTGGGTACGGGAAAGGGGTTCATTAAAGAAAAGGGAATTTTAGATGTGAAAAGCCCCATCGGGTTATCGACAATACCAATGTCACGCACTTAGTTGGAGCAAGGTTAACAAAAGGCTGCAAAAGTAAATGGTACTTAAGCAGTCCAAATCATATTTACGCTCAGGCCCAAAAACTTGAGGTTTAGGCTCTGAATAATGAGCAGTAGTAAAAAGAATCAAGCACAGGAAATACAAAGCTGTGGGTGATTACAGGGCAGCAAATAGGGTTTTTTACTTTTTGACTAGTGGTGAGCGAGTATACTCGTTGCTTGGGTTTTCCAGAGTATGGTCGGGTGGTCTCTGAGTATTTGCAAACTTGAAAACACGAAATTTAAACTGCATAACTGCACTAGAAATATGAAAAATGAGAGCTTTTAGCGCATAAAAATGGCCAATTTTATGTGTACCTTGTAGCCACTTTACGGCATCTCTCTTATACGAGGTCCTACTCTAAACCTACCTCGCTGAGAATAAACGTCTCCATCTGAATGGGTACATGTGAAACCTCTCCTTGGACTCAAATTCTCTCTCACTGTGGAGGGGTATTGGACCTACTATAATTAAAACACCTGAAGCTAGGAGGCAGGGAGCGCACGATCAGAAGGCTAGAGAATACATTTCAAAAAACCTGATCTGCACATCCAAACATAGACTGAGTGTGAACAGGTGCTGAACCCAGAGTCGCCAACTCGTATATAGTTAAATAAATAGGGCAGCACACTGCAGCGCCAAAACATGCAAACTTGAAAACACGAAATTTAAACTGCATAACTGCACTAGAAATATGAAAAATGAGAGCTTTTAGCGCATAAAAATGGCCAATTTTATGTGTACCTCGTAGCCACTTTACGGCATCTCTCTTATACGAGGTCCTACTCTAAACCTACCTCGCTGAGAATAAACATCTCCATCTGAATGGGTACATGTGAAACCTCTCCTTGGACTCAAATTCTCTCTCACTGTGGAGGGGTATTGGACCTACTATAATTAAAACACCTGAAGCTAGGAGGCAGGGAGTGCACGATCAGAAGGCTAGAGAATACATTTCAAAAAACCTGATCTGCACATCCAAACATAGACTGAGTGTGAACAGGTGCTGAACCCAGAGTCGCCAACTCGTATATAGTTAAATAAATAGGGCAGCACACTGCAGCGCCAAAACATGCAAACTTGAAAACACGAAATTTAAACTGCATAACTGCACTAGAAATATGAAAAATGAGAGCTTTTAGCGCATAAAAATGGCCAATTTTATGTGTACCTCGTAGCCACTTTACGGCATCTCTCTTATACGAGGTCCTACTCTAAACCTACCTCGCTGAGAATAAACGTCTCCATCTGAATGGGTACATGTGAGACCTCTCCTTGGACTCAAATTCTCTCTCACTGTGGAGGGGTATTGGACCTACTATAATTAAAACACCTGAAGCTAGGAGGCAGGGAGTGCACGATCAGAAGGCTAGAGAATACATAGTAACATAGTAACATAGTAACATAGTTAGTAAGGCCGAAAAAAGACATTTGTCCATCCAGTTCAGCCTATATTCCATCATAATAAATACCCAGATCTACGTCCTTCTACAGAACCTAATAATTGTATGATACAATATTGTTCTGCTCCAGGAAGACATCCAGGCCTCTCTTGAACCCCTCGACTGAGTTCGCCATCACCACCTCCTCAGGCAAGCAATTCCAGATTCTCACTGCCCTAACAGTAAAGAATCCTCTTCTATGTTGGTGGAAAAACCTTCTCTCCTCCAGACGCAAAGAATGCCCCCTTGTGCCAGTCACCTTCCTTGGTATAAACAGATCCTCAGCGAGATATTTGTATTGTCCCCTTATATACTTATACATGGTTATTAGATCGCCCCTCAGTCGTCTTTTTTCTAGACTAAATAATCCTAATTTCGCTAATCTATCTGGGTATTGTAGTTCTCCCATCCCCTTTATTAATTTTGTTGCCCTCCTTTGTACTCTCTCTAGTTCCATTATATCCTTCCTGAGCACCGGTGCCCAAAACTGGACACAGTACTCCATGTGCGGTCTAACTAGGGATTTGTACAGAGGCAGTATAATGCTCTCATCATGTGTATCCAGACCTCTTTTAATGCACCCCATGATCCTGTTTGCCTTGGCAGCTGCTGCCTGGCACTGGCTGCTCCAGGTAAGTTTATCATTAACTAGGATCCCCAAGTCCTTCTCCCTGTCAGATTTACCCAGTGGTTTCCCGTTCAGTGTGTAATGGTGATATTGATTCCCTCTTCCCATGTGTATAACCTTACATTTATCATTGTTAAACCTCATCTGCCACCTTTCAGCCCAAGTTTCCAACTTATCCAGATCCATCTGTAGCAGAATACTATCTTCTCTTGTATTAACTGCTTTACATAGTTTTGTATCATCTGCAAATATCGATATTTTACTGTGTAAACCTTCTACCAGATCATTAATGAATATGTTGAAGAGAACAGGTCCCAATACTGACCCCTGCGGTACCCCACTGGTCACAGCGACCCAGTTAGAGACTATACCATTTATAACCACCCTCTGCTTTCTATCACTAAGCCAGTTACTAACCCATTTACACACATTTTCCCCCAGACCAAGCATTCTCATTTTGTGTACCAACCTCTTGTGCGGCACGGTATCAAGCGCTTTGGAAAAATCGAGATATACCACGTCCAATGACTCACCGTGGTCCAGTCTATA
The DNA here is from genome assembly GCF_032444005.1 of Ranitomeya imitator. Classification (NCBI taxonomy): domain Eukaryota; kingdom Metazoa; phylum Chordata; class Amphibia; order Anura; family Dendrobatidae; genus Ranitomeya; species Ranitomeya imitator. The sequence continues at coordinate 59,871,094 of NC_091287.1, forward strand.
GCTTACCTCTTCATAAAAACTGATTAGATTGGTTTGACAGGAGCGATTTCTCATAAACCCATGCTGATATGGAGTTAAACAGTTATTCTCATTGAGATAATCCAGAATAACATCCCTCAGAAACCCTTCAAATATTTTACCAACAATAGAGGTTAGACTTACTGGCCTATAATTTCCAGGTTCACTTTTAGAGCCCTTTTTGAATATTGGCACCACATTTGCTATGCGCCAGTCCTGCGGAACAGACCCTGTCGCTATAGAGTCACTAAAAATAAGAAATAATGGTTTATCTATTACATTACTTAGTTCTCTTAGTACTCGTGGGTGTATGCCATCCGGACCCGGAGATTTATCTATTTTAATCTTATTTAGCCGGTTTCGCACCTCTTCTTGGGTTAGATTGGTGACCCTTAATATAGGGTTTTCATTGTTTCTTGGGATTTCACCTAGCATTTCATTTTCCACCGTGAATACCGTGGAGAAGAAGGTGTTTAATATGTTAGCTTTTTCCTCGTCATCTACAACCATTCTTTCCTCACTATTTTTTAAGGGGCCTACATTTTCAGTTTTTATTCTTTTACTATTGATATAGTTGAAGAACAGTTTGGGATTAGTTTTACTCTCCTTAGCAATGTGCTTCTCTGTTTCCTTTTTGGCAGCTTTAATTAGTTTTTTAGATAAAGTATTTTTCTCCCTATAGTTTTTTAGAGCTTCAATGGTGCCATCCTGCTTTAGTAGTGCAAATGCTTTCTTTTTACTGTTAATTGCCTGTCTTACTTCTTTGTTTAGCCACATTGGGTTTTTCCTATTTCTAGTCCTTTTATTCCCACAAGGTATAAACCGCTTACACTGCCTATTTAGGATGTTCTTAAACATTTCCCATTTATTATCTGTATTCTCATTTCTGAGGATATTGTCCCAGTCTACCAGATTACGGGCATCTCTAAGCTGTTCAAACTTTGCCTTCCTAAAGTTCAATGTTTTTGTGACTCCCTGACAAGTCCCCCTAGTGAAAGACAGGTGAAACTGCACAATATTGTGGTCGCTATTTCCTAAATGCCCAACCACCTGCAGATTTGTTATTCTGTCAGGTCTATTAGATAGTATTAGGTCTAAAAGTGCTGCTCCTCTGGTTGGATTCTGCACCAATTGTGAAAGATAATTTTTCTTGGTTATTAGCAGAAACCTGTTGCCTTTATGGGTTTCACAGGTTTCTGTTTCCCAGTTAATATCTGGGTAGTTAAAGTCCCCCATAACCAGGACCTCATTATGGGTTGCAGCTTCATCTATCTGCTTTAGAAGTAGACTTTCCATGCTTTCTGTTATATTTGGGGGTTTGTAACAGACCCCAATGAGAATTTTGTTACCATTTTTCCCTCCATGAATTTCAACCCATATGGACTCGACATCCTCATTCCCTTCGCTAATATCCTCCCTTAAAGTGGACTTTAGACAAGACTTTACATAGAGACAAACCCCTCCTCCTCTCCGATTTTTACGATCCTTTCTAAACAGACTGTAACCCTGTAAGTTAACTGCCCAGTCATAGCTTTCATCTAACCATGTCTCGGTTATTCCCACTATGTCAAAGTTACCTGTAGATATTTCTGCTTCTAGTTCTTCCATCTTGTTTGTCAGGCTTCTGGCGTTTGCGAGCATGCAGTTTAGAGGATTTTGTTTTGTTCCAATCTCCTCACTGTGGATTGTTTTAGAAATGTTCTTACCTCCCTTCTGAGTATGTTTTCCTGGGTCGTCTTTGTTCGAGTCTAATGTTTTTCTTCCCGTCCCCTCTTCTTCTAGTTTAACGCCCTCCTGATGAGTGTAGCGAGTCTTCTGGCGAATGTGTGTTTCCCAGGTTTGTTGAGGTGTAGTCCGTCTCTGGCGAGGAGTCCATCATACCAGTAATTCAAAAATACATTTCAAAAAACCTGATTTGCACATCCAAACATAGACTGAGTGTGAACAGGTGCTGAACCCAGAGTCGCCAACTCGTATATAGTTAAATAAATAGGGCAGCACACTGCAGCGCCAAAACATGCAAACTTGAAAACACGAAATTTAAACTGCATAACTGCACTAGAAATATGAAAAATGAGAGCTTTTAGCGCATAAAAATTGCCAATTTTATGTGTACCTCGTAGCCACTTTACGGCATCTCTCTTATACGAGGTCCTACTCTAAACCTACCTCGCTGAGAATAAACGTCTCCATCTGAATGGGTACATGTGAAACCTCTCCTTGGACTCAAATTCTCTCTCACTGTGGAGGGGTATTGGACCTACTATAATTAAAACACCTGAAGCTAGGAGGCAGGGAGTGCACGATCAGAAGGCTAGAGAATACATTTCAAAAAACCTGATCTGCACATCCAAACATAGACTGAGTGTGAACAGGTGCTGAACCCAGAGTCGCCAACTCGTATATAGTTAAATAAATAGGGCAGCACACTGCAGCGCCAAAACATGCAAACTTGAAAACACGAAATTTAAACTGCATAACTGCACTAGAAATATGAAAAATGAGAGCTTTTAGCGCATAAAAATGGCTCTCATTTTTCATATTTCTAGTGCAGTTATGCAGTTTAAATTTCGTGTTTTCAAGTTTGCATGTTTTGGCGCTGCAGTGTGCTGCCCTATTTATTTAACTATATACGAGTTGGCGACTCTGGGTTCAGCACCTGTTCACACTCAGTCTATGTTTGGATGTGCAGATCAGGTTTTTTGAAATGTATTCTCTAGCCTTCTGATCGTGCACTCCCTGCCTCCTAGCTTCAGGTGTTTTAATTATAGTAGGTCCAATACCCCTCCACAGTGAGAGAGAATTTGAGTCCAAGGAGAGGTTTCACATGTACCCATTCAGATGGAGACGTTTATTCTCAGCGAGGTAGGTTTAGAGTAGGACCTCGTATAAGAGAGATGCCGTAAAGTGGCTACGAGGTACACATAAAATTGGCCATTTTTATGCGCTAAAAGCTCTCATTTTTCATATTTCTAGTGCAGTTATGCAGTTTAAATTTCGTGTTTTCAAGTTTGCATGTTTTGGCGCTGCAGTGTGCTGCCCTATTTATTTAACTATATACGAGTTGGCGACTCTGGGTTCAGCACCTGTTCACACTCAGTCTATGTTTGGATGTGCAGGTCAGGTTTTTGAAATGTATTCTTTAGCCTTCTGATCGTGCACTCCCTGCCTCCTAGCTTCAGGTGTTTTAATTATAGTAGGTCCAATACCCCTCCACAGTGAGAGAGAATTTGAGTCCAAGGAAAGGTTTCACATGTACCCATTCAGATGGAGACATTTATTCTCAGCGAGGTAGGTTTAGAGTAGGACCTCGTATAAGAGAGATGCCGTAAAGTGGCTACGAGGTACACATAAAATTGGCCATTTTTATGTGCTAAAAGCTCTCATTTTTCATATTTCTAGTGCAGTTATGCAGTTTAAATTTCGTGTTTTCAAGTTTGCATGTTTTGGCGCTGCAGTGTGCTGCCCTATTTATTTAACTATATACGAGTTGGCGACTCTGGGTTCAGCACCTGTTCACACTCAGTCTATGTTTGGATGTTCAGATCAGGTTTTTTGAAATGTATGCTCTAGCCTTCTGATCGTGCACTCCCTGCCTCCTAGCTTCAGGTGTTTTAATTATAGTAGGTCCAATACCCCTCCACAGTGAGAAAGAATTTGAGTCCAAGGAGAGGTTTCACATGTACCCATTCAGATGGAGACGTTTATTCTCAGCGAGGTAGGTTTAGAGTAGGACCTCGTATAAGAGAGATGCCGTAAAGTGGCTACGAGGTACACATAAAATTGGCCATTTTTATGCGCTAAAAGCTCTCATTTTTCATATTTCTAGTGCAGTTATGCAGTTTAAATTTCGTGTTTTCAAGTTTGCATGTTTTGGCGCTGCAGTGTGCTGCCCTATTTATTTAATTATATACGAGTTGGCGACTCTGGGTTCAGCACCTGTTCACACTCAGTCTATGTTTGGATGTGCAGATCAGGTTTTTTGAAATGTAGTCTCTGAGTATTTGTGACTGCTCGGAGATTTAGTTTTTGTCGCCGCAGCTGCATGATTTGCGACTGCTAGTCAGCTTGACTACATGTGGGGATTCCCTAGCAACCAGGCAACCCCCACATGTACTCAGGCTGGCTAGCAGCTGTAAATCATGCAGCTGAGTCAACAAAAACTCAATCTCCGATAAAGTCACAAATACTCGGAGACCACCCGAGCAACGAGCAACTATTTTTGACTTTTACAGCTATTGGCTGTTATAGTGTCTTTGTTTTATGCTGGGGCTTGATTTCTCTTCTGTAGTTTTCTCTTCTTTCGTTAAGTAAGGCGTTACTGCAAAAACAAAATCCAGTGGAAAAAATGTGGGAACATGGCCCTGTGCTTTCAGTGAGACCATGTGGTGTAAATAAGTCCAAGGCGAAAATCCCAAACATTCCTTGTTTGGACAGGAACTATTTATCCTTTCTCTCACTTTTTGGGGATTTCAATAAATACGGTAAGTGAAACAGGGACACAATCATGCAGTATGTATAAAATGGTGTAAACTTCATATTGATACATTTTATATTTAGAATGTATACAAATTGTATTTTAATTAGATTTTAGGTCATTTGGATCCCCTCTCGGGATGTTATTGCCGGGCGCAGGAGATTCAAATGATCCCCTTGCCTCCATTTTTCTAAAAACAAGCTGATCAATCATAAGATTACATCTGTTTTATTAGAAATGAGTCAAAATTGGAGATAAATTGTTACAAAAAGAACCTGTGCCAATATGATGTATTTATCTTATTTGTGAAATCATTCATTCCTTAATGCCTGGAAATTCAAGCAGATAAGGATGTGACTATGTCTCTGCCTCACACAATTTACAACAGGAATTACATTTTGTCTAATTTTATGGCTGTTTGTGTAAATGAAATGGAAATGATCTACAGTATAAAGCCATCTACATTTACAAGAAATCATAATTATGAAGCAAGGTCTTTAAGTCTACATTAAAGTGATATTTATGGAACTACATATCCTCAATTGATAATGAGATTATCTACTAATTAATTTTTTCTAGCTAACGTCCCCTCCTTCCGTAGTGGCAGAATTAATGCTCAATGTAAGAAAGCTTTTCCTTAGCAAATGGCTTGAAATAGCTGATTTGTACACATTGCATGAAACAGAAAGAACTTCTGCTGTAAGTGGCCTAGTGCCTGTGTTTTCCAGGTGGTGTAATACTACAAGTACCAGCATTCGTTATCAGCCTCTGAAGGGCCTGAAGTATTAATTCCACAACAGCTGAAGACCCCTATTTGGAGACCACTGTGTTGTCTTGTTGTCTACACAAGGAGACTGCATTGCTCTGAGCTGCTCAAGAGACAACTTTAGGGTATGTGCACACGTTGCGGATTTGGTTGCGGATCTGCAGCTGTTTTCCATGCGTTTTACAGTTGCATGTAAAGCTATGGAAAACCAAATCCACTGTGCACATGCTGCGGAAAATTCTGCACAGAATTGCTGCGGTTTATTTTCTGCAGCATGTCAATTCTTTGTGCGGATTCCACAGCGTTTTACACCTATTCCTTAATAGGAATCCGCAGGTGTATAAACGCAGGTGAAATCCGCACAAAAACTGCACTAAATCCGCAGTAAATCCAAAATGCAGGGCGTTTTACCTGCGGATTTTGCAGCATCTGTGCAGAAAAATCCACAATGGAATCCGGAACGTGTGCACACACCCTTAGAGTAACCCTTTACTGTAGACCCTTGGACTCAGCAGTTCCACTTCTGGCTTGGGTTAGACAGTTACCTACAATATATTAACAAGTGACCACAGCTGTATGTGAATGAGGTTGGATGACTTCTTATTTCAGAACCTAAGCCAGAGCTTTTTTCTATCCCGCCTGGAACAGATTCCACGCACGCACATTGCAGCATGTCTGAGACAGATGCTTCCAGCCCAGCAGTGTTTACGCCTCTGCGGCGTCCCGCTCCTTGCGTGCGTGTGCGTAAATTGAAGCAGCACCCACATTAACTAAGAAGTGTAATTAATGGGCCGAGTCATGAAACCAGGGCCTGCTGCCCACTAAATGTTTTAGAGCTTCAGCCCACCGGGAATCTGCCCAGTAGGGCAGATTCCCAGTCCGGGCCTACTCCTGGTGCAGAGACAGAGAAGGTTTAGTTATTGAAATAAACCAGACAGCAAGTCTCATTCACAATAGTAATCACATGCCAAAACTGGAAAAGCTCTCCTAGCAGGCCTTGTACTGACTAACGAATGGGGTTGAGGACTACGAGGACTGCTAACGATAGTTTATTAAAAGAGCGGGAATGATTGTGGGCTGCCAGAAAGTTTGACAAGGAGTGGAGTGGGAGGGTATGAAAGCATTTAACAGTGGACTATGTAGGAAGAAGATCACCTTCTGCCATTTTCTGCTTTGGTAAGAAGAACAAGCAATTGCTTTGCTGTTTTCCTATTTTGGGAATTATACACGGCTTGTGGATTATGTTTTTTTATTTTGCAGGTGCCACAGCTTCTCTTCCATGGTTGGAGGTATGGTTTTGCGTTTTCAAGTCCCGTTGTCCCTCAGCGTTTGACCTTCCAGAGAAATGAAGATGTGTCCAGATCTAAGAGCAGAAGGGCATGAAATGAGTTGTCATTGAGTCGTTATTTTTTAAATATATTAAATGAAGCTGTGGAAAACCTACGTAACCCAATTATTCTCATAATGTGCTATAAATTAAGGTTAACAATGGGGCTCTTGGTAGTCTGTGTCAAACCCAAAAGTGTCTCCCATGTGCTTAGCTCCTCTGTCTTCTACTCCTGGCCCCACTGCTTGCTAGAGGAGGCAGCTTTCAGGTGGTTAGTGTCAAGCGAGAAAACAAAGTAATAACCAGCAGTTAGGACCAGAAATGTCACAATACTTGGCTCGTCAATAAGTAGTGTCTCCTTTTGCTTCTCAACCAGCTGAATACTGTGACATATCTTGCTTCAGTTATGACAAATAGACCGTTCGTCTTGTTGTTCGGTCACACAAGCATAGTTATTTTTGGTCACTCTGAGCACTAACCTATGTGCAAGTGAATACAAGTGATTTTCCACATGGACTGATAGTCCATGTAGAAACATTGCATCCGGTCAGTCTTACAGATCAGAACCGTGCATGTTAGAGCTGGAAGTTCCTGCACCCGTCCGTGTTGCGGACTCACACAAGGAGCTGCACGCAGAAGCGGCCATGTCCGCAATTGGCCCAATTTTAACAACAGATGTCTGACCCTGACCTAACAGTTACTAGAATCATAGAAAATAACTAAATAGAGAAAAATAAGAAACAGAAAAAAATAACAGATTCAAAAGGCAGAGGGGATATTGAGATTTTGGCATTCTGCAGCTAACTCTGCGTGCAATTGAGGCAATTCACTCCCTCGATGACGACCACCATACTATAATAAATGCACAACCTGGCACTGGATTCTAGTTAGAACTAAGATGATGATACTACAGGGTGGGCCATGTATATGGATAGACCTAAATAAAATGGGAATGGTTGGTGATATCAACTTCCTGTTCGTGGCACATTAGTATATGGGAGGGGGTAACTTTTCAAGATGGGTGGTGACCATGGCGGCCATTTTGAAGTTGGCCATTTTGGATCCAACTTTATTTTTTCCAATGGGAAGAGGGTCATGTGACACATCAAACATATTGAGAATTTCACAAGAAAAACAATGGTGTGCTTGGTTTTAATGCAACTTTATTCTTTCATGAGTTATTATCAAGTTTCTCTTTGTTTACAGCCATTGACATGTCGCAGAGGTTAATACGTGAGGAGCGGACACAAATTGTGTTAATGTCTGGTGAACGCAGTACCCGGGTCATTGCAGAAGATTTCAACACAATACACCCTACGCAAGAAAACTGTCACCATTCCCATGTTATTTAGGTGTATCCATATAAATGACCCACCCAAAAAAGTTTGCCTCATCACTGAACTTAATGTTCTGTTTAAACTGAGGGTCCTGTTCAAATTTTTGTATTGCCCATTCTGCAAATTCAGCACGCTGATCTGGCTCATCCTCGCTGAGATGCTGCAGCAGCTGGATTTTGTAAGGGTGCCATTTGTGAGTAGCTAATATCCGCTGAAGGCAGGGCCGGCGTTTTTCAGCAGGCAGACCAGGCAGACACCTGGGGTCCTCACCTATAAAGGGGGCCCCCTGTGTCTGCAGCCCCTTTATGAAATGCCCAAAGGGTGTACAGCAGTGAATAATGCTGTGCATTGCTCTGTAGTCCTGGAGCGTCTCTCGCAAACCCCCCTTGACTGTGGTCCCGGAGCTCTGTGCCGATTGCTGTAGGATCAGTTTTCACAGTCACATACAGCAGGGATCAGCATCAGCTCTGACCACAGTCACTAAATCACTGCTTTTAATCTGACAGGGCGACCTCCTGTCACTACTGTCTGGATGACACAAGACAGGAATATTGTCTTCTGAATCAGGATATTACATAATAAATGAATTCCCACGTGAAATAATAAGGGTAAACCATACACATATATAGTATAGTTGTGCATAGGAATCAGCGTTTTTGGTGCATTTTTTTGCAGCCAAAGCCTGCTCTCTTGGTAGTAAAAACACTGCTTTCACAACACTCATTTTTTAGGGTATGTGCGGACGATTCGGAAATGGCAGCCCTTTGGACGCAGCGGACATGTGTTGCATCCAAAGTGCTGCCATCTTTTGATCACAGGTGATTCCGTATGTGTTCATTAAACCGTGTGGAATCACTGCGTCCTATACATTGCACGGGTGAGATTTCTCTTGCGGAGACTCACGTCTACGCAAGATAAATTGACATTCTGGGGTCTGGAGAAACGCACCGAATGTCCGTCTCTGTGGGTGAGGTGCGGGTGTCGGTGAATAGTAGAGATGGAATTTCTTGAAATCCCATTCACTATGCTGTAACATCTGGCCGCTGCGGGTTGGACGCTATACGAGTACACAGCAGCAGACCCGCAGCGTTTACTGATTGTGGACACATACCCTTAGAGCTTTTGCTGTTTGTTTGTTTGTTTGTATGTTTGTTTTTTACAGTATGCATTTTGTCTACAGTACAAGTTTAATAAAGTTAGTTTTATTCACCAAAAATGTAGCAAAAAAACAACATTGCGACATTTGCAGCATTTTTTAAACTTTTTCATTGCTTTCTACGGGTGAAAAAAATTGCTGAAAGAAGTGACACGCTACAGATTTAAAAAACGCTGCAGTTGTGAAATTCAGTCAGGAGAAAATAAAAGGGTGTGCAGGAGATTTCTGAAATTCTCCGTTTTTGCTTGAGCCGTAAAATGCTGTAAACTTCTTATTTGCAGAAGAAAAAGCTGCAAAAATTCTGCATATGAACATGGCGAAAAGCTGCTTTTTAAAGTGCCAGCAAAATATATGGGATTTCTGAAATCCCCTGCACACGCTTGTTTTTCTTTCTGACTGAATTTAAGAACTGTAGCGCTTTTTAACCCCTTTACCCCCAAGGGTGGTTTGCACGTTAATGACCGGGCCAATTTTTACAATTCTGACCACTGTCCCTTTATGAGGTTATAACTCTGGAACGCTTCGATGGATCCTGGTGATTCTGACAGTGTTTTCTCGTGACATATTGTACTTCATGACAATGGTAAAAATTATTTGATAGTACCTGCGTTTATTTGTGAAAAAAACGGAAATTTGGCGAAAATTATGAAAATTTCGCAATTTTCCAACTTTGAATTTTTATGCAATTAAATCACAGCGATATGTCACACAAAATACTTAATAAGTAACATTTCCCACATGTCTACTTTACATCAGCACAATTTTGGAACCAAAATTTTTTTTTGTTAGGGAGTTATAAGGGTTAAAAGTTGACCAGCAATTTCTCATTTCTACAACACCATTTTATTTTAGGGACCACATCTCATTTGAAGTCATTTTGAGGGGTCTATATGATAGAAAATACCCAAGTGTGACACCATTCTAAAAACTACACCCCTCAAGGTGCTCAAAACCATATTCAAGAAGTTTATTAACCCTTCTGGTGCTTCACAGGAATTTTTTGAATGTTTAAATAAAAATGAACATTTAACTTTTTTTCACAAAAAATTTAATTCAGCTCCAATTTGTTTTATTTTACCAAGGGTAACAGGAGAAAATGGACCCCAAACATTGTTGTACAATTTGTCCTGAGTATGCCAATACCCCACATGTGGGGGTAAACCACTGTTTGGGCGCATGGCAGAGCTCGGAAGCGAAGGAGTGCCATTTGACTTTTCAATGCAAAATTGACTGGAATTGAGATGGGACGCCATGTTTCGTTTGGAGAGCCCCTGATGTGGCTAAACATTGAAACCCCCCACAAGTGACACCATTTTGGAAAGTAGACCCCCTAAGGAACTTATCTAGAGGTGTGGTGAGCACTTTGACCCACCAAGTGCTTCACAGAAGTTTATAATGTAGAACCGTAAAAATAAAAAATCATATTTTTTCACAAAAATTATCTTTTTGCCCCCAATTTTTTATTTTCCCAAGGGTAAGAGAAGAAATTGGACCCCAAAAGTTGTTGTACAATTTGTCCTGAGTACGCTGATACCCCATATGTGGGGGTAAACCACTGTTTGGGTGGATGGGAGAGCTCGGAAGGGAAGGAGCGCCGTTTGACTTTTCAAAGCAAAATTGACAGGAATTGAGATGGGACGCCATGTTGCGTTTGAAGAGCCACTGATGTGCCTAAACATTGAAACCCCCCACAAATGACACCATTTTGGAAAGTAGACCCCCTAAGGAACTTATCTAGAGGTGTGGTGAGCACTTTGACCCACCAAGTGCTTCACAGAAGTTTATAATGCAGAGCCGTAAAAATAAAACAAAATTTTTTTCCCACAAAAATTATTTTTTTAGCCCCCAGTTTTGTATTTTCCTGATGGTAACAGGAGAAATTGGACCCCAAAATTTGTTGCCCAATTTGTCCTGAGTGCGATGATACACCATATGTGGGGGGAACCACTGTTTGGGCACATGGGAGGGCTCAGAAGGGAAGGAGTGCCATTTGAATGCAGACTTAGATGGAATGGTCTGCAGGTGTCACATTGTGTTTGCAGAGCCCCTAATGTACCTAAACAGTAGAAACCCCCCACAAGTGACACCATTTTGGAAAGTAGACCCCCTTAGGAACTTATCTAGATGTGTGCTGAGCGCTTTGACCCACCAAGGGCTTCACAGAAGTTTATAATGGAGAGCCGTAAAAATAAAACAAAAATTTTTTCCCACAAAAATTATTTTTTAGCCCCCAGTTTTGTATTTTCCCAAGGGTAACAGGAGAAATTCGACCCCACAATTTGTTGTCCAATTTGTCCTGAGTGCGCTGATACCCCATATGTGGGGGGGAACCACTGTTTGGGCGCATGGGAGGGCTCGGAAGGGAAGGAGCTCCATTTGGAATGAGGACTTAGATGGAATGGTCTGCAGGTGTCACATTGCATTTGCAGAGCCCCTAATGTACCTAAACAGTAGAAACCTCCCACAAGTGACACCATTTTGGAAACTAGACCCCCTAAGGAACTCATCTAGATGTGTTGTGATAGCTTTGAACCCCCAAGTGTTTCACTACAGTTTGTAACGCAGAGCCGTGAAAATTAAAAAAAAAAATCTTTCCCCCCAAAATTATTTTTTAGCCCCCAGTTTTGTATTTTCCCGAGGGTAAGAGGAGAAATTCGACCCCAGAAGTTGTTGTCCAATTTGTCCTGAGTACGCTGATACCCCGTATGTTGGGGGAAACCAACGTTTGAGCGCATGGCAGAGCTCGGAAGGGAAGGAGCGCCATTTGGAATACAGACTTAGATGGAATGGTCTGCAGACGTCACATTGCGTTTGCAGAACCCCTAATGTACCTAAACAGTAGAAACCCCCCACAAGTGACCCCATATTGGAAACTAGACCCCCCAGGGAACTAATCTAGATGTGTTGTGAGAACTTTGAACCCCCAAGTGTTTCACTACAGTTTATAACGCAGAGCCGTGAAAATAAAAAATCTTTTTTTTTCCCACAAAAAATATGTTTTAGCCCCGAGTTTTGTATTTTCCCAAGGGTAGCAGGAGAAATTGGACCCCAAAAGTTGTTGTCCTATTTGTCCTGAGTACGCTGATACCCCATATGTTGGGGTAAACCCCTGTTTGGGCACACGGGAGAGCTCGGAAGGGAAGGAGCACTGTTTTACTTTTTCAACGCAGAATTGGCTGGAATTGAGATCGGACGCCATGTCGCGTTTGGAGAGCCCCTGATGTGCCTAAACAGTGGAAACCCCCAATTATAACTGAAACCCTAATCCAAACACATCCCTAACCCTAATCCCAACAGTAACCCTAACCACACCTCTAACCCTGACACACCCCTAACCCTAATCCCAACCCTATTCCCAACCGTAAATGTAATCTAAACCCTAACTGTAACTTTAGCCCCAACCCAAACTGTAGCCCTAGCCCTAACCCTAGCCCTAACCCTAATCCTAACCCTAGCCCTAACCCTAGCCCTAACCCTAGCCCTAACCCTAGCCCTAACCCTAACCCTAGCCCTAGCCCTAGCCCTAACCCTAGCCCTAACCCTAGCCCTAACCCTAACCCTAGCCCTAACCCTAGCCCTAACCCTAAACCTAACCCTAGCCCTAACCCTAACCCTAGCCCTAACCCTAGCCCTAACCCTAGTCCTAACTCTAACCCTAGCCCTAATGGGAAAATGGAAATAAATACATTTTTTTAATTTTTCCCTAACTAAGGGGGTGATGAAGGGGGGTTTGATTTACTTTTATAGCGGGTTTTTTAGCGGATTTTTATGATTGGCAGCCGTCACACACTGAAAGACGCTTTTTATTGCAAAAAATATTTTTTGCGTTACCACATTTTGAGAGCTATAATTTTTCTATATTTTGGTCCACAGAGTCATGTGAGGTCTTGTTTTTTGCGGGACGAGTTGATGTTTTTATTGGTAACATTTTCGGGCACGTGACATTTTTTGATCGCTTTTTATTCCGATTTTTGTGAGGCAGAATGACCAAAAACCAGCTATTCATGAATTTCTTTTGGGGGAGGCGTTTATACCGTTCCGCGTTTGGTAAAATTGATGAAGCAGTTTTATTCTTCGGGTCAGTACGATTACAGCGACACCTCATTTATATCATTTTTATATGTTTTGGCGCTTTTATACGATAAAAACTATTTTATAGATAAAATAATTATTTTTGCATCGCTTTATTCTCAGGACTATAACTTTTTTATTTTTTTGCTGATGATGCTGTATGGCGGCTCGTGTTTTGCGGGACAAGATGACGTTTTCAGCGGTACCATGGTTAGTTATATCTGTCTTTTTGATCGCGTGTTATTCCACTTTTTGTTCGGCGGTATGATAATAAAGCGTTTTTTGCCTCGTTTTTTTTTTTTTTTTCTTACGGTGTTTACTGAAGGGGTTAACTACTGGGCCAGTTTTATAGGTCGGGCCGTTACGGACGCGGCGATACTAAATATGTGTACTTTTATTGTTTTTTTTTTTTATTTAGATAAAGAAATGTATTTATGGGAATAATATTTTTATTTTTTTTTTCATTATTTTGGAATATTTTTTTTAATTTTTTTTTACACATTTGAATTTTTTTTTTTTTACTTTTTTACTTTGTCCCAGGGGGGGACATCACAGATCAGTGATCTGACAGTTTGCACAGCACTCTGTCAGATCACTGATCTGACATGCAGCGCTGCAGCCTTCACAGTGCCTGCTCTGAGCAGGCTCTGTGAAGCCACCTCCCTCCCTGCAGGACCCGGATCCGCGGCCATCTTGGATCCGGGGCTGGAGGGAGCAGGGAGGGAGGTGAGACCCTCGCAGCAACGCGATCACATCGCGTTGCTGCGGGGGGCTCAGGGAAGCCCGCTGGGAGCCCCCTCCCTGCGCGGTGCTTCCCTGTACCGCCGGCACATCGCGATCATCTTTGATCGCGGTGTGCCGGGGGTTAATGTGCCGGGGGCGGTCCGTGACCGCTCCTGGCACATAGTGCCGGATGTCAGCTGCGATAAACAGCTGACACCCGGCCGCGATCGGCGGCGCTCCCCCCGTGAGCGCTGCCGATCGCATATGACGTACTATTGCGTCCTTGGGAAGTAAAGCCCACCCCACATGGACGCAATAGTACGTCTAATGGCAGAAAGGGGTTAAATCTGTAGCGTGTCACTTCTTTCAGTGTGTTTTCACCCATAGAAAGCAATGAAAGAATAAAAAAAAGCTGCAGATATTGCAACGGCATTGTTTGCTGCAATTTTTTAAGTGGTTTTGGTGAATTAAACTATTAGGTCTCGTTCACATGTTCACAGAGTTATCACTGTGCTATCTGCAATGTTAAAAAAAAACTAAGAGGCGGTTGGGGGGCAACACTTTGTCTTGGGGCTTGGGCCCCAATCTTTTCTGACCCTAGCAAAGCCCCTGCGTACAGCTAATAGTAGCAGACCTGTTGGCCGATACAAAGCCCCTAAATATGGGAGCCACTGGCTCCAGGCCCCTCCACCAACTGTATCCGCATCCTGCTCATGTAATGTAACCTGAATGTTTGTGGATTTTACAATGTTAGCATTTGGGGCTCCACTTTAAACTTTTGCCTAGGGCCCCACTTTGTCTAAAACTGGCCCTGGCCGAAGGGATGTTCGATTGATGCCAGATTGGCGCACTGAATTTGCAAAATGGGCAAAACAAAAATTGGAACAGGGCCCTCAGTTTACACAGAACATTATGTTCAGTGATGAGGCAAACTTTCTTGGGTGGGCCATTTATATGGATACACCTAAATAACATGGGAATGGTGACAGTTTTCTTGCGTAGGGTGTCTTGAATTGAAATCTGCTGCAATGACCCGGGTACTGCGTTCCCCAGACATCAACACAATTTCTATCCGCTCCTCACATATTAACCTCTGCGACATGTCAATGGCTGTAAACAAAGAGAAACTTGTAAATAACTCATGAAAGAATAAAGTTACATTAAAACCAAGCACACCATTGTTTTTCATGTGAAATTTTCAATAGGTTTGATGTGTCACATGACCCTCTTCCCATTGGAAAACAAAAAGTTGGATCCAAAATGGCCGACTTCAAAATGGCCGCCATGGTCACCACCCATCTTGAAAATGTGCCACAAACAGGAAGTTGATATCACCAACCATTCCAATTTTATTTAGGTGTATCCACATAAATGGCCAACCCTGTAGATAAAATAATACTAATAATAGTAATAGAACTAGAAGTTTACCGAATTTTTGGTAACATAAGTGGCCTCAAAAAGCATACATCGGGACAACACTGCTCTGATTGGGCTAAATTGGAGTGATTAACTGACGTAATTAGTGCTTATGCTGAAATTGACAACAGCACTGTAGTAATTAAGTGTAAATAAGCAAAGACAAATCATGATGGAGGGAGGATATTACCATAATAAAGTAACCTCACAAAATAATGGATCACTTCTATGCTGAGAGCAGGCTGCCAGAAATCTAATTATGTTCTCCTGTCCAGCTGACTTTCCAATCCTGAGACTTGTGCAATTCCCCTGTGTAGGCATTTTCGTTAAATAAGTAGATAGTAACCACTTTTCAAAGGCAATTACAGGAGTGAGTTGCTGCATAGTCCAACATTTTTAGAGAAGATTTTAAATAATATCATACAAGTACTATATATGAACTATTTATATAAAGAAAATCTACTTGTTGCCCCTCATTGCTATTTTACAAATATTTGTGTGTCTACTTACAGGCTGTGTTTTGTTGATCGCCCATTTTTAGTCCTTGTTCTATTGTCATTATGTCACAATAGCATGTAAATACATTTATCGCCTGTGCTCTACATTCATAATGCATTTATATGCCAGACATTACCGTAACGATCTCACAATAGTGGCATACTTTATATTTGTAGGTCGTGTTTCAGTGTGACTTGATAGTTAATGTTTTAAAGCCACACTGTGTTATAATTACATCAAAATTGTGTATGGTGACATATTTATAGGCTGTGTTCTTCAATGAGCACAGAGTGTATATTTAGGTTATCTTCTATTGTAATGTCACAATAATATATTTTTCTTTGTCTGTCATGTGTGTAAATTAATATCGTATGTTTATATGTGACGAGGTTACAATTATGGGTGCTTAGGTATATGTTTTATTCTATTCAGCTGTGTACTGTTATTTACTTACAATGAAGGTTTTATCACTAGAACATTATCATTGCTGCCCCATGCCAAGTTGTCTGACTCCGCCTATACTGTGATAAGTAGCTCACTGTCAATAAACAATGTACATAGATAGACTGGTGTGGTCAGGGTTAGCTTTCTCACCTCGGCTGCATTCTACATCTAACAATTCTGATTGTGTCAGAACTGCTGCACTCAGTTAACTAAGTGATACATCGTTGGAATCAGGGTCTCTTTTCCTACATTATGCTGCTCTCGGATATGGTAGCCAAAACCTTGTGACAGATTCAGTGGGTAGACAGCTTAGTTTGTGTATGCTGTTTCCTCACAGAATAGGTTGGATTATGCTAGCTAGAGAGCATAGTGCCAATGACAAACAGACTTCTCACTGCATGGTTAATGGGGGTACTTCATAGGAAAAAGGGTATGTGCACACGTTGCGGATTTTGCTGCGGATTCGCAGCTGTTTTCCATGAGTTTACAGTACCATGTAAACCTATGGAAAACAAAATCCGCAGTGCACATGCTGCCGGAAAAAACGCGCAGAAACGTAGCATTGTTTATTCCGCAGCATGTCAATTCTTTGTGCGGATTTCGCAGCGGTTTACACCTGCTCCATAATAGGAATCCGTAGGTGTAAAACCACAGGTGGAATCCGCACAAAACCCGCAAAAAAAAAACCGCGGTAATTCCAGGGTAATTCCGCAGTGTGGTTTACCTGCGGATTTACCAAAATCAGTCTGGAAAAATTCGCAGGACATTCCACAACTTGTGCACATAGCCAAAATGTTTATTCAGGGGGAACTATAATGACACAGTTTTTTTAAGTTGGCATGTGCTGCAGAAGGCCGTAGAAGAGAAATGTTTGAATAATGAATTGCCCCTCACTATATTACCTGTACAAAATATGACCCACACACTGTCCCTATTATGGTACATGTCATTTAGACTGCCCTCTCCTTTTCCCTATTCACACTGTCATCTCAAGCTATGTCCCCCTATAGGGCCAAGTCTCTAAACAGTGCTCCCTCACCACGCACCCCCTCCTTCTCTTATTATCTCTTCCTGGCTGTGCCCTTACACTGTCCTCCCATGCTATCCCTCACACACACACTACTCAGTTTTTATTCTGTGCCCACTCACACTCTTCTCTCCCCATACTCTCCCCTCACACATTTCCCCCTCCCTCCTCATATATTTACCCGTTCTCTCCATACAGCCACCTCACACATCCCCTTTACTCCTCATACTTTGTCTGCACCCATTCCATCACCGTCACTCCCCATACTGTGTCCGCAAATTTTTCCCCTCACCCCTAATACTGTGTCCGCATCCATACAGCCACTCAACATACTGTGTCCGCACACATCCCCCAACTTACCATATTGGGTCTGCACCCTCCCCCCACTCCCTACATTGTGTCTGCACCCATCCCCATACTGTTTTCTCATACATGCCCCCATCTCCATGCTCCTCATATTGCGTATTCAAGTTTCTGCCACTCCCCATATTGTGTTGGCAGCTGTCCTGTACTTGCTCTCCAAACTTGTGTCCTCAAATCATTCCCTTGTTACACTAAATCTCCTCCACCCCATTGCACCAAATCTCTCCCACCACAGTAAATCTTCCCCACACAGTACATCTACCCCCCTACACACAGTAAATTTCCCCCACCTTAAATCTTCCACCCTCCTCCACATTTAATCTTTGGAATCTTAACTCAACTAGTGTGGAGCACTTACCGCCAATGATTTTCATGCCAGCAAGTGATGTCAGCAGCATGACCACATGGCCTGATCACGCTGCTGACGTCGCTTTAAACTGATGCTCAGAGCTTCATTCATCACTAGGAACCGATGCGCTGCATCTTCTGTGAGCAGGCTGTCAGCTTGACAGCCGGATCAGAGAACGGCCGACTTCCAATCAAGGGGCTGCAAAATGCAGCCACCAGGGGAGACACTTCGGACCGCCGAATTAGGCGACCCAACTGCTCCACCTGTCGGCTGCGCCCGGGGAACATACCCCTCCTGCGCCCCTTAGATATGCTTCTGGTTTAGGATCATTATCCATTTATAGAAGCCATCCTCTTTTCAACTTCAGCTTTTTTACAGATGGCATGATGTATGCATCAAGAATTTGTTGAAATTTAATTGAATCCATTCTTCCCTCTACCCGTGAAATGTTCCCCGTGCCATTGGCTACAACACAAGCCCAAAACATAATTGATTCACCCCATGCTTAATGGTTGGCGAGATGTTCTTTTCCTGAAATTCTGTGCCCTTTTTTCTCCACACACACACCTTTGATCGTTGTGGCCAGAGAGGTCTATTTTAACCTCATCGGTCCACAGGACTTGTTTCCAAAATGCATCAAGTTTATTTACATGTTCTTTTACATACTTCTGACTGAATTTTATGGTGAGGATGCAGGAGAAGTTTTCTTCCCATGACTCTTACACGAAGGCCATATTTGAGCATGTGTCCTTGAACAGTAAAACAATGTACCACAAGTTCAGAGTCTGCAAAATCTTTTGGACTGTCCTTTGCAGTCAAGCGGGGTTTCTGATTTGCCTCTCTAGCAATCCTACGAGCAGCTCTCACTGAAACTTTGCATGGTCCTCTAGACCTTATATTGACCTCTACCGTTCCTATTAACTGCCATTTCTTAATTACATTTCGAACTGAGGAAAGGGCAACTTGAAAACACATTGCTATTTTCCTATAACCTTCTGCTTTGTGGGCCTCCATTCATTTTCAGAGTGCTAGGCAGCTGCTTAGAAGAACCCATGGCTGTTTTTTTTGGCACAAGGTTAGGGGAGGATGGGTTTTTATAAAGTCGGTAATTTTGCATCACCTGACCTTTCCTAACAATGACCGTGAACAAGCCGTAACCCTAACAGGCTAATTAATGTCTGAAACCTTGGTCAAACTTATCTGAGCACACAAATCTCCAAGGGAATCATCATAACCAAGAAAGAAACTGAAGCACATATCCAAAATAGTATAAAAGGGGAATACATTTATTATATACTATATCAAGGACAAAAAATACATTTTAAATACAATATCACAAAATTATTATGCAAAATGCCCCGGAATCCAAGCCGCAGAAGACATACACACTGTAGTTCAGGCAGAGGTATAAGATGAGAAAGAAGAGGAGCAATATTGACTCAGTGTGAACTATTATAAGAATGTAAATCTGGCCCCAGAGAGACTATATAAGAAAGGAAAGACCTATAAAGTGTAGTAAGTGCTCATATATAGTGGGTATATATAATCAGAAATGGCTTAAAAATAACCACCATTAGTACAATGAATGCGTGAAGCAGTGAATACTAACATGACACAAGTCATTATAAATCACGTCCAAGAAAATAATATAATTTAATTTTCAATGCATACTTACGGTATATACAAATCTAAATATACAAGCACATACTCTTCAATATAGCGAACACCATTCAATAAATTAAAAAAATAATAAAAAAATAATAAGAAAAATAAGAAAAAGAAAATAATAAATATGGAAGCCTTCTGTTACATCCTTTGTCACATCAGATGTTGTTTCATCAAGGACAATGTGAGGGGGTCAATCCCCAAGATACCAAGCCAATACATCGTTTCCAAAAGACTATTGACGTCATCACATGTAAGATACGAACAAGCAAGAATAACTAAATATAAAAACGAAAAATTAAAAAAACACAAAACAGCCATAAGAAATTAAAACTGAAGACTGATCACTATAAAAAGGAACTGAAGCTTAATTGCTCGTTCAAGCCTGCCGGAGTAATGGTATTCAATATAGTGATCCAGCGGCATTCTCTCTGTGCCAATTTTCGTTTTAAGTCCCCCCCCTCTGATGCCAGCACAAATTTTGTCAACGCCCCAGGTCCTTAAATCTTTTGGATTGCACTTATGGTGCAATCGAAAATGTTTGGAGATGGGTTTGAGGCTTTCCACAACTTCCACGTCACGTGTCGCCATAATGTCCCTTATGTGTTCACATGTACTGTTATGATCTGGTGGCCTTGGAGCAGCATGAGACGTACTCTGGAGAAGGTGGCACCTGTACTGACCGCAAACCCTGAACTTAGCAGCAGAACTAGAAGCAGCCGTGGGGGGTACCCAACGCTCCCTAGACCCCTCGACACAGCCTAAGAATTAACTACCCCTAAAGACAGAAACAGGAAACCTATCTTGCCTCAGAGAAAATCCCCAAAGGATAGACAGCCCCCCACAAATATTGACTGTGAGAGGAGAGGGAAATAACATACGCAGACATGAAATCAGGATTTAGCATAGGAGGCCATATTAGCTAAAAAGAAAGGATAGAACAGAGTACTATGCGGTCAGTATAAAAACACTAGAAAATATCCACCACAGAAAATACAAAACACCACATCTGACTAAAGACATGGAGGGTATATCTGCATCTCCAGAGACACAGCTAGGCTGCAAAAAATCATTCACAACAAAGCTGGACAAGACAAAACATGAAAAATGAACAGAACTATAAGGTCCACAGCAGGTGGACAGCAAAAACAAAGCCAGGACTTATCTTTGAAGATAAGCACAGCGAACAGGAGAGACCAGAAGGGATGTGAATCCTCCAAAAACAATGGACAACTGGCACTGACTAAAGGAACAAGCAAGGCTATATAGCCCAGCCCAAATTGCAAAAAATAGATACACCTGATAAATGCTGCGATCCAACTACCGCAGCACTACCACTCATAACCACCGGAGGGAGCCCAAGAGCAGAATTCACAACAGTACCCCCCCCCCTTGAGGAGGGGTCACCGAACCCTCACCAGAGCCCCCAGGCCGATCAGGACAAGCCAAATGAAAGGCACGAACCAAATCATCAGCATGAACATCGGAGGCAACAACCCAAGAATTATCCTCCTGGCTATAACCCTTTCATTTGACCAGATACTGAAGCTTCCGCCTCGAAAAACGAGAATCCAAAATCTTCTCAACCACATACTCCAACTCCCCATCAATCAACACCGGGGCCGGAGGATCAACAGAGGGAACAACGGGCACCACATACTTCCGCAACAAAGATCTATGGAACACATTATGGATGGAAAAAGAGGCTGGAAGGGCCAAACGAAAAGACACTGGATTGATAATCTCAGAAATCCTTTAAGGACCAATAAATCTTCTCAACCACATACTCCAACTCCCCATCAATCAACACCGGGGCCGGAGGATCAACAGAGGGAACAACGGGCACCACATACTTCCGCAACAAAGATCTATGGAACACATTATGGATGGAAAAAGAGGCTGGAAGGGCCAAACGAAAAGACACTGGATTGATAATCTCAGAAATCCTTTAAGGACCAATAAACCGAGGCTTGAACTTAGGGGAAGAAACCTTCATAGGAACCTGACGGGAAGACAACCAGACCAAATCCCCAACCCGAAGCCGGGAACCAACACACCGACGACGGTTAGCAAAACGCTGAGCCTCCTCCTGAGACAACACCAAATTGTCCACCACATGAGCCCAAATCCGCTGCAGCCTGTCAACCACAGAATACACACCAGGACAATCAGAAGGCTCAACCTGCCCTGAAGAAAAACGAGGATGAAAACCAAAATTACAAAAAAAGACGAAACCAAGGTAGCAGAACTACCCAGATTATTAAGGGCAAACTCGGCCAATGGCAAGAAAGCCACCCAATCATCCTGATCAGCAGACACAAAGCATCTCAACTAAGTTTCCAAAGTCTGATTAGTTCGCTCGGTCTGGCCATTTGTCTGAGGATGAAATGCGGAAGAAAAAGACAAATCAATGCCCAGCCTAGCACAAAAGGCCCGCCAAAACCTAGAAACAAACTGGGAACCTCTATCGGACACAATATTCTCAGGAATGCCATGCAAACGAACCACATGCTGAAAAAACAACGGAACCAAATCAGAAGAGGAAGGCAATTTAGGCAAAGGTACCAAATGAACCATCTTAGAAAACCGGTCACAAACCACCCAGATAACCGACATCCTCTGGGAAACCGGAAGATCTGAAATAAAATCCATAGAAATATGCGTCCAAGGTCTCTCAGGGACCGGCAAAGGCAGAAGCAACCCACTAGCGCGGGAACAGCAAGGCTTAGCCCGCGCGCAAATCCCACAGGACTGCACAAAACGCACATCCCGCGACAAAGAAGGCCACCAAAAGGACCTACCAACCAAATCTCTGGTACCAAAAATCCCAGGATGGCCAGCCAACAAAGAACAATGAACTGCAGAACTCACATTACTAGTCCATCTATCAGGAACAAACAGTTTCCCCACTGGACAGCGGTCAGGTTTATCAGCCTGAAATTCCTGAAGAACCCGTCGTAAATCAGGGGAGATGGCAGAAAGAATCACCCCTTCCTTCAGAATGCCGACCGGCTCAAGAACCCCAGGGGAATCAGGAAAAAAACTCCTAGAGAGGGCATCCGCCTTAACATTCTTAGTACCAGGAATGTACGAGATCACAAAATCAACACGGGAGAAAAACAGGGACCATCGAGCCTGTCTAGGATTCAGCCGTTTGGCAGACTCGAGGTAAATCAAATTCTTATGATCGGTAAGGACCACAATACGGTGCTTGGCCCCCTCAAGCCAATGTCGCCACTCCTCAAATGCCCACTTCATAGCCAACAACTCCCGATTGCCGACATCATAATTGCGTTCCGCAGGCGAAAACTTCCGAGAAAAGAAGGCACACGGTTTCATCAAGGAACCATCAGAATTCCTCTGAGACAAAATGGCCCCTGCCCCAATCTCAGACACATCAACCTCAACCTGAAATGGAAGAGAAACATCAGGCTGACACAACACAGGGGCAGAAGTAAATCGGCATTTAAGCTCCTGAAAGGCAGAAACAGCCGCAGAGGACCAATTCGTCACATCAGCGCCTTTCTTCGTCAAATCGGTCAGAGGTTTAACCACACTGGAGAAGTTGGCAATGAAACGACGATAAAAATTAGCAAAGCCCAAGAATTTCTGAAGGCTCTTCACAGATGTGGGCTGAATCCAATCATGAATGGCCTGAACCTTAACCGGATCCATTTCTATAGATGCGGGAGAAAAAATGAAGCCCAAAAAAGAAACCTTCCACACTTTGACCCCTTCACAAATAAAGCATTATTACGGAGGATCTAAAATACCATCCTGACCTGTTTCACATGAGACTCCCAATCATCGGAAAAAAATCAAAATATCATCCAAATATACAACCATGAATTTATCAAGATAACTCCGAAAGATATCATGCATGAAGGATTGGAACACAGATGGGGCATTAGAGAGTCCGAATGGCATCACAAGGTATTCAAAATGGCCTTCGGGCGTATTAAATGCAGTTTTCCATTCGTCACCCTGCTTAATACGAATAAGATTATATGCCCCTCGAAGGTCAATCTTAGTAAACCAGCGAGCCCCCTTAATCCTAGCAAACAAATCAGTAAGCAAAGGCAGAGGGTATTGAAATTTGACCATGATCTTATTCAAGAGGCGATAATCAATACAGGGTCTCAAGGAGCCATCCTTCTTGGCAACAAAAAAAAAACTGCTCCCAATGGTGAAGAAGATGGCCGAATATGCCCCTTCTCCAAAGACTCCTTAATATAGCTCCGCATGGCGGCATGTTCTGGCACCGACAGGTTGAAAAGTCGGCCCTTAGGGAACTTACAACCTGGAATCAAGTCAATAGCACAATCACAGTCCCTATGCGGTGGAAGGGAACTGGATTTGGGCTCATCGAATACATCCTGGAAGTCTGACAAAAACTCAGGAATTTCAGAAGAGGGGGAAGAGGAAATTGACATTAAAGGAACGTGACCATGAACCCCCTGACAACCCCAACTAGTCACAGACATAGATCTCCAATCTAACACCGGATTATGTAGCTGTAACCATGGAAAACCCAGCACAATATCATCATGCAAATTATGCAACACCAGAAAACGACAATCTTCCTGATGGGCTGGCGCCATGCGCATGGTCAGCTGTGTCCAAAACTGAGGTTTATTTTTAGCCAACAGTGTAGCATCAATGCCCCTTAAAGGAATAGGGTTCTGCAAAGGCTGCAAGGGGAAACCACAACGTCTGGCAAATTCTAAGTCCATTAAGTTCAGAGCGACGCCTGAATCCACAAATGCCATGACAGAAAATGATGATAATGAGCAGATCAAGGTCACAGATAACAGAAATTTAGGTTGTACAGTACTGATGGTAACAGAAGTAGCGATTCTCTTTGTACGCTTAGGGCAATCAGAAATAATATGAGCAGAATCGCCGCAGTATAAACACAACCTATTCTGACGCCTGAATCTTTGACGTTCAGCTTTAGACAAAATCCTATCACACTGCATAGGCTCAGGGCTCCACTCAGAGGACAGCGCCATAGTGGGCACAACTCTGCGCTCGCGCAAGCGCCGATCTATCTGAATGGCCAGAGACATAGAATCACTCAGACCAGCAGGCGTGGGGAACCCCACCATAACATCTTTAACGGGTTCAGAAAGACCCTTTCTGAAAATTGCCGCCAAGGCATCCTCATTCCATTTAGTCAGTACAGACCATTTTCTAAATTTCTGGCAATACGATTCTGCCTCTTCTTGACCTTGACACAGGTCCAGCAAGATTTTCTCAGCTTGATCCACAGAATTAGGCTCATCATACAATAACCCCAATGCTTGAAAGAAAGAATCAACATTAAGCAAAGCAGGATTGCCAGTTTCCAGGGAAAATGCCCAATCCTGTGGGTCACCACGCAGCAGGGATATGATGATTTTAACCTGCTGAATGGGATCACCAGAAGACTGGGGTGTCAATGCAAAAAACAGTTTACAGTTATTTTTGAAACTCAAAAATTTGGATCTGTCACCAAAGAACAAATCAGGAGTGGGAATCCTAGGTTCTAAGGCAGGAGTCTGAACAATATAATCTGAAATACCCTGTACCCTAGCAGCAAGCTGATCCACACGAGAAACTAACTCCTGAACACTCATGTTATTACTAGGTTCAGCAGCCACCCAGAGATTAAGAGGGAGGAACAGGCTAAGGAAAAAAAATGGCTCAAAACCTTTCCTCCCTTCTTTTGAGATGCAAGTAACTCATTGTTGGCCAGTTGTACTGTTATGATCTGGTGGCCTTGGAGCAGCATGAGACGTACTCTGTAGAAGGTGGCACCTGTACTGACCGCAAACCCTGAACTTAGCAGCGCAACTAGAAGCAGCCGTGGGGGGTACCTAACGCTCCCTAGACCCCTCGACACAGCCTAAGAATTAACTACCCCTAAAGACAGAAACAGGAAACCTATCTTGCCTCAGAGAAAATCCCCAAAGGATAGACAGCCCCCCACAAATATTGACTGTGAGAGGAGAGGGAAATAACATACGCAGACATGAAATCAGGATTTAGCATAGGAGGCCATACTAGCTAAAAAGAAAGGATAGAACAGAGTACTATGCGGTCAGTATTAAAACACTAGAAAATACCCACCACAGAAAATACAAAACACCACATCTGACTAAAGACATGGAGGGTATATCTGCATCTCCAGAGACACAGCTAGGCTGCAAAAAATCCTTTACAACAAAGCTGGACAAGACAAAACATGAAACATGCACAGAACTATAAGGTCCACAGCAGGTGGACAGCAAAAACAAAGCCAGGATTTATCTTTGAAGAAAAGCACAGCGAACAGGAGAGACCAGAAGGGATGTGAATCCTCCAAAAACAATGGACAACTGGCACTGACTAAAGGAACAAGCAAGGCTATATAACCCAGCCCAAATTGCAAAAAATAGATACACCTGATAAATGCTGCGATCCAACTACCGCAGCACTACCACTCATAACCACCGGAGGGATCCCAAGAGCAGAATTCACAACAATGTACGTACACATAATTCTCGAGCAGATTGCATAGTAGACCACAGAGGTTATGCTATAAGCAATATATTCCCTGATTTGAAAGTCTTTCTTACCATCTGATGAGATGACGTAATGGATGTGGCTCTAACTAGATTCTTGCAGGCAAGGCAGTCCCCACATGTGAAAAAGCCATTTTTTTGTCTTCCTGCTTTAAACAGATCCGGGGCTTTGGCAATATAATGGCTATGTACCAAAATATCTCTGATGTTGGTGCTTCTTCGTGCCGTCATCAGAGGCTGCTCTGGAAGACACCTCTGTAACGCTGGATCAGTTTTGAGAATTGGCCAATGTCTCTTTAGGATGTTTCTCATCAAATCCCATCTGTGGTTAAATGTGGAGATAAATCTCAGTTGACTATCCCTCTTTTTTCTCTAATAATTTCTTGTCACCAGAAGATCATTCCTACAAGTCTTTTTTGCCCTCCCTTTATAGACCGCCTACTGTAACCATGTTGGCTAAAACGTTCCCCAAGGTACACAGCTTGCTCCTCAAATAATAAATCAGAGGTACAGATCCTTCTGGCACGAAGGAACTGCCCAGTGGGGATGGCTCCTATCGTGGAGCATGGATGTGAGGATTAGGTGTGCAATAACGGGACCTGTAGAAGCGTGGCAGCGCGAAACGGCCGTCGTCTCCTGACACTACTGTTCTCCCTGTGGGACCCTGCTGTTATTTTAATGCCACAATAAAGACTAATAATTCATTTGGATGGTGAGTGCTCTTTTTTGCTTTTTGTTTTTGCATATCATATCGGTATAGATAAATCCATTCTCCTGTACCATAAGTGTGGTGTCCAGGAAGGAGATTTCTTTATGGTGGTAGATGTATGTGAGCATGATATTGGAGTCATTATGATTCAAACCTGTCATAAATGTCTCTAGTTCCAAGACAGAGCTCTGCCAGATGAATAGGACATCGTTGATGTACCTATACCATCCTAGGATTTGGGGGGCGGCATGTGCGCCATCAAGAAATATCCCCCTCTCCCAAAATCCCCAAAATAAATTAGCCTATGGTGGCGCACATGCAGTCCCCATTGCAGTGCCCTGTCTCTGTAGAAAAAACCAGTCCTTAAAAACAAAAAAATTGTGAGTAAGGATAAAATCCAATAACTCCAATACCAGCTCACGTAAATCCGCATCCAAATTTCTTGATTCAAGGAAAAACCTTTGTGCCCTTAAACCATCCATGTGGCGGATGCTGGTATATAATGACTCAACATCTGCCATTACTAAAATCATATCCTCCTCCACGACAAGACCATCTACCCGTCTCAGGGCGTCCATAGTGTCACTGACATAAGAGGCCAGCGTCTCCACTTGTGGCCTTAAATAATGCTCATTGAATTTGCATGTTGCATCACATAGCCCTCCCATGCCAGAGACAATAGGACACCCTGGAGGAGACACTTGGTCTTTGTGGACCTTGGGAAGAAGATAAAATGTAGGTATCACCGGGTATTGAACCAGGAGTCCACCCAAAACCTTTTTCGTTATTACTCCTCTTTCAAATGCCATTTCTAAGATATTCTGTAGCTGACTCTGAAATTTTGGGAGGGGATTTTGTGACAATTGAGTGTAAGTATATTTATTCTGCAATTCCCTAAAGCTTCCTTTTCGCACCTCTACAGGCCAGATGATGACATTTCCCCCCTTGTCTGCAGGTTTTATAACCACATCATCCCATGTTTTTATCTCCAGTGCCTGTCGCTGGAGGGTACTCAAATTATCCTTTTTCTTATAGTTACCGTATTTTCTGGTGTATAAGACGACTGGGCGTATAAGACGACCCCCAACTTTTCCATATAAAATATGGAATTTGGGATATGCCTGCCGTATAAGATGGGCGTCATCTTATACGCCCAGTCATCTTACACGGCGTGTGGTTCCCAGGGTCTGGAAGAGAGGAGACTCTCCTTCAGGCCCTGGGATCCATATTCATGTAAAAAATAAAGAATAAAAATAAAAAACATGGATATACTCACCCTCGAACGGCCCCTGGCTCACAGCGCTGCTAGCGTCTGCCTCCATTCATAAGAATGGAGAGAGTGAAGGACCTTCGGTGACGTCGCGTGTTGTGAATTCTGTGGCTGAATTCACTCCTGTGGTCACAAGTGGTACTGCAGCTTCTGAGCTTCCTCCCTCAGGTGTTCTGGTGAGCTCGTTAACTGCTTCATTACTTAACTCCGCCTGATGCTGCTATCCTTGCTCCTTGTCAATGTTTCAGTGTTGGATCTGAGCTTCTCCTGATTGTTCCTGTGACCTGCTGCTCTGTATAGCTAAGTGCTTTTTGCTTTTTTGTTGCTTTTTTTCTGTCCAGCTTGTCTTTTGTTTTGCTGGAAGCTCTGAGACGCAAAGGGTGTACCGCCGTGCCGTTAGTTCGGCACGGTGTTTTTTTTTTGCCCCCTTTGCGTGGTTTTGCTTTAGGGTTTTTTGTAGACTGCAAAGTTCGCTTTACTGTCCTCGCTCTGTCCTAGAATATCGGGCCCCACTTTGCTGAATCTATTTCATCCCTACGTTTTGTCTTTTCATCTTACTCACAGTCATTATATGTGGGGGGCTGCCTTTTCCTTTGGGGAATTTCTCTGGGGCAAGTCAGGCCTATTTTTCTATCTTCAGGCTAGCTAGTTTCTTAGGCTGTGCCGAGTTGCCTAGGTAGTTGTTAGGCGCAATCCACAGTCGCTTTTAGTTGTGTTTAGGATAGGATCAGGTGTGCAGTCTACAGAGTTTCCACGTCTCAGAGCTCGTTCTTTTGTTTTTGGGTATTTGTCAGATCACTGTGTGCGCTCGGATTGCTAGGCACACTGTGTTTCTGGATTGCCTTCATAACACCTGTCATTAGCAAACATAACAGTACAAGGAGCCTAACTAATGATTCTCAATAGAGGGAAAGAAAAAGTTCTGACATCATTTTTTTTTTCTCTGCTCTGTGTTCACTTTTTTTTTTTCCCCTAGACATTTGGGTGATTCTGGACACAGGTGTGGACATGGATATTCAGGGTCTGTGCTCTTCAATGGATAATCTCGTTATAAATGTACAAAAAATTCAAGATACTATTGATCAGAAATCTATGTTAGAACCAAGAATTCCTATTCCTGATTTGTTTTTTGGAGATAGAACTAAGTTTCTAAGTTTCAAAAATAATTGTAAGCTATTTCTAGCCTTGAAACCTCATTCTTCTGGTAATCCTATTCAACAGGTTTTGATTATTATTTCTTTTTTGCGCGGCGACCCTCAAGACTGGGCATTTTCTCTTGCGCCAGGAGACCCTGCATTGAGTAGTGTCGATGCGTTTTTCCTGGCGCTCGGATTGCTGTACGATGAGCCTAATTCAGTGGATCAGGCTGAGAAAAATTTGCTGGCTTTGTGTCAGGGTCAGGATGAGATAGAAGTATATTGTCAGAAATTTAGGAAATGGTCAGTACTCACTCAGTGGAATGAATCTGCGCTGGCAGCTTTGTTCAGAAAGGGTCTCTCTGAGGCTCTTAAGGATGTCATGGTGGGATTTCCTATGCCTGCTGGTTTGAATGAGTCTTTGTCTTTGGCCATTCAGATCGGTCGACGCTTGCGCGAGTGTAAATCTGTGCACCATTTGGCGGTACTGCCTGAGGTTAAACCTGAGCCTATGCAGTGCGATAGGACTATGACTAGAGTTGAACGGCAGGAATACAGACGTCTGAATGGTCTGTGTTTCTACTGTGGTGATTCCACTCATGCTATTTCTGATGGTCCTAAGCGCACTAAGCGGTCCGCTAGGTCTGCCGTCATTGGTACTGTACAGTCCAAATTCCTTCTGTCCATTACCTTGATATGCTCTTTGTCGTCGTTTTCTGTCATGGCGTTTGTGGATTCGGGCGCTGCCCTGAATCTGATGGATTTGGATTATGCTAAACGTTGTGGGTTTTTCTTGGAGCCTTTGCGGTGTCCTATTCCATTGAGAGGAATTGATGCTACACCTTTGGCCAAGAATAAACCTCAATACTGGGCCCAGCTGACCATGTGCATGGCTCCTGCACATCAGGAAGTTATTCGCTTTCTGGTGTTGCATAATCTGCATGATGTGGTCGTGTTGGGGTTGCCATGGCTACAAACCCATAATCCAGTATTGGATTGGAATTCCATGTCGGTATCCAGCTGGGGTTGTCAGGGGGTACATGGTGATGTTCCATTTTTGTCGATTTCGTCATCCACCCCTTCTGAGGTCCCAGAGTTCTTGTCTGATTATCAGGATGTATTTGAGGAGCCCAAGTCCGATGCTCTACCTCCGCATAGGTATTGTGATTGTGCTATCAATTTGATTCCTGGTAGTAAATTCCCTAAAGGTCGATTATTTAATTTATCCGTGCCCGAACACGCCGCTATGCGCAGTTATGTGAAGGAATCCCTGGAGAAGGGACATATTCGCCCATCGTCATCACCACTGGGAGCAGGGTTCTTCTTTGTAGCCAAGAAGGATGGTTCGCTGAGACCGTGTATTGATTACCGCCTTCTTAATAAGATCACTGTTAAATTTCAGTATCCCTTGCCATTGTTATCTGACTTGTTTGCTCGGATTAAGGGGGCTAGTTGGTTCACTAAGATAGATCTTCGTGGTGCGTATAATCTGGTGAGAATCAGGCAAGGAGATGAATGGAAAACTGCATTCAATACGCCCGAGGGTCATTTTGAGTATCTAGTGATGCCGTTCGGACTTGCCAATGCTCCATCTGTGTTTCAGTCTTTTATGCATGACATCTTCCGTGAGTATCTGGATAAATTCCTGATTGTTTACTTGGATGACATTTTGATCTTCTCAGATGATTGGGAGTCTCATGTGAAGCAGGTCAGAATGGTTTTTCAGGTCCTGCGTGCTAACTCTTTGTTTGTGAAGGGATCAAAGTGTCTCTTCGGTGTGCAGAAAGTTTCATTTTTGGGGTTCATCTTTACCCCTTCTACTATCGAGATGGATCCAGTTAAGGTCCAAGCCATCCAGGATTGGATTCAGCCGACATCTCTGAAAAGTCTGCAAAAGTTCCTGGGCTTTGCTAATTTTTATCGTCGCTTCATCTGTAATTTTTCTAGCATTGCCAAACCATTGACCGATTTGACCAAGAAGGGTGCTGATTTGGTTAATTGGTCTTCTGCTGCTGTGGAAGCTTTTCAGGAGTTGAAGCGTCGTTTTTGTTCTGCCCCTGTGTTGTGTCAGCCAGATGTTTCTCTTCCGTTCCAGGTCGAGGTTGATGCTTCTGAAATTGGAGAAGGGGCGGTTTTGTCACAGAGAGGTTCTGATTGCTCAGTGATGAAACCATGTGCTTTCTTTTCCAGGAAGTTTTCGCCCGCTGAGCGTAATTATGATGTGGGCAATCGAGAGTTGCTGGCCATGAAGTGGGCATTCGAGGAGTGGCGTCATTGGCTTGAAGGAGCTAAGCATCGCGTGGTGGTATTGACTGATCATAAGAACTTGACTTATCTCGAGTCTGCCAAGCGCTTGAATCCTAGACAGGCCCGTTGGTCGTTATTTTTTGCCCGCTTCGACTTTGTGATTTCGTACCTTCCGGGCTCTAAAAATGTGAAGGCGGATGCTCTGTCTAGGAGTTTTGTGCCCGACTCTCCGGGTTTATCTGAGCCAGCGGGTATCCTCAAGGAAGGAGTCATTGTGTCTGCCATCTCCCCTGATTTGCGGCGGGTGCTGCAAAAATTTCAGGCGAATAAACCTGATCGTTGTCCAGCAGAGAAACTGTTCGTCCCTGATAGGTGGACTAATAAACTTATCTCTGAACTTCATTGTTCGGTGTTGGCTGGTCATCCTGGAATCTTTGGTACCAGAGAGTTAGTGGCTAGATCCTTCTGGTGGCCATCTCTGTCACGGGATGTACGTACTTTTGTGCAGTCCTGTGGGATTTGTGCTAGGGCTAAGCCCTGCTGTTCTCGTGCCAGTGGGTTGCTTTTGCCCTTGCCGGTCCCAAAGAGGCCTTGGACACATATTTCGATGGATTTCATTTCTGACCTTCCCGTTTCTCAAAAGATGTCAGTCATTTGGGTGGTCTGTGATCGCTTTTCTAAAATGGTCCATCTGGTGCCCTTGGCTAAATTGCCTTCCTCCTCTGATTTGGTACCTTTGTTCTTTCAGCATGTGGTTCGGTTGCATGGCATTCCTGAGAATATTGTTTCTGACAGAGGTTCCCAGTTTGTTTCAAGGTTTTGGCGAGCCTTTTGTGGTAGGATGGGCATTGACCTATCTTTTTCCTCGGCTTTCCATCCTCAGACTAATGGCCAGACCGAACGAACCAATCAGACCTTGGAAACATATCTGAGATGTTTTGTTTCTGCAGACCAGGATGATTGGGTGTCCTTTTTGCCGTTGGCTGAGTTTGCCCTTAATAATCGGGCCAGCTCGGCTACCTTGGTTTCTCCATTTTTTTGCAATTCTGGGTTCCATCCTCGTTTCTCTTCAGGACAGGTTGAGTCTTCGGACTGTCCTGGTGTGGATTCTGTGGTGGATAGGTTGCAGCAGATCTGGACTCAGGTAGTGGACAATTTGATCTTGTCCCAGGAGAAAGCTCAACTTTTCGCTAATCGCAGACGCCGTGTGGGTCCCCGACTTCGTGTTGGGGATCTGGTTTGGTTATCTTCTCGTCATATTCCTATGAAGGTTTCCTCTCCTAAATTTAAACCTCGTTTTATTGGTCCGTATAGGATTTCTGAGGTTCTCAATCCTGTGTCTTTTCGTTTGACCCTCCCAGACTCCTTTTCCATACATAATGTATTCCATAGGTCGTTGTTGCGGAGATACGTGGCACCTATGGTTCCATCTGTTGAGCCTCCTGCCCCGGTTTTGGTGGAGGGGGAATTGGAGTATATTGTGGAGAAGATTTTGGATTCTCGTGTTTCTAGACGAAAACTCCAGTATCTGGTTAAATGGAAGGGTTATGCTCAGGAAGATAATTCCTGGGTTTTTGCCTCTGATGTTCATGCTTCCGATCTTGTTCGTGCCTTTCATGCGGCTCATCCTGGTCGGCCTGGGGGCTCTGGTGAGGGTTCGGTGACCCCTCCTCAAGGGGGGGGTACTGTTGTGAATTCTGTGGCTGAATTCACTCCTGTGGTCACAAGTGGTACTGCAGCTTCTGAGCTTCCTCCCTCAGGTGTTCTGGTGAGCTCGTTAACTGCTTCATTACTTAACTCCGCCTGATGCTGCTATCCTTGCTCCTTGTCAATGTTTCAGTGTTGGATCTGAGCTTCTCCTGATTGTTCCTGTGACCTGCTGCTCTGTATAGCTAAGTGCTTTTTGCTTTTTTGTTGCTTTTTTTCTGTCCAGCTTGTCTTTTGTTTTGCTGGAAGCTCTGAGACGCAAAGGGTGTACCGCCGTGCCGTTAGTTCGGCACAGTGGGTTTTTTTTGCCCCCTTTGCGTGGTTTTGCTTTAGGGTTTTTTGTAGACTGCAAAGTTCGCTTTACTGTCCTCGCTCTGTCCTAGAATATCGGGCCCCACTTTGCTGAATCTATTTCATCCCTACGTTTTGTCTTTTCATATTACTCACAGTCATTATATGTGGGGGGCTGCCTTTTCCTTTGGGGAATTTCTCTGGGGCAAGTCAGGCCTATTTTTCTATCTTCAGGCTAGCTAGTTTCTTAGGCTGTGCCGAGTTGCCTAGGTAGTTGTTAGGCGCAATCCACAGCCGCTTTTAGTTGTGTTTAGGATAGGATCAGGTGTGCAGTCTACAGAGTTTCCACGTCTCAGAGCTCGTTCTTTTGTTTTTGGGTATTTGTCAGATCACTGTGTGCGCTCTGATTGCTAGGCACACTGTGTTTCTGGATTGCCTTCATAACACCTGTCATTAGCAAACATAACAGTCGCGGTCACATGAGCTGTCAGGTGACCGGTCACCTGACCGCGACGTCATCGAAGGTCCTTCACTCTCTCCATTCTTATGAATGGAGGCAGACGCTAGCAGCACTGTGAGCCAGGGACCGTCCGAGGGTGAGTATATCCATGTTTTTTATTTTTAGTCTTTATTTTTTACATGAATATGGATCCCAGGGCCTGAAGGAGAGTCTCCTCTCCTCCAGACCCTGGGAACCACACGCCAACATGCAGGATTGCTCCCTGCACACGCCGTACCCAGCGTATAAGACGACCCCCCCTTTTGAGACAATTTTTAGGGGTCAAAAAGTCGTCTTATACGCCGGGAAATACGGTATTTATATTTTTGAAATCCTCCGTCACTAATTTAGTGAAGATTTCGACCTGTGGGCATAAAGACAAAGGGGGAAAGGAGGTACATCTGGCAGAAATAGGAGGTGGAGAGGCACTTACCCCACCAGAATTGGATTCCTGTTCTAATTCTTACAAATTCTGTAATGCTTCTAATTCAATGGGGTCAGTTATTTCAGAAATTGGAGAACGCCGATAATGAAGTCTCTTAACAATAATCTTCCGTGAGAAAAGGTGGAGATCCTTCAGTGCTGCAAAAAAAATTAAATTATTGCACGTGGAAAATGGCAATCCCAACCCTAAGGCTGGCGTCACACTAGCGAGTTTTACGGACATATGAGCGCATAAAATACGTCCGTAAAACACGCCTAACAAACGTCCCAATTATTCTCTATGCCCCTGCTCCTATCTGCCGTATTTTACTGATCAGTATTATACGGCTTTCTACGGCCGTCGAAAATCGCAGCATGCTGCGTTTGTCACCGTATTGCGCAAAAAAAATGCCAATGAAAGTCTATGGAAGCCCCAAAAATACGGATTACACACGGACCAGCAGTGTGACTTGCGAGAAATACGCATCGGTGTTAGAGAGAAAAGCCGGCAATTCAGTGCGGTGTACAGTAAAATCACACTGACAGCTTACATTAGAATAGGTAGAATAAATGTGTACACATAGAATAGATATATATATATATATATATATATATATATATTGTAGCATGGCTAAAGGGTTTGTGGTCGATGGGAGGTATGTGCCACATAAGTGCCTGGTTGCTGTAATGTAGCCCGGAGTATTCCTTTCTTGCACATAATCTTGTATATGTGTTTCAGGACCTGTGGTAATGTCAGACCACATGGCTAATCATGTGATGGGTTACTGGGTGGGGTTAGCTCTTTATAAGACTGGCTAATCCTTTACACAGCAGATATGTGTGGAGGTGAAACCCTCCTGAGCAGTGGCGTAACTACAAAGTGAGGGGCCCCGATGCGAACTTTGAAATGGGGCCCCCCCCGCGCCAAAATATTTCCCACCGAAATTCACATTTTCCCTATTCATTTCGCACACTATAGTTGTGTTGCAATGTTGTGTAGTCTGACCTAATACTGCCCTGTACTCGCTGAGAAAAATGATTTTATAACTAACATGTCCCTATAGTAATATGTCCTCCCTCGCTCTAATTCCAAGCGCACTCCTGGCGTTTGAACTCTGTGTGCTGTTTCTTCCTGGTATGACGCTGCAGTGCGTCATTTCCAGACCTGTGCAGTGTGGGGGTGTATTGGGTGTGCTGGTTGGCTCTGGAGCATGCGCACTGCACATTCTGACACTGGCAAGTACACGCAATACTCCCCCACAGTGCACATGCTGGGCTCTGCCCACAGCCGTGTACAGCCCGTACACACACGGCTTCGCTCCGAGAACTCGTACACACACGGCTCTGCTCCGTACACCTTGTACACACGCGGCTCCGATCCCTACACTTTGAACACACGGCTTCGCTCCGAGAACTCCGTACACCTTGTACACATGCGGCTCTGCTCCGTACACCTTGTACACACGCGGCTCCGCTCCTTACACCTTGTACACACGCGGCTCCGCTCCTTACACCTTGTACACACGCGGCTCTGCTCCGTACACCTTGTACACACGCGGCTCCGCTCCTTACACCTTGTACACACGCGGCTCCGCTCCTTACACCTTGTACACACGCGGCTCCGCTCCTTACACCTTGTACACACGCGGCTCCGCTCCATACACCTTGTACACACGCGGCTCCGCTCCATACACCTCTTACACACGCGGCTCCGCTCCATACACCTCTTACACACGCGGCTCCGCTCCATACACCTCTTAAACACGCAGCACCACTCCATACACCCCATACATACACGAATCCGCTCACCTCTTTCACCCACGGCTCAGCTTTGTATACCTCGTACACACCTGACTCCGCTCCGTACACCTTGCTCCACTGCACACATACACGGCTCCGCTCTCTACACCTTGTACACACACGGCTCTGTTACATAAACATCCCCTCATTCAGCACCATGACAATCAAGGACAGCAGAGTCCTGCATAGTGCATACACTGAGGCCACTGATCATGTGACCCCTGACTCCTCCCCTCCTGTGACCTCATCACAGGTCCTGTGCGCATAGAACAGGTGTGTGTGTGTGTGTGTGTTTGTGTTTATGGGTGTGTGTGTGTGTGTGTGTGTGTGTGTGTGTGTGTGTCAGGTGTAAGCAGCACATCACTCACCAGCTAATGCCTGCCATCTCTCCAGCTTCAGTCAGTGACACGCACAGCCCTTCTGCTAGGTCACATGTCCTTCACGGACACGCCCACTCGCCGCACACTGCTGAAAGTCTGGGGAAGCTGTGGGCGTGCCCAGCAGGATGCGTGCGTGTCTTGTCTCCTTCCCCTGCTACTTGTTTGCTGGACTGGGCGGGCCCTGAAAACACTGTGGGCCCCGTCGCAGTCGCGACCCCTGCGACCGCAGTTGTTACGCCCCTGCTCCTGAGTGTGTTACGGCTTCAGGACTGAGCCGGATGAACTGGACACTTGCTTTTCTTTGCCTGAACCAAAGGCCCATTTTGCTTTCTGTTATTTGCCACATGGTTTATGAAGCAATAAACCCAGTGAACTTTAAAGGAACACGTCTCCTGAGTGTCAGCCGTCGCAGCTGAGTGAGTGAAATCCTTACAATTGGTGGTAGACGTGCGAGCAGCGTTCCCAGCGGAGACGCGAGTTTATTTTTGAATGTCCTGGGTCAAGGCTGTTGCAAGCCAGCAAGCATTGCCGGAGAAAATGGAGGACCTGCTGAAACACTTGGTCCAGATGCAGTCACAGCAGGAGAAAAGGCAGAGCCAGCAGGAGCAAAGGCAGCAAGAGACCAACAGGCTGTTGATGCAGCAGATACAACAGAGCCAGCAGGAGCAACGGCAGAGTCAGCAGGAGCAACGGCAGCAGATGCAGCAGAGCCAGCAGGAGCATCTCAGCAGCAGATGCAGCTTCTGGCAACCGCCATCCAGGGCAAGGCGAGCGCCCCAGCCCCAGGTTTGGCTGATGACACCCACGTCCGGAAGACGGTAAGACGCGCATTGCAGAAAATGACTCCCGGGGATGATGTTGAGGCCTTCCTGACGGTGTTTGAGAGGGTCGCTGAGAGGGAAAAACTTCCGCCAGAGCAGTGGGCAGAGGTACTTGCGCCATACCTGACGGGAGAACCCCAGAAGGCGTACTATGATTTGACCTTGCAGGATGCCAAAGAGTATCACAAATTGAAAGCCGAGGTTCTCGCACGTTTGGGGGTGACACTGACTGTCAGGGCACAGCGAGTTCACTCCTGGGGCTATCACCGGGACAAACCACCTCGTTTCCAAATGTTTGATCTGTTGCACCTGGTCCAGAAATGGCTGCAGCCAGAATCCTCTGCGCCTGCACAGATGGTAGAACGGGTGATGATGGATCGGTTTGTCCATTCCCTCCCGAGGCCTATACAGTCTTGGGTTGCCCAGGGTGATCCCCAGAATGCCGACGAGCTGATCGGACTGGTTGAGAGATACCAAGGGTTGGAAGGCTCCTTCGGGAGGCAGCCCATGCCGTACTGGGGGTCCCAGAAGGCAGCTGAGTCCCAAAAAGGGGTGGTGCGTCCAAGGTCACAAAGGGCGGGGGAGGTGGTGCCCAAGGTCCCCACGGGTGATATTATTTGTTGGAGGTGCCACAAGCCAGGACATATAGCTGCCCGTTGTTCCCAAACCACTGAGCAGATGGACTGCAGCATGGGACGCCGTTGTTCATACTATGCGTATCCAGCCTGTAGCGTGAACTCTCCATCCAACGAGGGACCTCAAGCGTGTCCCGTAAAGGTGAACGGTCGAGCAGTAACGGCACTGTTAGACTCGGGGAGCCTAGTGACCCTGGTGAGGGCCACTTTTCCTCTCCACCTGCTCCCAGGAAAGAAGGTCGGAGTGCGGTGCATACATGGTGATGCAAAGGACTACCCTATGGCCAGGGTGGACATTGAAACGGCATGTGGCACTGAGTCCCACATAGTCGGCGTGGTTCAGGACTTGTTGCACCCTATAATTATTGGCCGGGATTTCTGTTTGTTTTGGGATTTGTGGGGAAATGGTTCTGAGCTCCCTGGCAGGGAACCAGTGAACCCTGGAAGGGTATCGCCACACCCAGAGGCAGACAGTTTTCCTTTTTGTGTTCTGGTTGGGGATGAGGAGGAAGTATCCCCTACATCTGACATTCTGGAGTTAGAAGTTACCGGTGAAAATTTTGGGACTGCCCAACATAGGGACCCCACTCTGAGGGAAGCCTTTAATAATGTCACAGTTATTGACGGGGTGGTACAGGAGCCGGGGGCAGACACAAGATTTCCCCATTTTCTGTTGAGGGGGGAGTTGTTGTACCGTGTCACGAAAATACGGGAGGAGTTGGTAGGGCAGTTGATAGTGCCGGGTCCGTATAGACGGAAAGTGTTGGACATGGCCCATTCACACATCTTGGGTGGACACCTGGGGGTGGAAAAAATGCAGGAACGGGTTGTGCAGAGGTTCTATTGGCCTGGGTGTCACCGGGAAATAGTGAACTATTGCAGGTCCTGCCCTACATGTCAGCTAACTGCTCCTACTCCTCATTTCCGGAACCCCCTTGTGCCACTGCCCATTATT
Organism: Ranitomeya imitator; assembly: GCF_032444005.1. Taxonomy (NCBI): domain Eukaryota; kingdom Metazoa; phylum Chordata; class Amphibia; order Anura; family Dendrobatidae; genus Ranitomeya; species Ranitomeya imitator. The sequence continues at coordinate 59,910,149 of NC_091287.1, forward strand.
GAGGTACCGTTCGAGAGAATTGCCATGGACTTGGTCGGTCCCTTAGTTAAATCAGCTCGGGGCCATCAGTATATATTAGTCATCCTGGACTATGCCACACGCTATCCTGAGGCAATTCCCTTGAGAAATTCTTCCTCAAAAAGCATAGCCCGCGAGTTGGTCCATGTCTTTTCCCGGACACGTCTGCCAAAGGAGATCCTGACTGACCAGGGTACACCTTTCATGAGCAAGGTGATGAGGGAGTTATGCAAAGCCCTGAAGATCTCCCAGTTGAGGACCTCGGTGTACCATCCCCAGTCAGATGGCCTTGTTGAGAGGTTTAACAAGACACTAAAGAGCATGCTGAGAAAAGCTATAGAGAAAGACGGTAGAGACTGGGATTGTCTCTTACCCTATCTGATGTTTTCCATTCGTGAAGTTCCACAGGCCTCCACAGGGTTCTCACCGTTTGAGCTTTTATATGGCCGACATCCACGAGGACTCCTGGATATAGCCAAGGAAACCTGGGAGGCCGAAGTCACACCCCACAGAAGCGTCATTGAGCATGTGGCCCTGATGCAGCAGAGGATTGCAAAGGTGATGCCTATCGTGAAAGAACACCTTCTCCAAGCACAAGAAGCTCAAGCCAGGGTCTACAACCGGTCTGCAAGAGTGAGGCAGTTCAATCCGGGAGACCGAGTTCTTGTGTTAGTTCCAACGGTGGAAAGCAAGTTCTTGGCCAAATGGCAAGGGCCATATGAGGTTGTCGAGAAACTTGGTGAGGTAAATTATAAAATTCACCAACCAGGAAGACGGAAACCATTCCAAGTTTACCTCATCAAGCCATGGCAAGATAGAGAGCCGACAGCAACTCCATCATTGTTAAGCAACCCAGAAGGTGAGGTTGGAGCGGTTACTATAGCAGAGACGCTATCAAAGACCCAGAAACAGCAGTGCCGGGAGTTACTCCAGAAAAACAGGGACCTGTTTTCAGAATTGCCAGGATACACGAAGGTCATAGAGCACGAGGTCCTAACAGAGCCACATGTGCGGGTGAATGTGAAACCTTATCGTATTCCTGAGGCTCGTCGAGAAGTTATCTCCAAGGAAGTGGAGCGTATGTTGAGGCTTGGGGTCATTGAGGAATCCAAGAGCGGTTGGTCGAGCCCAATTGTCCTGGTCCCAAAACCTGATGGAGAGTGGAGGTTTTGCAACGACTATCGGAAGTTGAATGAAGTCTCCAAGTTCGACGCTTATCCCATGCCCCGTATTGATGAGCTCATCGAAAGGCTTGGGCACGCCAGATATATATCCACCTTGGATTTGACAAAGGGGTATTGGCAGATCCCCATGGCACAGGAAGCCAAGGAGAAGACGGCCTTTTCGACACCTGATGGATGCTTCCAATATGCCCGGATGCCGTTTGGCCTACAGGGAGCTCCGGCGACCTTCCAGAGGGCTATGGATAGAGTCCTTGCACCCCATAAGGCCTACGCTGCTGCGTACCTAGATGATATCGTCATCTTTAGCCCGGACTGGGAGAGTCATCTGGAGAAAGTCCAAGCGGTGTTGGATGCTATAAGAGAGGCCGGATTTACTATAAACCCGAAGAAGTGCGCCTTGGGTAAAGAAGAAGCTAAGTACCTTGGATACATAGTGGGTCATGGAGAAATAAAACCCCAAATCAATAAAGTGGAGGCAATCCAAACATGGCCAAAACCAGTTTCCAAGAAACAAGTTAAAGCCTTCCTGGGAATCGTGGGATATTACAGGAGGTTCATCCCAAACTTCGCCACGATGGCTGCGCCTCTGACTGACCTGCTAAAAGGGACAAAATCAGTAATGGTTAAGTGGTCCGAAGAAACAGAGTCAGCCTTCCAAGAAATGAAAAACGCTTTGTGTAAGCAACCCGTTCTGATGGCCCCAAACTTCAAGAAAGAGTTTATTCTTCAGACAGATGCCTCAGATGTTGGGGTGGGAGCAGTCCTTTCCCAAGAACTACATGGGGAGGAGCATCCTGTTCTCTATCTGAGTAGGAAGCTGTCCTCATCTGAAAAGAACTACTCAGTCGTTGAGAAGGAGTGCTTGGCCATAAAATGGGCAGTGGACACATTGCGGTACTATCTGCTGGGACGTAAATTTAGACTGGTATCTGACCATGCCCCGCTTAGGTGGATGAGAGAAACGAAAGGAAGAAATGCTAGAGTCACCCGTTGGTTCTTAGCCCTGCAGGACTTCAGTTTCCATGTGGAACATAGGGCCGGAAAGCTGCACGGTAATGCGGATGCCCTATCAAGAATCCCTTGTTTAGTGGGGGAAAGTGCCAAGCCCCACGGCTTTAGGCAGAGGGGGGAGGTATGTAGCATGGCTAAAGGGTTTGTAGTCGATGGGAGGTATGTGCCACATAAGTGCCTGGTTGCTGTAATGTAGCCCGGAGTATTCCTTTCTTGCACATAATCTTGTATATGTGTTTCAGGACCTGTGGTAATGTCAGACCACATGGCTAATCATGTGATGGGTTACTGGGTGGGGTTAGCTCTTTATAAGACTGGCTAATCCTTTACACAGCAGATATGTGTGGAGGTGAAACCCTCCTGAGTGTGTTACGGCTTCAGGACTGAGCCGGATGAACTGGACACTTGCTTTTCTTTGCCTGAACCAAAGGCCCATTTTGCTTTCTGTTATTTGCCACATGGTTTATGAAGCAATAAACCCAGTGAACTTTAAAGGAACACGTCTCCTGAGTGTCAGCCGTCGCAGCTGAGTGAGTGAAATCCTTACAATATATATATATATATATATATATATATATGTCATTGAGACACATATATATATTAATATTTAATACAGCGCTAGATAGCTTTAAAGCCGGTAATTCAATTACCGGCTTTTGCTATCTTCTTCCTAAACCCGACATGATATGAGACATGGTTTACATACAGTAAACCATCTCATATCCCCATTTTTTTTGCATATTCCACACTAATGTTAGTAGTGTGTATATGCAAAATTTGGCCGTTCTAGCTATTAAATTAAAGGGTTAAATGGCGGAAAAAATTGGCGTGGGCTCCCGCGCAATTTTCTCCACCAGAGTAGTAAAGCCAGTGACTGAGGGCAGATATTAATAGCCTGGAGAGGGTCCATGGTTATTGGCCCCCCCTGGCTAAAAACATCTGCCCCCAGCCACCCCAGAAAAGGCACATCTGGAAGATGCGCCTATTCTGGCACTTGGCCACTCTCTTCCCATTCCCCTGTAGCGGTGGGATATGGGGTAATGAAGGGTTAATGTCACCTTGCTATTGTAAGGACATTAAGCCAGATTAATAATGGAGAGGCGTCAATTATGACACCTATCCATTATTAATCCAATACTAGTAAAGGGTTAAAAAAACACAAACACATGATTAAAAATTATTTTAATGAAATAAAAACAAAGGTTGTTGTAATATTTTATTCAAAGCCCAATCCAGTCATTGAAGACCCTCGTTCTGTAACAAATAAAAAATAATAAACCAACAATATACATACCTTCCGAAGATCTGTAACGTCCCACGATGTAAATCCATCTGAAGGGGTTAAAATATTTTGCAGCCATGAGCTCTGCTAATGCAGCGCTGCTCCTGGCTGCAAAACCCCGGGGAATTAAGGTAAAGTAGGTCAATGATCTATATTTACCTTCATTTGCGGTGAGGCGCCTTCTGCTGGCTGATCCTGGAGCGTGGGAACTTTCCTAGAAAGCTCCCAGGCTCGAGTTCATATGAGGGCGCCCTCTGCTGGGTGTCTGATTCTGATATTGTACTAATAAACTGATGGTGGTTCTAAAGCTGTATTCATGTACGGATGATAATTCTGGTAATGCATTAATTTACTAATGATGTTTCTGGTGTTTTCATGTACTGCTATTGGTGCCGGTTCTATATTACTGTACTGATGGTGGTTTAAGTGCTGTATTCCTGTACTAATGGTGATTATGGTGATGCATTCATGTACTGATTATGTATTAGTGCACTGATAGTGGTTCTGCTTATGTACTTATGGCGATTCTGGTGCTTTATTTATATACTGATGATGGTTCTGGTTTTAGATTAATGTACTGATGTGGGCTTAAGTGATGTATTCATGTAATGCTCTTGGTCCTGGTGTGGTATTCATGATGATGGTTCTGGTATTGTTTTCATGTTGTGATGATAGTTCTGGTGCTGATTTTATGTACTGATGGAATTTCTGGTGAAGTATTCATGTACTGGTGGTGGCTCTGGTGTTGTATTCATGTGCTGAAGGTGATTCTTATGATATATTCATGTACAAATGATTGTTCTGGAGCTTTTCCATATAATGATGAGGGTTCTGGTGTTGTACTTCTATACTAATTACTAATAGTGGTTATGTGGTGTATTCATGTACTAATGATGGTTATGGTAATTTATGTAGTCATAATGTTCTGATGATGTATTCATATATTGATGTTGGTGCTGTTTATATATTCCTGCACTGATGGTGATTTTATTGCAGTATTTATGTATTGTTGTGGTTCTGATGCTGTATTCATGTATTGATGATGGTTCTTGTGCTGTTTATATGTACTTATGATAATAATGGTGCTGCATTCATACACTCATAGTGGCTCTGGTGAGGTACTCATGTACTGATGATATTTCTGTTGTGTTCATGTACTGGTGGTGGTTCTAGTACTATGCAATTTGTGTAGACTCTAATCCTGTCAAGTACTTCTAAATTTTCTATTACATTTGAAGTACTGAAAGAGGTATTACAATGTCTTATTTGTGGTGTTACATAGGATTGTAGGACAATGTGCCTTTAATTTTGGTCATTATTATTTTTATTCTATGGATGAGGGGATGCCATATAACTGGGTGTGGTTTGCAGAAAGGGGCATGGCCTTAAAAGGGAGCATGGGTTCCCTCATGCAAACTGGAAACCTGTGGTTTGAATTCCACCCCCGGATGAGCTCTATTCTAATGATGATGCAGTAGCATTTGCTTACAGGTTGTGCTGTTAGTATATAACATCAGGTTTGATACTATGTGATAGTAGTGTGTAAAAACGTTTAAAAAAAAAATACTACCTAGAGCTACTGAAGCTCATTTGCACTGGTCAGGGTTGTGACATGCATTACATGATATGATAGCATCCCCTGTTTAGTTTTAGAATTTGCTGTGAGAAAATCTTGTAGCTTTTTTACATTCTCCCTAATGTTGCCAACATTTCAATTACGGTATATGTATATTCTGAAAAAAAAAAAAATCTTCTGTATTACTTCTTTTAAAAATGGCATCATTTTCCGTCCAAGCAATGGCAAGATTAACATATAATAGGGAAGAAGTTCTCAATTTACTTTATGTGATCACAATTTTAGTGCCAGCTCTTCTCCATCTACTATCACATAACTGACTGTTATTCATTTCACTCTTCCAGATAGGAACTAAGTACATTTTTCTTTTCATAGATGAAAAATATCCTGGGTTCCATGTCAAATAATGCACTGGATCCTTCAATCACCCCTAAGGCAGGCACGGCTAATTACATGTAATTGTTGAAATTGTATTAGCATATTGAAATGGTGACCTAAGTACTGTCATCAAACAGGTTTTAGTTTAGCACTTCTTGACTCGATGTCCATTTACTCCAGTATCACTGTGATTATATTTTAACTATTTAAAATTTTCAACCCATAAGGAATTGTCCAGTGAAGATGTATCACCTAGCAACACGAAATGTGATAACATTAAATGGTGGGGGTCCAATTACTCAGAGCTGCATTTAATTGGTAGAATATGGCATTCTTCTCCCAACGGGGCACATATATCCCCATTAGGGCTCGTTCACACAAAAGATTTTCTTGTATGAGTGCTATCCAAGGTTTTCATGAATAGCACTCATATCTATAATATTCTATGGGTCTGTGCACATGTCCATTTTTTTTCATCGGACCGAGTGGTCCACGGAAAAAATTAGAAACATGTCAGGTTTTGATCAAAGTGTTGGATCAAAATCAGCAATGCAAGTGTATGGGTTGAGAAACTTTGTATTTTCTCTCCTCATCCTAGAAAAACTAGATGCCATTCTGATCAAACTCTAATCAGAATAATCAGACTGTTCTTCTCGGTTGAGGAAAAATCTGTTGTGTGAACCTAACCTTAGAAAGGAGCAGGAGTGGGCAAGCCAGAATCATAGTCATAGAATGTTAGAGTTGGGAGGGTCCTCAATTGTCATCGTGTCCAACCCCTGCTCAATGCAGGATTCACTAAACCATATAAGACAGATGTCTGTCCAGCCTCTGTTTGTAGACTTCCATTGAAGGAGAACTCACCACCTCTCGTGGCCGCCTGTTCCACTCATTGATCACCCTCATTGTCAAAAAGTATTTTCTAATATCCAATCTGTATCTTCTCACTTTCAGATTCATTCCATTGCTTCTCGTGTTTCCATGTGCAAATGAGAATAAGGATGATCCCTCTACACTGTGACATTTCTTCAGATATTTGTAGACAGCTATTAAGTCTCCTCTTACCCTTCTTTTTTGCAAGCTACACATTCCCAGATCCTTTAACCGTTCCTCGTAGGACATAGTTTGCAGTCAGCTCACCATCCTGGTAGCTCTTCTTTGAACTCGTTCCAGTTTTTCAATGTCTTTTTAAAAATATTACTCCATTAATTTCTTATGGTCCTGCCGAGTGATGTGCTCAGCTTTTTCCAGCCGCCCCTCAAAAAAATTAATAGAGCTTCATTCTATTTGGGATAAAAATGCCCCATCCTGCCAATCAATGGAGATCCCGGTGGCTGGACCCCCACAGATCAATAAGTTATCATATCACCTATTTTGTGGATGTGTGATATCTTATCTTTACTGGACCACTTTACACCCATAGGCCACACAGTGTTGTACCAGTTCTTGTAACATTGAGACAACTATGAATTTTTAAAAGTTTCAAAGGAGCAAAGTTTAACAATTTCACAAATAAGCTTTAAATAAGGCAAAAAGTAGAAAACCTAAGAATAGTTTATTGAAAGGGACAGGACTCTACATGACACAGGGGCGAGACAAGCTGTCTTGATACCCAAGATAAAGATTAAAGTGCTATAGCACATAATTATCACACGCCATAAAGGCGGAGTCCTGATTTTGCTAGGACACACCTATAAGCCTCACAATAGTGGCTAGTGTTGGTAGATCATTTAAAATATTTTAGAGGGGTTGTCCATTATTGGATAAACCCCTCTTAATGCTACAGTGCCCAAGATAAAATAAAATAAAAAAAACACATATTCCCTTCTGGCAACATCAACAATGAAATTCCTAATAGTCACATGACATCGTTATGTCACATGACTGCTGCAGCTATTCAGCGGCCGCAAGTCATCATACTTTCATCAGACGGAGCAATAGCTATGTCATGAGACCACCAGAAGACTCAGCACCCAATGTGTCAGTATAATGCACACATAAGGTGGATACAGAGGAGCTGTATAGAGATGTTGGTAAGTTGCACGCCTATGTTTTCGGTGTATCGGCCCCCTAGGTAGGCGCCTACCCATTAATGCAGTCTTGTGCAGCAAAAAACTGCAATTAAAATTGCCATTCTGAAAGTTTGAAAATCTGAACCACAGGCTGGTTAATTTTTATATAAAAATAATGTCCTGGAATGTGTGAATGAGGTTTGTGAAATTTTATGCATTTGTTTTATGCAGGTTTGCAGCTATTCTAGCCCATATGGACATACCGGGAATCACACATGAAGTTTTTGTGGCAATTTGTGGTGCAGTTTTTTGAGCCAAAGTTAGAATGGGTTTAGTCATGAGTGAGAGTACTCGGATATAAAGCATTATCCGAGCATGCTCGGGTGTTATCTGAGTATCTTGGGTGTGCTCGAATAATATGCTAGAGTCCCTGTGGCTGAATGTTTTCTGGCTGTTAGGCCGGCGTCACACACAGTGTAAAACAATACGGTCCGTATATTACGGCCGTAATACGCTGAAAAGTCCCGAAAATAGTGGTCGTAGCTCCTCCGTAGGCAGGGTGTGTCAGCGTTTTGTGCGCATGGCATCCTCCGTATGTAATCCGTATGGCATCCTCCGTATGTAATCCGTATGGCATCCGTACTGCGTGGTTTTCTCGCAGGCTTGCAAATCCGACATACGGCAATACAAGGGATCCATGTGTAAAAAAAAATATATATATATATCTATATACTGTCTATACTGGCACTATTAGACACATATATGTATATATATTTTAACTTCAAACAGCGCTAGATAGGTTTAAAGCCGGTAATTCAATTACCGGCTTTTGCTCTCTCCTTCCAAAACCCGACATGATTTGAGACATGGTTTACATACAGTAAACCATGTCTTCTCTCCATTTTTTTTGCAGATTCCACACTACTAATGTTAGTAGTGTGTATCTGCAAAATTTGGCCGTTTTATCTACTAAATTAAAGGGTTAAATGGCGGAAAAAATTGGCGTGGGCTCCCGCGCAATTTTCTCCGCCAGAGTAGTAAAGCCAGTGACTGAGGGCAGATATTAATAGCCTGGAGAGGGTCCATGGTTATTGCTCCCCCCCCCCTGGCTAAAAACACCTGCCCCCAGCCACCCCAGAAAAGGCACATCTGGAAGATGCGCCTATTCTGGCACTTGGCCACTCTCTTCCCATTCCCGTGTAGCGGTGGGATATGGGGTAATGAAGGGTTAATGCCACCTTGCTATTGTAAGGTGACATTAAGCCAAATTAATAATGGAGAGGCGTCAATTATGACACCTACCCATTATTAATCCAATACTTGTAAAGGGTTAAAAAAAATACACAAACACATTATTAAAAATTATTTTAATGAAATAAAAACAAAGGTTGTTGTAATATTTTATTCAACGCCCAATCCAATCACTGAAGACCCTCGTTCTGTAACAAAAAAAACATAATAAACCAACAATATCCTTACCTTCCGCAGATCTGTAAAGTCCAACGATGTAAATCCATCTGAAGGGGTTAAAATATTTTGCAGCCACGAGCTTTGTTAATGCAACGTTGTTCGTGGCTGCAAAACCCCGGGGAATGAAGGTAAAGTAGGTCAATGACCTATATTTACCTTCATTTGCGGTGAGGCGCCCTCTGCTGGTTGTTCCTATATCGTGGGAACTTTCCTAGAAAGCTCCCAGGCTCGAGTTTATAAGAGGCGCCCTCTGCTGGTTGTCCTCATATGAACTCGAGCCTGGAAGCTTTCTAGGAAAGTTCCCACGATCTAGGAACAACCAGCAGAGGGCGCCTCACCGCAAATGAAGGTAAATATAGGTCATTGACCTACTTTACCTTCATTCCCCGGGGTTTTGCAGCCACGAACAACGTTGCATTAGCAAAGCTCGTGGCTGCAAAATATTTTAACCCCTTCAGATGGATTTACATCGTTGGAATTTACAGATCTTCGGAAGGTAAGGATATTGTTGGTTTATTATGTTTTTTTTGTTACAGAACGAGGGTCTTCAATGACTGGATTGGGCTTTGAATAAAATATTACAACAACCTTTGTTTTTATTTCATTAAAATAATTTTTAATAATGTGTTTGTGTATTTTTTTAACCCTTTACAAGTATTGGATTAATAATGGATAGGTGTCATAATTGACGCCTCTCCATTATTAATTTGGCTTAATGTCACCTTACAATAGCAAGGTGGCATTAACCCTTCATTACCCCATATCCCACCGCTACACGGGAATGGGAAGAGAGTGGCCAAGTGCCAGAATAGGCGCATCTTCCAGATGTGCCTTTTCAGGGGTGGCTGGGGGCAGGTGTTTTTAGCCAGGGGGGGCCAATAACCATGGACCCTCTCCAGGCTATTAATATCTGCCCTCAGTCACTGGCTTTACTACTCTGGCGGAGAAAATTGCGCGGGCGCCAATTTTTTCCGCCATTTAACCCTTTAATTTAGTAGATAGAACGGCCAAATTTTGCAGATACACACTACTAACATTAGTAGTGTGGAATCTGCAAAAAAAATGGAGAGAAGACATGGTTTACTGTATGTAAACCATGTCTCAAATCATGTCGGGTTTAGGAAGGAGAAAGCAAAAGCCGGTAATTGAATTACCGGCTTTAAAGCTGTATAGCGCTGGAAGAAATATTAATATATATATGTGTCTCACTGACATATATATATATATATATATATATATATATATATATATATACCTATTCTATGTGTACACATTTATTAGACCTATTCTACTGGAAGCTGTCAGTGTGATTTTACTGTACACCGCACTGAATTACCGGCTTTTCTCTCTAACACCGCTGTGTATTTCTTGCAAGTCACACTGCTGGTCCGTGTGTAATCCGTATTTTTCTCGCCCCCATAGACTTTCATTGGCGGATTTCTTGCGCAGTACGGTGACAAACGCAGCATGCTGCGATTTTCTATGGCCGTAGAAAGCCGTATAATATGGATCAGTAAAATACGGCAGATAGGAGCAGGGCATAGAGAATAATTGTGCCATTTGTTTTGCGAGTTTTACGGACGTATTTTCTGCACTCATACGTCCGTAAAACTCGCAAGTGTGACGGCAGCCTTAGACAGACACAACACATGCGGGGATTGCCTATCTGTTACAATATTTGGGATTCCTCTCTTTTACTATCGATTCCGTGTTACTTTTTACTTTGCGTTGGAAGGTGGATAGGTGCAAAATAAGAAGTCCTGCACAGAGGGTCATGTCACTTGAGGATGACGGTGCCTCCTTAGATGTCTTCTACCTGCAGGAGAATTGATTCTTTTCTGGAACAATGCAGTCTCAGACTGTTTCCAGACCTTGAAACGTATTTGTGCAGTATTGTGGTTATGCTCCTTCTAGGAAAAAAGATAATTTGCAATTGTAATATGCTTTTTTGTGCCTTGTCTACATTACGTCTCCTACAACACAATGGACGCAATATTCTAAGTAGCCTGTACTGATTTGATGCATTTTGCTCGTTTTATGTATACGCTCAGCTGTTTTCTCCTCTGTCAGGTTTATCTTGTTTCCAGCCAAACATCTCATCAGCGCAGGCATTGTTGCACGTTGTCTGAGGTTTATTTTAGAAGGATTTCCATTACTTTCAGTTGCAGAAGAATATTTTTTGAAGGGTTTATTTATCGGTCTCTTGGACTTAAAGAGTACCAAACTTTATGAAGTTCTTACCATTTGGAGAAAAGACTACGCTATCAAACTTCTGATAGCTCTCAGGTGTAAATATAGTAGGTGGCATGCTTCAGCTGCTTTAACATTCATTTTTCTTACCTTTTTGACCTAATAATTGAAGGGGAATAATCAAGTTTGAAAATTATCTACTATGCAAGGGATAGGGGATAACTTTTTCATTGCTGGGGGGTCTGACCATCGTGATTTTAAAAACTGGGCCCGTATGAATTGATCGGAGGTCGATCATGCACACTAACACTGCATTCATTCTAATAGGAGGGTTGAAGATCGGCCGAGCGCTGCGCTCAGCATTCTCTGGTGCTCCTATTAAGAATGAATGAAATGGTAGTGCGTATGATCGACCTCCAATCCATTCAGCTGGGACTCGTCAGAACCTCGGTTCCTGGGATCGGTGGGGGCCATTGAGGTCAAACCCCTAGCGATCAGAAAGTTATCCCTGATCATGTGAAATGTATTGCAGCTCAGAAATCCACCTGTTCCCTGCTTGGCAATACACATTGCCGGCCATTCAGAGACCAGCAGCGGACATAGGCGTGCCCAAGTATAAAGCAAGAAAATAATTTTAGTTGCAATCCACAAGATCTCAGCATCTTTTTGTGTCACCAACTCTACGGGCAATCTATTTGTCTGAAGAAGGTCTGTAATACACCGAAACGTCCCATATATTTTACTGTGGATTGCAATTAAAAAATTGTTTGCATTATACTTGAGAGCCAAGTTCTTCATATATTGAATTACAGATTGGGCCCCTACTTTACCTTTAATCCGGAGTGCCTTGTCCTGCTATATGTGACATTGGAGTGCCTGTTACAGGTGTCAGATGGCAGGGACATCATGTGCCATCCATGGCTGGCATGGCAAAGTCAACTGCAGGTCTCTGCGCCAGCTACAGAACTGGACACCGTGGATCATGGGAGCTGAGGAAGGTACAGTAAAAATAATTGTTTGTTTTAAATATGTTGGATTAGAGTGGCAGAATGGACATTATTACAGGAAGAGGGCCAGGATGAGGGACATTATTGCTGGAAAGGGCACAGACTGGGAGATAGTATTTCAGGAAATGACTCCGGATGGGAGATATTATTACAAGAACGGGCACAGTATGGGGGACATTATTATGGGAAGAGGCCAAGGATGGAGGACATCAATACTGAAAGGGGCTAAGGATGGGGGACATTATTACAGAATGGCAGACATTATTACATGTGGGGGCAAACACGTATGTCATTAAAGGATCTAGAATACTACAATGGCCCATACATCTGTTCAATATGCAGGTAAGGGCTCAGGTCCAAATTTTGCACTGCGGCCCATCGGACTCTAATCACACCACTGACATTAGTATGAGAACAGTTACAAAGCTCCACAAAGGGAATAGATCACTTATGTTTTACCATTATAACATCTATTCTTTTAGAACACAAGATTCTTTTACTATTTCTGCTTTTTTATTTTCTGGTTGTATAGTTTTTGTTCTGTTTACTGTACATTACTATGGGGGTAGCCATTTTGCCTGAGCCTCTGTTACTGCAGCCACATACAGATAGAAGTCAATAAACATCTCCTGTCCATTGCATCCTATGAGAGATTTTTGTGGGAATGGTCTGTGATCAGAGAAGAGGTCATTGTGCAGGGAGGTGGAGGTGAGCTGTGATCATCACTTATTGTCAATGGTTGATCCTGTGTTATCCATATATGCAAGTGTTAATGGGTCATTGTAATCCTGCCTGTGATGATAATACGATAACTGCTGAAAAGTGACCGCTACACCACAAGAAGTGTCAGCCAATTATGGGGCTCAATAGTCCTACTGATAAGTGCAAAATTTCATGGCTTATTATTTAAAGATAATAATTTGGAAATGAAAAAAAATCCTATAAAAATGTTAATATATCTTGTGATGCAGGGACCCATGTTACAGCCAGGGGGCGCTGTATGTGCTCCTCAGGATACGCATTGAGGCGTATCTGTAATGATGATAATGAAAGAGTGTCCGGCGTGATTGTAAATGGCCAGTATGTGTCACAGAGGAACTCTGCGCTGTAAGCCAGTAATGTTGTTCTGGGACCTGTAGTCCCACAAGTATTTGCTTAGTTTTAAAGGGAGGCTTGCAGGGCTAGTTTGAGAGCTGGGCGGGTCGAACTAGCCACACACACCTCCCACCTACGGGAGTGGTTACAACTATGTAATGTGACCAGGGTGTGGGTCACATAGTTGAGAGTGTTTGGATCTGTATGATCCATGTACAAGGTCCTGGTAAAGCCTATGTGATGGGAGTGCTATCTCACTCATTAACACATGGTGGGGCTTTGGCACTGAGTGTCAAGTGTGTTGGACGGTCCCAGCTGGGGACGGACATCCTGAAGAGCGCTCGCAGAGGCCAAATACCTACAGAGCCTGGGACGGCTTCTGTGTTGGCGAAGCCAGGACTGACAAGGATTCAGCGTGAGGAGCAGAGCTCCTGGAAGGTAACCCCAGACAAGGGGGGGTTGTAATATATGGCAGAGAGGTTTATCTGCTACATGAACAGACTGGTGGTCATGATATGTTCGTGGATGTATATAATGAACTGTTGAGTGTGCGGTGTATAAGTCTGAATAAACCGGAATAGACTGTTTATGTGAGAAACTGTGCCTGAGTGATTTAATCCCGTTGCCAAGCGAGTGTCCCCCAATGCACTCAGGGAGCGCTATCTCACATTCTGTATAGAATATGAATTTAATTTAAACAATAGTTCACTCACTGATTAGACATCCCTTCTAATGATTTTTGGTGTAGAATTCAATTCTGTTATTTATTAAAACAGGAAAAGTCACATTAAAATGTCTCCCCATGGGTAGAAGAGGCAGAACTCCATGTCCTTCCTCTGCTTAGAAAGTAAAGGCTGCCATACACACAGGGCCGGCTCCAGGTTTTCGGGAGCCTCAGGCAAAAGAGTTTCAGTGGGCCCCTTTAACACATACCAAAATTCATGATGTACAGATAGAGCAGAGAAATGTAGGTATACAATGCCAAAGATTTCACTTCTCACAGTACATGAGTGATCACTATTGTAAATTCTACAATATCTCTGAAACCGGACAGTATAGTCCTCCATACAGTATTATGGGAACCACATAGTGCTCCATACAGTATGATGAGTCCTATATAATACTCCATACAGTTTTATGGGCATCACATTGTGCTCCATACAGAATAATGAGCCCCATATAATGCTCCATACAAAATAATGGACCCCGTATAATGCTCAATACAGTATAATGAGCCCCATATATTACTCCATACAGTATTATGGGAACCACATAGTGCTCCATACAGTATGATGAGTCCTATATAATACTCCATACAGTATAGGATGGGCCCCATATATTGCTCCATACAGAATGGGCCCCATATAATGTTCCATACAGAATAGGCCCCATGTAATGCTCCACACAGTATATGATGGGCCCCATATAACAATCCAGTATATGAAGTGCCCAATATATTGTTTCAAACAGAATGGGCCCCATATAATGCTTGATATATAATAGGCCCCATATAATGCTCGACATATGTGCCGCAAATGATGCTCCAGTGTATGATGGGCCCCATATAATGCTCCATATATAATGGGGCCTATATTTGATGCTCCAGTGTATGATGGTCCGCATTTAATGCTCCAAACATATATATAAAAAAATGAAATGCTCACCTCTCCTCGGAGCCACTGCTCTGCTCCTGACTCCTCAGTGTTGCCGTCTTCCGATTCTCTGCAGTGTGACTGTTCAGGCAGAGGGCACACATACGTAACGTCATTGCGACCTCTGACCTGAAACGTCAGTCAGAGGAGGAGGAAAATGCCGCAGTAGAGGACTGGGGAGAGGTAAGTATCGCAAGTATCGGGGCCCTGAGCAAGTGGGGGTGCCCACTTGTGAGTGCCAGCACAGGCCCCAGGCCCCCATAGCACTTGCACAGGTGCGCTGGGTGCTGACACTGGCCCTGCATACACATCTACTAAAGCTGATGATTTTTGTGAAATCGGTCAGTCCAATATGTATGGAGGCCTACCACCTCCTCTGTCAATGATAAACTAGTCATGAAAAAAAAAAGCTCAGGAATGCAGCGCTTCTCCCAGCCCAAAAGGATGAACCCTGTGGCCGATAGGATACCGTTTTCCCTTTATTCAATAAAAGCTTGACACACCTCAGGTTCGATCTGACCCCTTCATCAGGATTGATTCATGAATTTGTCCTGATGAAGGGATCAGTCTGAGTTTGAAACACATTGATCTTCTATTGAATAAAGAGAGAAAACCTGATCCTATCCAACACTGTTTAATCCCGTTGATAAATACTTAGCAAACATTGTGTGAACTTACAAATGAACCATTCTGCCAATCAGCACAGATGCAAAAATAACACTGACAGCTGGAGACTGTGTGATGAAAGGCAAGCCTATGTCTAATTTGATCTTCTCAGGCTATGTTACATCAGGCAAATTAAAAAATATCAACTAGCAGCATGAGGGGACTGCCCAGAGGCGTCTAGATATAGGATTTATAACTTGACTTTCAAACCATAAGTGTATAAAATAAAGCAGAAAAAAAGGATGTGATCTGCACTGGAAATTATGTGATTACTTCTGTAATTAAATCCATGTAAGGTAGAAATTGACTTTGAATTTACACCCTGAAATAATAATCATGATGCCTGCTGTTTTTGTATGCCTTAATTCATAGCTGGAGTTTTAAAGACTATAAGCTAAAATTAAAGTGAATCTTCTGTCGAAATTGTGCAAAGCATTTGGCAGTTGTGGAAAATCTGGATTAGAGACTGATTAATAGAATTGTATGCAATAGAGATGATCGATCCTTTTAAAATTCCAATTCACCAAATCCTTTAAAAAGAAAAAATAATTTTTGTATAATGAATTGGACATGGGAATTCCATTTTAAAGCCATATGGAACACTCACCCCCCTCATTGCTTGAGCATTGTGTCTAGCCATTAGTCTAGTCCCAGTCTCCGGTCCTGAGAACTGTCTTACCCAGAATGTTCCCACATGCTCCTCCAGTTTTGTAACAGTGAGAGTGATGGGGTCTGGCGTAGGACAATCTGCGGTGTTCATGGTGCTCCTTGTGGCCATATGAATCATGTGTCTGCTCGCCATTGTCATTATGTAAAATGGTAGACGTTTTATATAAATTAAACATTTCTCTAAGTGGAACTAGAAGTTCAAAAATAGCGCAAAAGGAGAGATGAGAAGCTGTTACTACTTAGAAATATTATAGAGAAAAAGAGGAGCGCCAAGCTGGTGTTAGGAGTGGTTAAAACGGAAGATACACTGCAGCTCCAGCCGGATGCCTCGCAAGAGGATCAAACAAGAAGGGACAAAAAACTGGTTCACCTGAGGATGACGGAGCTATTCTGTTGAAACAGGTTGTGGAAACTAATAAATGAAGATTTTATATCAACTCACCGTCTCGCATGCGCTCCTATGACCGTTTTTTTGTCCCTACTAGTTAAAACAGCAAAACGAGGCAGAGCTTCTTACCTGCCTAGGCCTCTAAAGAAATGCACTATCAGGATGCAATGGACCCATGTGGTTAAGATGGAGACTACACAGGTGCAGCATAACCGATGAGGCAGCCACTCACCAGCTACCAAACTAATGGAGGGGGTGGCTGCTTGGCACATTGCTGCACATAAAAGACTTGTATGTGGCGCTGTTCACACAATGGAGATGCACAGCATCCAGGCAAGCCTAGTAGTGACACCCTTCTATTAGATCAGGCGGGCCTGCCCAGCGCTATCCAAATGCACCCCATGTGAACAGACACCACAGTTTACAAGACAAAAATGGGCCCAACTGCACCCCGAAAAAAAGTGCAAAAAACACAAAAAAAAAAAAAAAAAAAAATTTTGTGAGGTATTAGTTTATACTTTGGCCAAAATACGCAAGCTCGTAACCCGCGTCAAGGGTCCCCACGCTTACGAGTCCTAATTCTGACCAAATACTGATAGTGTGACGGCAGCCTAACAGTGTTATTATGCTGCCCGGCATCTGCGCTTACCAGAAGGCAGTGGGGAGAAAATTTACTTTTTTCCCACCAGCATTCGGTATTCAGTCATGGGAGCAGCGCCGGTTCAGTCACCGTTCTGAGTATACGGCTGTATCTGCGCCCTTGATGGGGGCGCAGTTTCAGCGGCTGCTCTGTATACTCAGAACAGTGACTGAATTGGCGCTGCCTCTGCGACTGAAACTAAATGCTGGCGGGGAGAATAAAGTTCATTCAACAGTGTAATTTATTTCACAGTTGAAGATAATGACTCTTCAGAGAGCGCATGCCGCGACTATGCCCGGCGCATGCACACTGTGGATGTTGTATTTGAATACTTCACAAAAACATGGGATCGCTCGTTGACAGCACTGCACACTCCTGGCTCTCCAACTTCTCACTCCCTCTATTCAGGAAGTAATCTATCATCCTTGGCGCTACCCCCCCCCCCCCCCCACTGTGGACTATTCCCAAACATCACCGGTCGGTCAGGCTACAGCTTACATAGTTACATAGTTACATAGTTATTAAGGTTGAAGGAAGACTATATGTCCATCTAGTTCAACCCATAGCCTAACCTAACATGCCCTAACCTGTTGATCCAGAGGAAGGCAAAAAAAACCCATGTGGCAAAGAGTAAGCTCCTCATTGGGGAAAAAAATTCATTCCCGACTCCACATACGGCAATCAGACTAGTTCCCTGGATCAACGCCCTATTAAGGAATCTAGTGTATATACCCTGTAACATTATACTTTTCCAGAAAGGTATCCAGTCCCCTCTTAAATTTAAGTAATGAATCACTCATTACAACATCATACGGCAGAGAGTTCCATAGTCTCACTGCTCTTACAGTAAAGAATCCGCGTCTGTTATTATGCTTAAACCTTTTTTCCTCCAAACGCAGAGGATGCCCCCTTGTCCCTGTTTCAGGTCTATGATTAAAAAGATCATCAGAAAGGTCTTTGTACTGTCCCCTCATATATTTATACATTAAAATAAGATCACCCCTTAGTCTTCGTTTTTCCAAACTAAATAGCCCCAAGTGTAATAACCTATCTTGGTATTGCAGACCCCCCAGTCCTCTAATAACCTTGGTCGCTCTTCTCTGCACCCGCTCCAGTTCAGCTATGTCTTTCTTAAACACCGGAGACCAGAACTGTGCACAGTATTCTAAGTGTGGTCGAACTAGTGACTTGTATAAAGGTAAAATTATATTCTCCTCATGAGCATCTATGCCTCTTTTAATGCATCCCATTATTTTATTTGCCTTTGTAGCAGCTGCCTGACACTGGCCCCTGAATATGAGTTTGTCATCCACCCATACACCCAGGTCTTTTTCATTGACGGTTTTGCCCAGAGTTTTAGAATTAAGCACATAATTATACATCTTATTACTTCTACCCAAGTGCATGACCTTACATTTATCCCCATTAAAGCTCATTTGCCATTTATCAGCCCAAGCTTCTAGTTTACATAAATCATCCTGTAATATAGAATTGTCCTCCTCTGTATTGATTACCCTGCAGAGTTTAGTGTCATCTGCAAATATTGAAATTCTACTCTGAATGCCCCCTACAAGGTCATTAATAAATATGTTAAAAAGAAGAGGGCCCAATACTGACCCCTGTGGTACCCCACTGCTAACCGCTACCCAGTCCGAGTGTGCTCCATTAATAACCACCCTTTGTTTCCTATCCCTGAGCCAGCTCTCAACCCACTTGCACATATTTTCCCCTATCCCCATTATTCTCATTTTATGTATCAACCTTTTGTGTGGCACCGTATCAAAAGCTTTTGAAAAGTCCATATACACTACATCCACTGGGTTCCTTTGGTCCAAACCGGAACTTACCTCTTCATAGAAACTGATCAAATTAGTCTGACATGAACCGTCCCTAGTAAACCCGTGCTGATACTGGGTCATGAGGTTATTCCTCTTCAGATACTCCAGTATAGCGTCCCTTAGAATGCCCTCCAGGATTTTACCCACAGTAGAGGTTAAGCTTACTGGCCTATAATTTCCGAGTTCAGTTTTTGTTCCCTTTTTGAATATTGGCACCACATTTGCTATATGCCAGTCCTGTGGCACAGACCCTATTATTATGGAGTCTTTAAAGATTAAAAATAATGGTCTATCAATGACTGTACTTAATTCCTGCAGTACTCGAGGGTGTATCCCATCCGGGCCCGGAGATTTGTCAATTTTAGTGATTTGTAGACGCCGCCACACTTCCTGCTGGGTTAAGCAGGTGACATTTAATTGGGAATTTTTATCACTAGTCATTTTGTCTGCCATGGGATTTTCTTGTGTAAATACTGATGAAAAAAAGTCATTTAGCATATTGGCCTTTTCCTCATCCTCATCCACCATCTCACCCAGACTATTTTTAAGGGGGCCAACACTATCATTTTTTAGTTTCTTACTATTTATGTAGTTAAAGAATATTTTAGGATTATTTTTACTCTCTCTGGCAATGAGTCTCTCTGTCTCAATCTTTGCTGCCTTGATTTGCTTTTTACAGAATTTATTTAATTTTCTGTATTTATTTAATGCCTCCTCACTACCTACTTCCTTTAATTCTCTAAATGCTTTCTTTTTGTCACTTATTGCGCCCCTTACAGCTCTATTTAGCCATATTGGTTTCCTCCTATTTCTGCTATGTTTATTCCCATACGGTATATACTGTGCACAGGTCCTATCCAGGATGCTAATAAACGTCTCCCATTTTCTCTGTGTATTTTTGTGTCTCAGGATATCGTCCCAGTTAATTGCACCAAGATCCTCTCTCATCCGTTGGAAATTTGCCCTCCTGAAGTTTAGTTTCCTTGTAACCCCTCTACTACACATCTTTTTAAAGGATACATGAAAACTTATTATTTTGTGATCGCTATTTCCCAAGTGACCCCCAACCCTTATATTTGACATGCGGTCTGGCCTGTTGGTTAATATTAGGTCTAGCAGTGCCCCCTTTCTTGTTGGGTCCTGAACCAGTTGTGAAAGGTAATTGTCTCTCATAATTGTCAAAAACCGATTACCCTTGCTGGAACTGCAGGTTTCTGTTCCCCAATCTATTTCAGGGTAGTTGAAGTCCCCCATAATAATGACTTTACATACTAACAATGTAAAACATCTCTATACACTAAACCTAATACACTTATAATGCTTATCCTATACCCTCGCATCTTCTTCTGTACATTGCTTACACTACTTCATACATTACATAGGCAAACATCTTACACTTCACACTACACAAGATGTACAACAATATTCAGATCACGTTATACACAGCACTGATGTCATCAAGAGGGAGCAGGGCAATATGTCCATCTACTTGAATATTCACGATGCATGCAACATTCTGGGAGGGGGGCAGATTCCACCAAAAATCCGCCCGAAAAGGAGCTTAAAGACGCTAAAAAGAATTAATATTAGCACTGCGATATCAAAACGACTTTCTGTGCACAAGTTCAGTCTTTTTGAGCTTCTTTTATCACCTTCAGACTTTGAAAGATTTTAAGTGGTTAAAAGAAGTGACTTGACCATTATTTAGACGGCTTCCTCGCTAGTTTATATATACAGATAAAAGAAGAAGCCACCGAAAAAAAATGACCAGAGATGTCCAATACGGTGATTTAGAATAACCACTGAGCTGTGTGAACATGGCCTTAGTAGGAGCAGTGTTTTACGCCTATTATCGGCTAGAGACTTCGCCTCTCGGAAGCTGCAGGAGACCTCTATAGGGACCCGAGTCTCCACACAGCAGTTGTCCCAGTTGTTATTACACCATACAGACTGGAATTTTATGACTGATTTTATCTCGCCATAGATTTTATGTGCCATGATGATCACACATATTTATATGGGCACATGAAGTGTTCAAGTTATACAAATTGCCCTTCTGTAGCTCTGTGCCCGCAGCACAGTATATTGGCACTCGGCATTTGTGCTTTGGGAGTGTGCAGCTCACTGCTCCTGATAAGTGTCCTAGAAGTCATTACTAAGCACTCCAGTCACAGGATGATTTTAACGACATCCACATTAATTGTCACGCCTTTTACCACGGCACAGCAATTAAATCCCATTAGCAGCTCATTAGAGTAAACAATGTCGTACTGCAGAAACACAACGCTCCTTCCCACAGCTGACACCGAGCCACCATACACACTCACCGCGGCCATAACACTTTAACCGCCGCACCAACTACGCCTGGGCCTTATTTCTGAAAGCAAAGACAAAATATATTGAGCAAATCGAGAAAATTCCACATTTTCTTAAGAGAAATTACATGCAGATATAATTACCTGACATGTGAGACACTTCCACTCTCTTTTTGCGAACATTGACTTTGGTCTTGCTCAGAACGCCTGTCATGTGTATGCGTGAAATTTATTTGTTTATCCTAGTTGAAGGTTTTGTCCAATACTTAGAAAATGGGCCACAAGCGCTGGGAAAATATCTAAAATAAGATTAATAGCAAGTCCTCACCCTCCTTATGTCCAGCGTAGGCTCCCTACCACTTCTTGGGACTTGGTGATTTGGCTACAGAGGAAAAAACAGTTTAATTGATATTGCAAGTGGGGTTAAATATCAGTGAGAATCAACTCGAAAACAAAAAAATAAAACTTTTAGTGAATATAATTTAAAAGTATATGAATGTAAAAAGGGGAACAAAAAAATGGATTTACTAATAATATCATGGTAAATCTGCCAAAAATGCTACCAGAACCTAATAGGTCATATAGAACTGTTCACCTACCTGACTGCAGAGGCTGGCATCCTAAATAATCGACATGGCGCCCCCGCTCAATGTTGGGAATCCCTGAAAACCCTAATATCCCCTATGCTATACAAACATACATACAAAACATTAAAGGGTATATCCGGGACTTTACAAAAAATGTATCTAAGGTTGATTGTGACTTGTAGGATCGCTACTTCCAACAGGTGGCGCTATAGAGTTCAAGTCTTCTTTTTCTCTGAAGAGGCAATTTGCATATCTAAGCACTAACAGGCAGGTAATTGCAACTTACCTGCTTGTACAATTCTTCCCCGGCACAGAGAGGTCACAGACGCTCCTGACAGGGATTCGCAGGTACACACAACTGAAACACCAAGCAACCGTCACAGATCAACACTCCAAACGCCTCTACCATCAACTGACACCTCAACTCCACACCAGGCAGTACAAGACTAACACTACCCAGCCAGATGCGAGCATATATAGGAGAGGGGAGTGGCTGATACTGCACAGCTGATATCACCCAAGCTGGAAAGCTTCAGAGACTCTAAGGCCTCTTTCACACTTCTGTCTTTGAGCTCTGGTCACAATTCGTCGATTTTTGAAAAAACAGGATCCAGCAAATTTTTCTGCTGGATCCTGTTTTTTCCCATAGACTTGTATTAGCGACGGATAGCCATCAGTTTCATCCCTTGTGCACTGTATCCGTCGGAAAATCACTGTCCGTCGGGCGGAGAAAACGTTCAGAGGAACGTTTTTCCTGCACATTGGAAAATCGCTCAGTGACGGATCCTACTTTGCCCGTCATTGGCTATAATGGAAGCCTATGGGTGCAGGATCCATCGCTGACTGTGAAAAGCTAAAAAAAACAAAAAACGCAATATTCTTACCTTCCGGTGTCCCGCGCAGCGTTACCGGCTACATCATCAGAGGTCATTGCACGCAAGGCATTACTGGGAACTCTGGCTGCCGGGACGCCAGAAGGTAAGAATATTGCAATTTTTTATTTTTTTAATTATTTTTAACGTGGGTTGTGTTGTGTATGCATTGTCGCAGCGGAAAACTGCTGCGAAGACGCATACACAACAGGTACACATAGCCTCGACGGCTCTGTCAGAAAAACGGGCCCAGTGCACCCGTTTTTTACAATCTGCACAGGATCCGTCAAGTCAACATTTTGACGGTTCCTGTGCAGATTGTAAAAACGGAAGTGTGAAAGAAGCCTAAGCTGAACAGTTAACCCCTGCACTGCTAACAGAAACCAGTGTAGGAGTAGGGGAAATCAGACGCTGCAGTCCTTTAGGCCCTCTCTGTTGCAGTAAAGCCGTGACAGTGAGTACCTGCTCTGTTTGTTATTTTAGGTATTTTAAGCATTTGGGGTCCAGTTTTCTGAAAGTAGGCAACCCCTTTAATACTATTACTCTGTAACATTTGTGGGCAGATGCTGTCATCTAGGGATCATAGGCAATACATGTAGGAGCCTGAAAACACTGGTACCAAGGGAAAAGAGATAGGTTGAACGGGAGGAAAGCAGAAGCTAGTGACACAAGAAACATGTGACCTGCTGTAATGCAGCAGAAAAATGCAAAAGCTACAGGGGTCGGGACAGGCAGTCAGTCGTTGCCTGGACTTGTAACAAATCACCTGTGAGAGTGAGGCCTGCACTGTCTTACAGACAAGCCTTCAAGGTCGTGTTCGGAAACAAGGCCATTATCAGATGTGGATGAAGCAAAGGTTGCAGAGTCTTTATAGAGGATAGTAGATAATGAACAGCAGAGATCCAATTGGAGGCAGACTCAAATGGAGAAATGGACCCTTGATCGTGTGAGCAGAGGCCCAAATGGAGAAACAGAACTTCAGTCGTGTGAGCGGAAGGTAGCATGAGTCATTTCTATTGGAATTAAAGGCAGTGGAGGGGGTTGGTGGAAGAAAGAACCGCTTGTGGCCTAGCAGGAATGCATAGTGTAGATCCTGTTAGGCCCTGGATCAGTGACCGCCATTAGAAATTGAAGCGGGCTGAAGGAGGCCCATATGGATTCGACACGGGTACTTTCGGCTGTATTCTTAATATTATTGCTGGAGTGTGCATTCATACCAATATTCATATACTGATATATAGTATGTTGTATGTGCTTTATGAAAATATTGGTATTACTAGTTGGCCCATGCAAAATTTTCGCACATTAGTTGTCAGGGGCACTGCAAATTTCAGGAAAATCAAGCTGGTCAAATGTTAATGTATTTAATGAGATAATGAACACAGAGAGCTATTTA
Source organism: Ranitomeya imitator (assembly GCF_032444005.1). Classification (NCBI taxonomy): domain Eukaryota; kingdom Metazoa; phylum Chordata; class Amphibia; order Anura; family Dendrobatidae; genus Ranitomeya; species Ranitomeya imitator. The sequence continues at coordinate 59,934,392 of NC_091287.1, forward strand.
TATATGTTGACTGGCAATACAATAATTTGGTTTGATAAGTAGAGGCTAAAAATATTTCTTGAGGTTGTGGTGCCATCTGCAGGTTATTGTTGTTTTCTGGAGGTATCTGAAAATTAATGTTTACACTGTATTTATTGATCAAATTGTGAATGTGAGGTTTGTTTGTGTCTTTTCTTGCTGAAGGAGGCAAGTTTAGCTTTCAAATGGTGTATTATTTGTGTATGTGTGAGGTGAAGTAATCACCGAAAAAGCAGTCCATGTTTACAAATGTGTTTGCATATGTGACTCACCATTTGTGTGTGGGGCAAAGTAATCACTGAAAAAGCAGTGCATGTTTACAAATGTGTTTGCATATGTGACTCACCTGCAGTGTGCAATTCTCGAATTTGCCTGAAATAGGCTGGGCAAGCACTTTGGCAAGTTGGAAAGACCCCAAGGCAAATGCCACCTGCAGGTAATTTGACCTTTGAAATGGTGTATCATTTGTGTGTGTCGGTGGAGTATAAGCAGAGCAAGTGTGCAACTGAATAGGCAGTGCATGTTTGCAAATGTGTTTGCATATGTGACTCACCTGCAGTGGAGTGTGCAATCCTCCAATGTGCCTGAAATTGGCTGGGCAAGGAGCTCAGCAAGCTGGAAAGCCCCCAAGGCAAATGTTAGGATTTGTTTGTGATGTCTGTAAGCAGCTTTGTGGTAGTGTGCTTTGGGGTAGTGTGGTGCCACCTGCCGGTCATTTTTCCTTACTGCAGGTTTATAAAAATTAATGTTTAAACTGTATTTTGTGATCACATCATCTATGTGTGGTTTGTTTGGCTATTTTCTTCCTGAAGGGGGCAAGTTTACCTTTCAAATGGTGTATCATTTGTGTGTGTGGGTGCAGTATGAACGGAGATACAAAGTAATCACTGAAAGAGTGTTTAGAAATAATATAGGATAGTTGTATTTAGTACATATTCTTGGTGTGTAGCGCAGTAAGGCTATATTCACACGTTGCGGTTTTTACCGCGGAACCGCAGCGATTTTGCCGCTGTGGGTCCGCAGCAGTTTCCATAGCGTTTACAGTAACATGTAAACCCTATGGAAACCGCAAACCGCTGTGCACATGCTGCGGGAAAAACCGCGCGGGAACGCAGCAGTTTACAACCCGGAGCATGTCACTTCTTTGTGCAGAATCGCTGCGATTCTGCACCCATAGGAATACATTGAACCGCTTACTTCCCGCATGGGGCTGTGCCCACGTTGCGGGAAGTAAGCGGATAATGTGGGATGGTACCCGGGGTGGAGGAGAGGAGACTCTCCTCCAGGCCCCGGGAACCATATTTGTGGTTAAAAAAAAAAAAATTAAAAATAAAAAATCATGTATACTCACTCTCTGAAGTCTCAGCGTTGCACGCGGCCGTCCGGTCAGAGTTGCTGTGCGACCAGGACCTTCGGTGACGTCGCGGTCACATGACCGTGACATCACGAAGGGTCCTTCACGCACAGCATCTTTGGAACCGGACCGCCGGGTGCAGCGCCCAGGAGATCCGGACATCAGAGGGTGAGTATACCGATTTTTATTATTTTTAACATTACTATTGATGCTGCATATTGCTGCATATGCAGCATCAATAGTATAGGCGGAAACCCACAGCGGAAACCGCGGAACAAACCGCGATAAATCTGCAGGGAGAACCGCAGTTGTTTTGCCCTTCAGATTTATCAAATCCGCTGCGGGAGAACCCGCAGGGACAGGACGCAAAGTGTGAACATAGCCTAAGGGTATAACCGAGCCACACAAGGTTTAGTGAACTTAAAGGGAACCTGTCAGCGGGATTGTGCATAGTAACCTACACATTGTGTCAGGTCGGCGCCGTTATACTGAATAAAATGACACCTTGGTTGATGAAATCCGTCTTGTGGTTGTTTCTTAATCTTTATTTTCAGTTCTGTGTTAATGAGATTCTCGTGTCCTAAGGCTGGGATGGTGTATGTGGTGCTCTGATTAGATATTCAAAATGCAGACTGCTGACAGGTCACTGATCGGTGATCTCCAAGAGCTGCTACTGCACAGGCGGCACCATCTTGGAGGAGGAAATAGTTTTTTCTTCTCCAGCAAGATGTCACCGCATGCGCTTGTGCAATAGCAGCTATCAGATCTCTATACATGCCTGTAGCTGCTACTGTGCAGGCACGGCGGGTTCCATTTTCAAATTTAGTTATAGTTATTAAGGTTGAAGGAAGACTATAAGTCCATCTAGTTCAACCCATAGCCTAACCTAACATGCCCTAACATGATGACTTTTTTTTTCATCTCTCTATTAAATAAGCAAAAGGGATTAAGTGCACAGTAACCATGCGATTATGCTGCAGCGCAGGCGCCACGGCTAGCACCTGCCTGCAGAAGCGTTTTTTCTGTCTCTTTCTTCAGTATGTTATTTATTCATTATGCAAACTAGCAGGTAGGTCAGTGAGGGATCCGTGACCTGTCAGCGGTCTGCATTATGAATAATCAGAGCACCACATACACCATCCCAGCCTTAGGGCACGAGAATCTCATTAGCACAAAACTGAAAATGAAGATTAAGAAATAACCACAAGGTGGATTTCATCAAACAAAGGTGTCATTTTATTCAGTATAATGGCGCCAACCTGACAGTGTGTAGGTTACTGTGCACAATCCTAGGGTTACCTGTTTTTAGGGTCAAGGATATCTAGTTGACTAGTTTATCAATGTGTCACTTCTCAGTGCAGGAATCCAAAGGGTAACGTTTCTCTTTGCGGAGACTGACATGTCAAGGTTGACATGACAAGGTGAGGAAACATTTAAGACTTGCAATGCTCGTCTGGGAAATATGCGTTTCAGGCGCATACCCTGAAACACAGAGTGTGCGAATTGAGATTTTGGCTTTGGCTTTTATCCTACATGATATGACATGGCTCATTAGGGGGTCAATATTGACTTTTAAGATTGCTACTTCTAATAGTTGTCGCTAGAGTTCTAGTCCTCGTCCACTCTGAGGAGACAATTTGCACTTCTCAGTGCAGTAGCGCCGGGTTTGTTATTTTAGAGGGCAGTATTCAGGGTAGCAGGGTCAGAATCAGGGCTACACAGTAACAATTAGAACAGGAAAGAGTGCAAGGATCGCGCTGTATTGTCTTTGATAGAAATTGTCATTTCTCGGTATTGTACCCTGTCTTGCCAAACCTGTAAATAGTTAATAAATAACTTTTTTGCGCCACTGAGTCAGCTTTCTCTTTGCCACTGCATCCTCATACCTGGTAACAGTAGCACAAGTGAGATATGGTAGTTTTCTTTCTTTCTGAGACATAATTTGCATTCTTCTTTTCCCATGGAGCATTGCTAATAGGATTCCATATACTGCAAGTCCATTTAAAGTTTTTCTCTGGTGGGAGTTGAGCAGCGGTGATGACGTCACATCAACAGATACCTGTCCCTTTCCTCTCTGAAGAGGTTATTTGCCTTTTTATAATCCGAGGAGCATTGCAAGGCTTATTATTCTCCTTACGCTGACTGGGTACTCCTCACAAGGAAAAACTTTACCTCTTATGTCCCCTACCAGAGGTCTTTTGCTCAGCCAAATCACTTCTACTGCTTTGTACTGATGAGGAGCAAACACCCTGAAACATAGATCTGCAAATGGAATTCACAGTTTGGCTTCTTATCCTAAGTCATGTGACAAGCATCATTAGAAGATCGATATTGGCATTTCGGATTGATACTTCCAATCAATGGCACTAGAAGATCCTGTCCTCTTCCTCTCTGAAGAGGATACTTGCACATACCTGACGGGATGCATGCACATTTGGCAAGTAGCAAGCACCTGTTCGGCTTATTATATGACAATTTTGATACCTGTTGATCATGCACGTGTCCCATAATTTCCTTTTGTTCCTGAACCTCTACATTCCCACGTTATGACTCTGCTTTCCATGTAAATAAATCTAATCTGTAGAAACTCTTCTCTATAGGAGTCATTTTTATGGACCCCGTCCAGTTGTCTAAAAATACTAGATTTATAGGTTTACGTTTACGTACAGGGAAGAGGGATCCACATCTCAAGACTGGAGAAGTGCAGGAACAAAAAATAGGCAATGTCGGATTCAGGAGAACAGCAGCATTTACACCAGGTTAAAAAATACCAATTTATGGCAAGTATCATGTCCTTTTTAAAGTTAGTGAGACTCCTCCAAAGTTAGAGTCAAAACAAATGTCCAAAGAGCTTTTTTTTTCTTCCAGAATTTAGGGTTCCGAATTACAGAGGTGAAAGTATTGATTTCATCCACTTCCCAGCCAGTGCCACATGTAAGTGCCCAGCAGTGGGAAGCAATATCTATAATACAAACACTTATTAAAGCATGATAGTTTCCTTTGGTTCATGTAAAACTTGTTAGAAGGTTGCAGTAAATTGTCACCATGTTAATATCACACTTCCCTTTCAATCACTTGTAGCTGGATACAGATTTTCTGTTCACTGGGATTATAGGAAAGACAATGTGTATCAGTCAAATGTTTTCTTGTGTGATTAATCTAATCATTCAGTGACAGGCGCTGCTCAGGAGAAGAACCTGGAAGCTGCCACTGTCAGTACAAAGCCTAAGTCAACAATTCTACACCAGAACTTGGCTCTACGTCCATTCAGCACATCAGCTATTTAGTAAGTTGGAGCACAGATATAAGCAACCAGTTTAGTAAGGTTTATGTCTGTGTCAACCATTCCAACCAATGTGTTTAAAATCAGTACAGACACAATCAAAGTGGTAGGTTATTTTTGATGAAGCATAGTTTGTGTGCAGATCCAATGCAGACCTTTGTGTCACTGGGGCGCCCGCCAGGTCCGTGGGGTACTCGGTACTGGGTCTGGTTCTTAAAGGGATGTGTCACGGTGGCAGTTACCCTGTCTGTGGTCCTGGGCGTCCAAGTAAAAGGGAAGGTCTTTCAAGGGATTGTTAAATAAAGAATAAAGTTTGTTCTGACGCCACCTGTGGTATTTGGTTGGGGATGACCGACGCTGCTTAAAGGGGTCGTCTGGGGTGATGTTATGGCAGCAGGGATGGTATGGCTTCCCACAGGTGAAACTGGGTCCCCAGGGCTCTCGGTGTAGTAGATAAGGATGGTGTAGAAAGAAACAGAGGACACAAGGTTGCAGTCTCCTTACCTCTTTACTTGTGTAAGGCAGCCACAGACCAGGGTACCGGATCACAGGTACTGGTGTGGTCCGGCCGGCTTGGAAGCAATTCAGGAATCCCCCCAGCCAGATGGGGTTGGAAGCCTTCCATTACGCGCTGTGTTGTAGTCCCTTGCTGCCTTAGGCCTCACACAAAGTCCTCACGTTCTCTCTGTCCCCCTTGTTGGTAGGACACTACCCGCATGGAAGGTAACTCGAGCCTTTTTACAGGGTCTCTCAGATGACGCCGGGCTCTATCTATTAGTGTGCCTTTGGGTGATAATGGTGGATAGGCGACTTGCAATCGGCTGTCCGCTGGTTTCTGCTGTGGGGCATACAGTCCTACACAGCCTCGGTCTTCCGGCCCCCGGTTCCGGCGCTTCAGCATGGAGGGAGCCCAGTCGCAGCTCTCCTCCAGCGCCTTACTTCGCCTTTGCTCCTTTTCCTCCTTCACTCTCTCTACAACAGTCTTGTTCTTCTCTTTCTTTTCAGGAGCTGCAGCACCTCATGTGGCTGCACAGCCCGACTCCTCCTTACTTCTCTTTCCATCTGCCTCCACTCTGCTCTGTTGCTCTGACAGACTCCTCTCTCTGTGTCTCTCCCTCCGACAGACTACTCCCAGTCCTCCTCCAAGCCAGAATATATAATATCTAGGGAAGGTCCCCTGAAACCATGTTCAGAGCTCCCCTTTCTGGCCTGGAGTCAGAACATGTTGCATGTATATGAATACCTGCTAAAGAGATCCTTCCTTGCTTCCAAGCATGGCAACACCCTCCCCGGGAGGAAGGCAATACCACTGTAACAACCAGGAACCTGGGGTGTTACATCTCCATGGCAACATACTACAAACAAATAATGCAGTTTTTACTTGTTATCACATTCAAACTTGTCCTTGTACAGTAGGTAAATTAATTGCAGGATCTGGTCTAGGATCTTTATTATCGGGTTTAGTCTGGGCTCTGACTATATTAGGGGCCTGTGGATAGCTAAAGAAACAATGGCCCAAAAATGCCTCTCTTAAGTGGCCAATCATCACGTGGGCCAGGGCTGGATGGAGATGAAAAGGCATGGATTGTCTACATTCAGATAAGACATCACCTTTAAAGGGAACTTGATAGCTGATACATATTGCCTGATCCGCAGTCAGTATGTATCAGGCAGTGGCTGCACGATTACAGCCATATATATTTAACGGAGTTTAGAGAAAAATATAGCATAATACTGTAGGTACTGGGGACTGAGCCATGCTGGAGACTTGTTGGACTGGCTGGCCCTTGGCGGCTTCTTCCTGCCCATGTGTCCTGGAATGACAGGTCTCTCCCTACATGCGTATATAAGTGAGTCACCTGGCCAGGGCCATGGGGCACCCAGCACCGGGTCCGGTGTTCACAGGGGGATGTCATGGTGGCGACCCGGTCCGTGGCCCTGGGCGCCCATATAAAAGGGGAACGTTTTTAAAGGGGTTTAGTGAATAGAGTTTATGTTCGTGACGCCACCTGTGGTATTCGGTCAGTGGGGACCGACACTGCTTTAAGGGGTCCTCTAGGGTGATGTTTTGGCAGCTAGATGGTATAACTTCCCACAGGTGAAGTATGTCCCCAGGGCTCCCGGTGTGTAGATGAAAGATGGTGAATGGTGCAGTGAAGAACGAGGACACAGGTTTGCAGTATCTTTACCTGGTTTACTGAAGACTTCAGGCAGCCACAGTCCAGGGTACAGATCACAGGGCAGGCAGGGTCCGGCCAGCTTGAAAGCGAATCCAGAGTCCCCTTTACCAGGTGGAGTTAAAAGCCTTCCTCTAGTGCGGTGGTGTTGTAGTCTCTTACTGCCTATGGCTTCAGATAAGGTCCTCACAGTTCTTATCTCTGTCCTCCTTAAAGGATAGCTCAATACCTGCATGACAGGTAACTCGAGCCTTTTTACAGGGACTCTAGCACGCCCCGGGCTCTGTGTCTCAGGTGTGTGTGGCGGACAGGTAACTTGCAGTTCAGCTGTCCTGCCAGTCTCTGCTGTAAGTCGTAGAGTCCCTTACAACCTCGGTGGTCCAGCTACCGGTTATCTGCGCTTCAGAAGGAGGCAGCCTTCTCTTAGCTGGTCTTCCCTGATGTTACTCTCCTGTGCTTTGCTCTCCTGCACACTCACTGAACAATATTCGGCTTTCTGTATGTTTCTTTCCAGGAGCTGTAGTGCTTCAGACTACACAGCCCCTTCCGACCTTTTGACACTCTATGTCGGTATGCTCTCTTCTGTCTCTCTGACAATCTCATCTCCCTTTCCCTCCAAACCACAATATATTGTGGTGTGAATTGTGCTTACCTGATAAAAGATATCCTTCATCGTTTCCAAACGTAACATCACTCTCCCCGTGAGGAAAGCAATGCTATTGTGACAACCAGGACCCTGGGGCACCACATAAGGAGAGACCATTCCCTCAACGGCAGTGGCTGGAAAGAAGCCACCAGAGACCCGCCTGTTCGACTAGTCTCAAGTACAGTTCAGTCCTCACTGGCTAATAAACTGATCCGCAGGCAGTATGTATCAGCAGAAAACCAAAAAGAGATTCCTCAAAACCACCTCGGAGGATATATGACAGAATTAATTGAATCAAACCTCATAAAAGGGGAAAAAGAAAAAACACTATTGCCACTACTAAAGTCTTCTGGAGCAAAAATTGTTGGATTTTTCTTTTTCGCATTGAGCATCTCATTGTCCAAATGGCTTGCCTGATCTCAACTGAGCGCACCTCCCTGCTATGCAGTGTGACAGACTGGAGATCAAGAGCAGAGAGATAAAGATCCACCCCACTTCCTGTTATTCATCTCTGCTGCTAGGGATGGATTGCACTCGACAGCAGGCAGTGGACAGTAAGTTACATCTTGTAAGAGACAGTAAGAGACATCTTGAGGACTGCACTTGATATAATTTTTCAGGGTAAGGCAAGATATTTAACTTAAAATTGTTTCATTATCTATCAAAAGGAATTAAATTGTCTGAAAGTACAGAGATGAATTAAAGAGGACCTACCTGTCACCAGTTCAAAAGTGGTAAGCTTTTGCACTTATTTTATTCCCGCTTCTCCCGTGGATAGTGGGAGTGGATCTGCAGTATCCTGCTGCGGCCGCTCTGTAGTTGACAGAGCTGTGCTGCTCCGCAACTGACCACATCAGTCCATCACCAGTCCAACAGCTGATCAGTGATGGTGCTGGGCAGTGTTGGACTGGGGTGCCAAGGGCCCCCCAGTAGCCAACTCCACTTTTTCAGCTACATATATATATATATAAGATGCCTCCATTGTCTGGACATAGTGATTCACGTATATTGTGCCAAGCACTGCTCATATAAAAGAGTGGTGGCCCACCAGAGGACTCTCCTGTTCTCCTGGCGGCCAGTCCAAGGCTGGTGCCAGGAGTTGCACCTCCACTGATCTGGTATTAATAATCTATCCTTAGGATTGGCCATAAATATAAAAGTATTGGACAACCTTTTTAAATACAGATCGAAAGTAAATTTTCTGTAATTTCAGAAATCACAAAATATATTCGGTTGTGAACCCCCAAGCTACATTTACCAAGCACTTGTACATAATTTAGAAATTCTTTACACTTTACCAAAGAGCGTGCATAGTTTGAAACGCCTTGAATTGTGCTCGTCTTCCTTCCCAAATGCACGTCTCTTATGTAGTAATCAATAGTCTATAAACAATTCATCCTGGAGGCAGCGAAAAACGTCTCCTGTGAGGATGAAAAATGGAAAAGGAAAATGTGTTCATTTTTGTATTACTCATAGAGCGGAGCTGCAGAACGCGGTGTTACACCGGCGCCTCAGCCGATGGTAAAAGTTACATTTTGCTCTCAGAAAACTTTATAAATAATTTACTGAGCAGAATAATTTGATGGAAATACAATGTAAAAAAATAATTTGTAGCAATTTAAATAGTAATATATGTCAATGACGGCAGCTTAGTTTCCTTCAAGGTGACAAGTTCTGAAGTTCTGGCGCTCACATTCCACGTTTCCAAATGAACATTTTTTATTTCACCATCACTGAATGAAAAGACTAAATGAACTGGAATCAGGAACAAACAAAAAAAATCTTGGTTCATCAAAACCTCTAATATACATGAGGTTTTTTTCTCATAAATAGTTTGTTGAGATACGCATATTTCAAAGAAAACAGCACTGCATCCATGACATACCAATTATCGGAGAGCATAATGCCTCACAGGCACATGAATTATAAAGCAACACATTTTTAGAAGCCTTCTCTTATAGGACAGAATAACATTGTTTGCTTATATCACACAAGACAAAGTGATAGGATGCCCTCTAGTGGCCAAAAGTAAGATTTACAATATTTGACTTGAAACAAAGTCGGAAATTACAACACATTCATGTTTTCTTGGAGACAGATTTAGGAGTTGTCTAAAAACTGACATCATTTTTTTTAAACGTCACATGGTTCAATATAAATGTTTATTATATCAATGACTGTTTACGCTTTTTTTTTGTTTTTAAAATTGCATAAGGGTAGAAAATCAGGTGTGAAGTGTAGTAAATATAAATGCAAATGGTCGTGAGTAAAGGCCTAAAGATAGTAACAGCCATAAAATGTAAAAGCAGAAAAACAGTGGAATAATATGGTGAGCAACAAAATTATAATGAAGGAAGCTAATTACGGTAATGCAGGTGCACAAGTGATATAACACATCTATATTCACCAAGAGAAATAAGTATTGAACACGTCACCAATTTTCCAATTGAATATATTTCTAAACATGCTATTGACATGAAATTCTTACCAGATGTTGGTAACAACCCATCCAATCCACCCAGGCAAAGGAATCAAACCATAGATGCTCATAAATTAAGTTATGTGTAATAATGAGAAATGACACAGGGAAAAGGTATTGGGCACGCTAACTCAAATGTATTTGATACTTTGTACAAAAGCCTTTGTTGGTGGTGACAAATTCAAGACGCCTCCTGTATGGAGAAACTAGTCGCAGGCATTGCTCAGGTGTGATTTTGGCCCATTCTTGCACACAAACACTCTTCAAATCCTGAAAGTCCACTGAGCTCCTCTTATCAACTCTGAACTTTAGTTCCTTCCATACATATTCCATTGGATTCCAGTTAGGATGGGTTATTCTAGCAGCTTTATTTTATTTCTCTGAAACCAGCTGAGAGTTTATTTGGTTGTGTTTGCAATCATTGTCTTTGCTGAAAAGTCCAACCTAGTTTCATCTTCAACATCCTGGTCTATGAAAGCAAATTCTTTTCAATAATGTCTCAGTACATTTATTCATTCATCCCTCCTTCAAGAAACCCTAAGTTTGCCAGTGCTGTAGACTGAAAAACAACCTCACACCATGATATTCCCACCTTCAAACTACACTGTTGGTATAGTGTTTTGGGGGTGATATGTAGTGCCTTTTGGCCTCCAAACATGATGTGCCTTATGGCATCCAAAGAATTCAATTTTAGTCTCATCTGACCAGACTATATTGTCCCAGAATTTCACAGGCCTGTTTAAATGTCAATAAAAACATTCCACAGGGCACAAAAATAATCCATCACTTCGGCCCAGATCCCGAAAAATGGAGACGCTACGAGTCTCGGACAATGGTGACATTAGTGTTTTTTAAGTAAATAAAAAAAGATCCTATATATGTTTGGTATCAGCGAACTCATACTGACGTGGAGAATCATATAGCCTTGTCAGTTTAAGCATTTACTGAACATGGTAATAAGTAAATAAAAAAACAAAAAACTATTGTGGAATTGCACTTTTTTTTGCAATTTCACCACACTTGGAGTTTTTTTTTCCCCATTTTCCAGTACATGGTAAAATCAATGGTGTCATTCAATTGTAAAACTGGTCACACAAAAAACAAGCCCGCACATCGTTATATTGACAGAAAAATAAAAAAGTTGAAGCTGTGGGAAAAAGGGGAGGAAAAAACTAAAACGAAAAAAACAAAATTGCCCGTGGGAGGGGAGAAGCGGTTAAAATTGCTTGCAAAAGAAAAAATGTTTATTAATAGTGAATTATTTAGCATTTTCAAGTCTCAGCGGATTATACTGAATATGAGGGGATGGGGTCATCATGTATCACGTTTCTCGGTGCCCCGGTGGGCATTTTGGTATTGGTTAAGAATTAATAAAGCTGTAGTCACTTCCCACCCATTTGTGTCATCTATATATTATAAAAACCTCGGCCTCCAAATATCTCCTTATTTTTCAGCATTTTCTACTCTTTATTTGTGCAGCATGAATATGTTACAGATGAATATTATATACTGACAATGTGCCATATTTTACCGGCGTTAGAAACTGATCGGTCAGGAAGCCAAGTGACTACGATGCTCATAGCGACTCTTCTGTCCAGTTCATTAGACTTTTTTCTTTTTTTCCATCAGTCGCGACCGTTGTCCTCCCTTCCTATCTCTCCTCTCACCTTTGCCGGTGCTAGCCTTCATGCCGTTACTATGGCATCTCTGCGCGGAAGCTTGTGCTAAACAGCCGAGAGATTAACAGATTATTGCCACAATTTTATCTATTTAAAGTGACAGGAGACAAATCCACGTCCATCTCCCCAGCTGCTGCTCAATACGACGTTTTATCATCCAGGAGATTTGTGACACTGTAGCTGCTGATATAGAAGGAGCTGCTCAGATATCATGAACCAATGGTAAAAAAAAAAAAGAAAACAACATATTTGTGAGCAGGCGGACACATAGGACTCACTTTCCTACAAGATCCAAGCTTGATATCTGAGACGTCAATCAGAACTTCATGCTTTTAAAGGAACAGTACGTGTAAGGCTCTGCGTACGTGTCTGATTACACCGTGTTGTCTGTTCCGTGTTAGGATCAGGCAAACAGAAACAATGATCTGTTCCATCAGTTCTACAAAAGGATTTGATTATGATGAAGTGCTAACTGGATTCCTTTTTTTATTCCATTTTACATGCAGTATTTTTTTTTATTCTAAAAAACAGACCTCAGACAGAGCCCTTAATAATTAGTGGAACCCTCTGCTCCTGCTTGCATCACTGATGCAACAGATCACTTATTCCAATGTAGCAAAAGTATAAATCATATAAAGCCCCATAAAATACTATTTATTTCAAAAATATTAAAAAAACCACCAACCTGTGGTTTACCCAAAATATCACAAAAAACACACCGTAAAAAAACTGGTTGGGAAAACTGTTAACCCTACGATGGTATCTATACTGGTACCTGCCTACCTGCGAGGGTTGGCGCCCTAGGGGAAACGTTATGGCGCCCCCACTCCACGGCGGCTGGCCCTATGGTCCCTATTGAACCCTTTAAGATCCCGGGTCCCACTACCCAATCGTATATCTAAAGGAACCCCTCACAATAATACATAAACACTCCTATAGACTAAGGGTTAACTAGACCCCAGACCGTGCCATAAAAACAATAAGGAACATGTAGGAGAGGAGAAACATAGATAAATGAAAGCAGCCTTGGAGCACTTGATTTCTACTCCACTAAACATACAATATTCTCATCAACAGACTGCAAACATGCTCTTCAATCATATATATATAGGTATGCTGGTGAGTGTGTCTCCACATAAGGACGTAATTATTAGTATACTCATCCAGCCACAGCATGTCATCCTCCTCTCCCCAGCACCGCCTCAACGCGTTTCGCCTCGTCGGCTCATCAGGAGGCCCTGATCAACAAACATGTGTCCCGATGATAGCAGATAGGGTTGAATAAATGATGCTGTTACCTCTAATTTAAAGGATCAGTCCGGGCTGCGGGGACCTCCAATATCCGGTCCACCTACGTCACATCCGTGAACGTACAGAGGCCTATTGCGCAGAATCATAGTGACGCATTAACACAGATGAAGCGTCCCGCGCAGAATCCCTGTGGAGCGCAGAGACACTCCCGCGATAATAGCTGGGGCTCCCGCGCATGTCAACTACAGCCTCATCACGAGTTCGTCATCACCGGCTTTCTGCGCTTGCGCAGTGACGCGCAAGCATAAGTGAAACGTACCGCGCAGAATACCTGTGACGCGCAGAGAAGCTCCAGCGATGTCAGCTGGAGCTCCAGCGCATGTCAACCACGGCCCATCTCGCTGCAAGCTTAACAGATAAGAGTTTCAACACCGATTTTCTGCGCTTGCGTACTGATGGCACGCATACAGCGCTCCAGCCCGTATCTTACTTACAGGCGAATATAATTCATTTTATCACTCATGGCTTCTCAGATTCTTCACTCAAAGATATACGTCCACAATCTCATAGTGCTTGCTTAGAACTGCGACACAATTGCGCTGCAGTTCCTATTCACAGATCTATTATTGATAGATAGGCGCCCCCAGTCTATTACTTAGACCTGGGACGCAATTACGTTACAAGTCCAATTCATAGACCTATTACTTATAAATAAGCGCCCCCGATCTCATAATGCTCATACAAAAAATGGGGCGCAAACTGAGGGGGCACAAGCTGAGAGATCGACTTTCAGACAAAAATGGCAATATTCAAGAGGGAAATATGGAAGGAAGGGAAGGGGGTATCACAGAAATGGAGAAGGGATACCAAGAACTTTTGCCCCACCTCCAAGGGAAAATCCTGTACAAACCCCTCCAGCACCCTTACAACCTTCATCCTCTTCATCTGTTTCTTTTTTAGAGCAAGGGATGGGACTGGGATACAATCTCAGAACCAAACATGCCTAGAAAGGTCCAATATTAGGTTTGGAGTGATCGAAGTAGTAAAACCCAGCCCGAGAGGGGGCAATCTAGATAAAAAGATTTTGCAAAGGGAATGTGAATGGACTTTCCGGATGGATGCAATGGCCCCTAAGGGACTGAATGAGCAGCTGTCCTTTGCCTGTTTTCTTTAAATGTCCTCCTGACATGATATATGGCGTTTATTTAACTAACCCCCCCTCCCCCGCCCCTCGAGAAAGCTATGCCTGTATGAGGGTGTCTTTCTAGCCCCTTTATTCCTTGAATCTTCTTTTTCCCATCCATAAGTTTGTTTGGGTTAAATGAGCTAGACATCACCATGAATAAAAATATTGGTTGTGTACACCATATTGAGTCACCCCTATGTAGGGTGCGGCATAGATTAGTGTGCCTTTGAATATGTTTAATAAAAAACCTCTGATGTAGGATCACATACACAATGAGTTAAACCGGTGTTTTCACTTTATTTAATGAGAGACGCATATCTATATTTAATTGATCTATGAATGGGATCTGCGTTGGAGTGCAGTTTGCGCCCTATTTTTTGTATGAGCATTATGAGATCGGGGGCGCTTATTTATAAGTAATAGGTCTATGAATTGGACTTGTAACGTAATTGCGTCCCAGGTCTAAGTAATAGACTGGGGGCGCCTATCTATCAATAATAGATCTGTGAATAGGAACTGCAGCGCAATTGTGTCGCAGTTCTAAGCAAGCACTATGAGATTGTGGACGTATATCTTTGAGTGAAGAATCTGAGAAGCCATGAGTGATAAAATGAATTATATTCGCCTGTAAGTAAGATACGGGCTGGAGCGCTGTATGCGTGCCATCAGTACGCAAGCGCAGAAAATCGGTGTTGAAACTCTTATCTGTTAAGCTTGCAGCGAGATGGGCCGTGGTTGACATGCGCGGGAGCTCCAGCTGACATCGCTGGAGCTTCTCTGCGCGTCACAGGTATTCTGAGCGGTACGTTTCACTTATGCTTGCGCGTCACTGCGCAAGCGCAGAAAGCCGGTGATGACGAACTCGTGATGAGGCTGTAGTTGACATGCGCGGGAGCCCCAGCTATTATCGCGGGAGTGTCTCTGCGCTCCACAGGGATTCTGCGCGGGACGCTTCATCTGTGTTAATGCGTCACTATGATTCTGCGCAATAGGCCTCTGTACGTTCACGGATGTGACGTAGGTGGACCGGATATTGGAGGTCCCCGCAGCCCGGACTGATCCTTTAAATTAGAGGTAACAGCATCATTTATTCAACCCTATCTGCTATCATCGGGACACATGTTTGTTGATCAGGGCCTCCTGATGAGCCGACGAGGCGAAACGCGTTGAGGCGGTGCTGGGGAGAGGAGGATGACATGCTGTGGCTGGATGAGTATACTAATAATTACGTCCTTATGTGGAGACACACTCACCAGCATACCTATATATATATATGATTGAAGAGCATGTTTGCAGTCTGTTGATGAGAATATTGTATGTTTAGTGGAGTAGAAATCAAGTGCTCCAAGGCTGCTTTCATTTATCTATGTATCTCCTCTCCTACATGTTCCTTATTGTTTTTATGGCACGGTCTGGGGTCTAGTTAACCCTTAGTCTATAGGAGTGTTTATGTATTATTGTGAGGGGTTCCTTTAGATATACGATTGGGTAGTGGGACCCGGGATCTTAAAGGGTTCAATAGGGACCATAGGGCTAGCCGCCGTGGAGTGGGGGCGCCATAACGTTTCCCTTAGGGCGCCAACCCCTGCAGGTAGGCAGGTACCAGTATAGATACCATCGTAGGGTTAACAGTTTTCCCAACCAGTTTTTTCACGGTGTGTTTTTTGTGATATTTTGGGTAAACCACAGGTTGGTGGTTTTTTTAATATTTTTGAAATAAATAGTATTTTATGGGGCTTTATATGATTTATGCTGCTTTACCCCTGTGCAATATTAGATTTTTGATATAATGTAGCAAAAGTATCAGCTCCTCATTGTAAATCTCCCCATATATTGGTGACTCATTATAATATGAATAATCAAGGAGAATCGGAGTCAATTAGGCCATTAAAAATCAATGAAAGGTTTGAGTTTGACAAGAAATAAAACGGTTTTAAACAAGTAACGATTACAAAACTTTTATGGGTACATATATAGATCCATGATCGTGACCCAGGTTGAAAAAGGGGCTGAGGATAAGGCGTAGACAAAATAATTTGTGTCAAACTGATAGACAGTATAACTGATAAGTATCAGAGAATGATTTGTATTCATAAAGATTTATACATGATTAAATGTCCCAAAAGTAATAGTTTGCACTATGTTGTCCTAATGGGCAACATACCTTCTTTGCTTGATAAAGTGGGTCATAGACAAGTTTCCTCACATCACCAAGGACTCATGTTTGCAAGTTGCCAAAAAAAGGGGAAGTATTAGCGTTAACTATGGGATTTACCCATGTGCGTCTGTCACGGAACTGCGACACAGAACTAGAATAGAAGGGGAAAAACTGACTCTGCACTGAGACTAGGCTGATACCCTACAATGGAGTGGGTGACCCATTTCTTGTGAATAGACCCACCGACGATTCTAGGTTAAACTCCAGTGAAGACCTATAGACAGGGGGAAGGAGGTCCCTGAAAGATCTAAGGACTGGGTATAAAAACAGGTCACCTCCTAATAGAAAACACAGAGACGGTTGCAGAAACCAACTGAAAACAGAAACTAAGGATAGCAGAACCAGAGATCCCAGAACTGCACAATATAAAACACAGAAAGCTATCAAAGCACCTAGCCAGAACTCTAGCGGATTAACACTGTTGTCCAGCAAGGAATGGGAGGAAGGTGCTGGGTAAAAAAGGGTGATACAATCACCTGATCTAAGACAACCCAGCACCAGGGGAAAAAGACCAGCAGCCAGAAAACCACAACAAGATGGCGGATGGTCAAAAAACCAAACAGATTCTAACAGTGTCCTGCTTTGACATCGGCCCAGTTCCCCTGGGTCATGATCATGGATCTATATCTGTACCCATAAACGTTTTGTAATTGCTACTTTAATACCATTGTATTCAGATCACTTATTCAATTTGTCTTTTCCTAATACTCAACTGCCAGAAAGAGAGTACTGACGGACATGTGAATAGATAGAGCCTTTAGTCTCTTTTCAGAAAAGCCCGATCTCTTTGTGTTACTCAGCATCCCTGGGTTCAGCACGGAGTGTTGGCCTCAGTTCCAGATGTCCCGTATTGGTTGCAGGGCTGACATCATATCGACACCCAGTCTGTGAGCTCGGCAGCTGTCATCGTAGACTGAACTGCCCAATCAGAGCCCCTGAACTCACTGATTGGCTGCAGCACTGTCACGAAAATTCCGCATTGCGACCAATTATAGACATAGGGAGCAGCGGTGGAGACTCAATGGTGGGGCCGGGGATGATGAGTAAAGTGCAATTTGTTTTTGTTTTTATAACAAACTACACCCAGTGACCAGAATATTTTAATAAGGGGACAACATAAAAAACCAACATATTAACGTGTAAACATTTTCATGTAGTTTTGCAACTGGTGAAAAGGTAGAGAGTAGAAATTATAAGGTGCGCTTGCCAAATCTCCCAGGCTTTCTGGGGGATTCCCAGATGAGGGAAAGATCTCATAAACTCCCAGAAAAGGTGGCAAGCGACACTAGAAAAATTCCAGAAACCATGGCTACCAGAAGGATATTTGTGCACGACAGAGTTTCAGGATCCAATCTCACATTCAGAGTACGGGAAACAGAGGGTTAAAGGGAAAGTAAAGGGTGTGGCCAGTAAAAATATATGGATATTGTCACAAGAAGCCCCACCCCTCCCCCAGAAATTCATCACTCAAAGTGACTTCAGGTCAGTAACTTGCTACAGTCGCCTTCTGTCCAGCTTAAAGGGACTCTGTCTTCCTTGGTAATACCAAGGAAGGTGACGGGCACAAGGGGGCATTCTTTGCGTCTGGAGGAGAGAAGGTTTTTCCACCAACATAGAAGAGGATTCTTTACTGTTAGGGCAGTGAGAATCTGGAATTGCTTGCCTGAGGAGGTGGTGATGGCGAACTCAGTCGAGGGGTTCAAGAGAGGCCTGGATGTCTTCCTGGAGCAGAACAATATTGTAACATACAATTATTAGGTTCTGTAGAAGGACGTAGATCTGGGGATTTATTATGATGGAATATAGGCTGAACTGGATGGACAAATGTCTTTTTTCGGCCTTACTAACTATGTTACTATGTTACCAAGTAAAGGTGCTCACTTTGGTGTGGCCAAACATTTAATGGCAGCTTCCCACTTGCTTACTGTCCTTCCCTTTCCCTTACTCTTCCCCCTCCGTTCCCCTTCCCTTTCCCTCCCATCTCCCATTTCACTGAAGGAGACCACAATCCACAAAGAACGGTCTTTTACTAAACAGCAACTTGGTGGGAACTATGTATAATAGATAGAAGGTGCAACACTTCACAAACGTTTCCTTTAACAGATAGAGCATCTTCATCTACATTCTTCCGGTCCTTCCCAGAATGACTCGGTTCTGTCTCACTCAGTCCTATATCTTCACCACTACCAAACCTGGTACTACAGTCCAGTAAGTGAGAGTCCTGTTCTCAACCCGCAGTTCTACGTTCTCTTACCTCTTAAGGGAACTAGTTTGCGAATATGGCTGGAACTTATTTCTCTGCTTCTGATGCCTTGGAACTCGTACATGGGGCACTCTCTTCATCTGACGTTCTCTGTATCATCCTGGCCGCCCGCTACCTCTTTGAGCTATAAACTCAGGGCCGTACTGCTAGGCGTCCTGTCCTAGGACCCATCTCTAGTTGATCATTCTGTCCTCTAGTCACTTCTATCTCTACTCAAGATTGCGCTATCCACCTCCTCGGTCTCCCCTTACGTCAGGGACACCCACGTCATGCAATTGCTCACTAGCCAGACCATAGGTTCACTTTTACTGTGTGATGGGCACTCTCTATTGTCCTCAGAGGAAACGGTCTCTGTCCCTTCACATTAGCCCCTCCCACTCTGGGCTAGTCCCAAAAATAGCCCTAACTCTCCCTGGATATGCTGCTTTGGCAGTTTGTAGTACCCACCTTGAAACATTAAGTGAATATCTAAAGAGAAGGGTGCACCGTGCAAGATATTTCTTTTGGAGTATAATAAAAGGTTTTAGCAAAGTAATGTGGATGCATCTTGTTCAGTAATTCCAGTAAAGTTTACATAAAAAGCTTAAAAAATGCCACAATTTCATGTCAGTCCGTCACTGACAGAGTCCTTCATTGGTATCAATACTTCCTATGCAGTTTTAGTATTAAACAGGGATGCACTATTTCTTTAAGGGCCGATATACACATTCTATAATTCTGTATATAAGACCGCAACCCGACCTGTAAGAGAAGATAAATAACTTATAATACTCACCTGCAGGGCGGTTCAGTCCGAGAGGTGTAGATGTTCTTGGTCCGGTGCCTCCAGTATACATGCTCAAATAAGAACAAAAAGTCCTCGATAATGGTGACAAGTGGGGTCCTAGTGGTTGGAACTTCACAGATCTGTAAGTTATCATCTGTCATGTGTACTAGCCCTGTTTTTGAGGGTGGACGGGGGTTGCACTGATGCCCCAAACTGTACACAATATTCTATTTTGGTGTGAATGCCTATATATATGTCGGTATAACTCTGTTCATGTACATACAGTATATACACCTTTAGATACATACAGGTTCGAACTGTCCCACTGAGGAATCAGTTATTCCTCAAGTGGGCCCCGCTGCAAAGCCGACATTGATAAGAGATGGAAGGTTTCTCCCCTTCCTACCCTTCCACAGCCAATCTGCATCCATAACGGGACACTCGCTCCTTTCTCTGCTGTGCTGGCAGTAGGTATTGGAGTCAGAGTGACACCTATGCAGGTGAGGTGACACTGAGGCCAGGTTCACCTGAGGCTTGCTCCACTTGTTTTCTGGGCTTACATCTAAAGCCCAGAAAAACTGAATTTGGATGTGAGCACTGTCACTGCGTTCTCGGTCGGACAAAATTTTCATCCTTAGCTGCCCATTTGATGTGGGCATAAAGACATGGTCGGCTGCGTCTTGACGTCAATGATGTCACGCCAGGCCTGTGTAATCAAATGCCACGTCGGGGACTGCAGAATGTAAGAGATTAGTGGGCTTCCCATTTAGCTGCCAGGTTCCACCGACCCGGTTTCTGGATCAGAGTCCCATGATCTGCTCATCTCGGATCAAAGTCCCATGATCCGCTCATCTTTAGTGCTGCATCATGGCAGCAGCTGGTAGGACTTCCTCCCTCTTCTGCTGCTAATGTTACCAAGAACACTCCTTCCTGGAGCTCAGAAGACTGGCAGGAGAAGCAGCTTTCATTTTAAATACTGTTTTATGTGAAATTGATATGTGTAATAGAATAGTGGATCTACAGTTGTGTGAAAAAGTGTTTGCTCCCTTCCTGATTTCCTATTCTTTTGCATGTTTGTCACAATTACGGTAAATGTTTCAGATCACCAAACAAATGTAAATATTAGACAAAGATAACACAAGTAATCACAAAATGCAGTTGTTAAAAGAAGGTCTGTATTGTTAAGGGAAAAAGAAAACCAAACCTACAGGGCCCTGTGTGACAAAGTGTTTGCCCCCTAAACCTAATAACTGGCTGGACCACCCTTAACAGCAACAACTACAGTCAAGCATTTGCGATAATTGGCAATGAGTCTTTTACAACGCTCTGGAGGAAATTTAGCCCACTCATCTTCACAGAATTGTTGTTATTCAGCCATATTGGAGGGTTTCTGAGCATGAACCACCTTTTTAAGGTCATGCCACAGCATCTCAATCGGACTAAGGTCAGGACTTTGACTAGGCCACTCCAAAGTCTTAATTTAGTTTTTCTTAACCTATTCAGAGGTCGACTTGCTGGTGTGTTTTGGATCATTGTCCCGTTACATAACCCAAGTTCGCTTCAGCATAAGGTTACAAACAGATGGCGGGACATTCTCCTTCAGGATTTTTTGGTAGACAGCAGAATTCATACTTCCATTTACCATAGCAATTCTTCCAGGTCCTCAAGCAGAAAAGCAGCCCCAGACCATCACCATATATTACTATTGATATGATGTTCCTTTTCTGAAATGCGTGTTACGTCTATGCCAGATGTAATAGGACATACACCTTTCAAAAAGTTAAACTTTTGTCTTGTCAGTGCACAGAGTATTCTTCCAAAAGTCTTAGGGATAATAAAGATGTTTTCTGGCAAAACTGAGACAAGCTTTTATGCTTATTGCTCAGCAGTGATTTTTGTCAGGGAACTCTGCCATCCAGGCCATTTGTACCCAGTTTCTTTATTATGGTGGAGTCATCAACTCTGACCTTAACTGAGGCAAGTGAGGCCTGCAGTTCTTTGTTGTTTTGGGGTTGTGACCTCTTGGATGAGTCTTCGGGGTCATTTTGTTCAGCCAGCCACGCCTGGGAAGACTCACCACTGTTCCATGTTTTCGCCATTTGTGGATAATGGCTCTTACTGTGGTTCGCTTAAGTCCCAAAGCTTGAGAAATGTCCTTATAACTTTTCCAAACTGATAGATCTCAAATGTTTTGTTTCTCATTTGTTCCAGAATTTCTTTGGATCTTGGCATGATGTCTAGCTTTGGAGTACCTTTTGGTTTCCATCACATTGTCAGACAGGTCCTATTTAAGCGACTTCTTGATTGAGAACAGGTGTGGCAGTAATCAGGCCTGGGTGTGGCTGGGGAATTTGTATTCAGCTTCTCAAAGATGTGATAAACCACAGTTAATTTCTATTTTACGGGCAATCACGTTTTCACTCAAGGCCCTGTAGGTTTGGATTTCTTTGTCCGTGAATAATAAAGATCTTCATTTAAATAGAAAAAAAAAAGAAAAAAAAAGAGCATGAACCGCACATCCCAAAATCATACGTTGATCTAAAGCCGCTAGGCAAAAATTAATATAACTGAATATGAGGTTTTCAGTTTAACATTCTGATCAGACTGTATGAAGCCCACTGCCCCTTCACGGCTAACCTCGTAGTGGGTCCTATCGCCCTAACGGAGCGGAGCCGTGTGGCGCCCACCGCCACAGTGGCCATGCACCAGCAGGGCGGACGGCCTCCTCCCATTTGGCTCAGGTGATTTTAATTAGCAGGAGACTGCAAAGTAAGGGGTCTAGCCCATTTTGGCTCTCACTGAAGAGCTGTAGGAAGGTGAGTTTAAGTGCTCCTTTCATTTTGGTGTTGGTGCTGTGTGGCGGCATTGTTGCTGTGGCTTTGTGCTGGTGGGGCGGCGCAGTCTGGAGTCTTGGGGACTCAGTCTTGCAGCATGGGTGCTGTGGGGCAACAGGCCGTCCGCCCTGCTGGTGTGGCGGTGGTCGCCGCACGGCTCCGCTCCGTTAGGGTGATGGGACCCACTACGAGGTTTGCCGTGAAGGGGCAGTGGGCTTCATACAGTCTGATCAGAATGTTAAAGGGAACCTGTCACCTGAATTTGGCGGGACTGGTTTTTGGTCATATGGGCGGAGTTTTCAGGTGTTTGATTCACCCTTTCTTTACCTGCTGGCTGCATGCTGGCTGCAATATTGGATTGAAGTTCATTCTCTGTCCTCCATAGTACACGACTGCACAAGGCAAGATTGCTTTGCGCAGGCGTGTACTATGGAGGACAGAGAATGAACTTCAATCCAATATTGCAGCCAGCGGGTAAGGAAAGGGTGAATCAAACACCTGAAAACTCCGCCCATATGACCCAAAACCAGTCCCGCCAAATTCAGGTGACAGAGTCCCTTTAATCTGAAAACCTCATATTCAGTTATATTAATTTTTGCCTAGCGGCTTTAGATCAACGTATGATTTTGGGATGTGCGGTTCATGCTTTTTTTTTTTCTTTTTTGCAAAGCATGATCTTCATTTAAATGTATGTGGTATGTCTTGGGCAGGATTATGCTCTATACATTGTTTTTTGTGTGTAAAGCTTTATTATAAATGTATGCTATATGTATCGTATGCAATCTGTGAGATCATGGGGAGATTATATGTATTGAGGAGGCAACTTTCTAAAAATACTATGTATAGGATGAGAGGTGCACTATTGTTTTGTGGGCTAGAGGTCTCATTCAAAAGCCTGTTTTTTTACATGAATGCTCCCCCATATTTTTGACGGGCAGAATACGCACTCTTTATTGTCAATGAGGCAGTACAATGTATAGTAAAAATGTACAATTTGACCAAACACTGATAAATATCTGATCCAGCACTTTGATGAAAATCATTTTCTTTTGTTTTCACATACTAGAAAACAACGGATGCCTGAATGAGGCCAAAGGGTCTGTGCAAATGTAGCAAATTTTCTGTCGAGAATTTACATGGAAAATCAAAGAAAATTAGCAAGCATCTGTGTTATATACAACCCCTGGCAAAAATTATGGAATCAACAGCCTTGGATGATGTTCATTAAGTTGTTTAATTATGCAGAAAAAAAGCAGATCACAGACATGGCACAAAACTATAGTCATTTCAAATGGCAACTTTCTGGCTTTAAGAAACACAAAGAAATCAACAACAAAAAATGTGGTTGTCAGTAATGGTTACTTTATTTAACCAAGCATAGGGGAAAAATTATGGAATCACTTAATTCTGAGGAAAAAATTATGGAATCACCCTGTAAATTTTCAAACCCAAAAATAACACCTGCATCAAATTAGATCTGCTCGTTAGTCTGCATCTAAAAAGGAGTGATCACACCTTGGAGAGCTGTTGCACCAAGTGGACTGACATGAATCATGGCTCCAACATGAAAGATGTCAATTGAAACAAAGGAGAGGATTATCATACTCTTAAAAGAGGGTAAATCATCACGCAATGTTGCAAAAGATGTTGGTTGTTCACAGTCAGCTGTGTGTAAAATCTGGACCAAATACAAACAACATGGGAAGGTTGTTAAAGGCAAACATACTGGTAGACCAAGGAAGACATCAAAGCGTCAAGACCGAAATCTTAAAGCAATAAGTCTCCAAAACAGGAAATGCACAACAAAACAAATGAGGAACGAATGGGTGGAAACTGGAGTCAACGTCTGTGACCGAACTGTAAAAAAACGCCTAAAGGAAAAGGGATTTACATACAGAAAAGCTAAACGAAAGCCATCATTAACATCTAAACAGAAAAAAACAAAGTTACAATGGGCTAAGGAAAAGCAATTGTGGACTGTGGATGACTGGATGAAAGTCATATTCAGTGATGAATCACAAATCTGCATTGGGCAAGGTGATGATAACGGAACTTTTGTTTGGTGCCGTTCCAATGAGATTTATAAAGATGACTGCCTGAAGAGAACATGCAAATTTCCACAGTCATTGATGATATGGCAAAAAGGAAAAGAAAAAGTTCCAGCACCAGGCGTCTCTTCATAAAATCTTCAGTACTTTATTCTCATGTCAAGAAAAAAACATCATGTGGGGACACAGCCCGTAAACGGCTGACGCGTTTCAAACAAAGTTCTTAGGTCATAGGCATATGAACAATAAATAAAAACATCCTTATATACCCATTCCATTAAGTAAAACCATGCACACCTGTTGCTTGACAATATAACAACTCTGTGGATTAGCCTGTGTGTTGTGCATAACAGCTAAGCATCTGCTACAATAATATCCAATACAACCTGAATATGACATATGTCACAGCTGAGCATCAGGTACAATGACATCCACTGTAGTCTATTTGTGCTGTGTATGACAGCGGAGCATATACTACAATAACATCTAGTACAATCTGTGTATGATATATTTCAGGGGTCCCCAACTCCAGTCCTCAAGGCCCACCAACATGTCATGTTTTCAGGATTTCCTTAATCTTGCCCAGGTAATAATTGCATCACCTGTGCAATGCAAAGGAAATCCTGAAAACATGACCTGTTGGTGGGCCTTGAGGACTGGAGTTGGGGACCCCTGATATATTTCACAGCTGAGCATCTGTTACAATATCATTTATTGCAGCCAATGTACACTGTGTATCACAGCTGAGCATCCGCTACAATATCACCCAATGCAGCCCATGTATGCTGTGTATCATAGCTGAGCCTCCGCCACAATAACATCCAATGTAGCCTATGTGTGCTGTGTATCACAGCTATACATCTGCTAGTTATGACCAGCACAATCTGTATGCTATGTTTGCGTGTGCTATGTGTCAAAGCTGAGCATCTGCTGCAATAGCATAAAGAGAAAAAAAAATTCATGATATGTGGCTGTATGTCAGGTAAAGGCACTGGGGAGATGGCTGTCATTTCATCTTCAATAAATGCACAAGTTTATGTTGATATTTTGGACACTTTTCTTATCTCATTAATTGAAAGGATGTTTAGGGATGATGAAATCATTTTCCAAGATGATAATGCCTCCTGCCATAGAGCAAAACTGTGAAAACATTCCTTGAAAAAAAGACACATAAGGTCAATGTCATGGGCTACAAATAGTCCGGATCTCAATCCAATTGAAAATCTTTGGTGGAAGTTGAAGAAAATGTTCCATGACAAGAATCCAACCTGCAAAGCTGATCTGGCAACAGCAATCAGAGAACAATGGAGCCAGATTGATGAAGAGTCCTGTGTGACACTCATTAAGTCCAGGCCTAAGAGACTGCAAGCTGCAATAAAAGCCAGAGGTGGTGCAACAAAATACCAGTGATGTGTTGGAGTGTTTTTTTGTTTGTTTTTCATGATTCCATAATTTTTTCCTCAGAATTGAGTGATTCCATAATTTTTTCCCTTATGCTTGGGTAAAAAAAGTAACCATTACTGACTACCACATTTTTGTTCTTGATTAATTTTAGTGTTTCTTAAAGCCAGAAAGTTGCCATTTGAAATGACTTTAGTTTTGTGCCATGACTGTAAGCTGCTATTTTTCTACAAAATTAAACAACCGAATGAACATCCTCCAAGGCCGGTGATTTCATAATTTTTGCCAGGGGTTATATTAATATGCATAGTGTAAAGGAAACACGTAGTTTACAGCTTATGACTGCATAGGGTAAGACACGATTAGGATTTAGGACATAAAAAAGAGGTGTGATAGGCATTTTACACTGCTTCTTGCTTAGAGTTAGAGTTCCTTGAGTAATGTGACAAGGTCAAGTCCAAGGTACAGTGGGCTGACAACATGAGTACAGATTGTTCTGGAAGGTTTGAGGCCTTATAAAATTCCCAGCAGACACTACTGCAATGTCCGGAGCTCAAGGCTTTAGACAGGTACTATGGAAAGTAACTCAACCCCTTCCCTACTGAGGAAGATGGACACTGGACATTAGAAAGGTAACTGAACTCGGATGTACTGTGGATCTGGACTGGGCATCCCTAGGCTTGACAGGATCAGTAGGCAAAGGGATAGTCCAGGTAGAGTGGAAGAAAAAATCTGGACGTGTACTGTTTTATGGAAACAAGAAACGGAAAGTGCTGTGCTCGATACTATGTGTTGCAATATGATGTATATGAACTGGTGAGTAAATGTCTTTGTCATGAAACAAATTAGGTGTCCTTTGATTCTTGTGCGGCAGCTCCAGAAACCAAAGATGTGGAGACGGCTGAAGGCTGCGGCTTCAAACCGAGTGTGACGTACTCCAAGCAAGTTAGCACACTGGGTCTGTGACACGACTTTCCTGTAAGGTGCCAGGGTGAGGTGGAGCAGCAGCTCGACCACGGCTACCGTCCTCCAATACCTTACATTTATACAACCTGATCTTTGCAAAATGGTCCAAAATGTCACATGAAGTTTAGTTACACAAGGACTAGCACTGGACAAGGCAAGAAAGTCATGTGACATGGGAGAGATGTATAGATGTGTCAGGCAGGAGGGAGCCTAAGGCAATTTTTCTGTCATACAACTTGTCTGCTCAGAGCATAGGATGAAAAAGAAAATGCTGAAATAAATTAAGAGGGTCCCTGACTATTGATCTGCGTGGGACCTCAAATTTTCTAATGGCTGCAATGCCATGTTAGTCATCTTGTGAAGCTCAGTTTACAGGCTGGGCTTCATAGGAGACCACAATTTTTCTATATTGCAGTACAGTAAAAGTGATCAAACAATCACAGGTTCAACTTAGTGAAAATAAACATATGCTTACCTATAAGACCTCTTCCAGTTCCTTGGGACCACTACCCAAGTCCCCCACTGGTGTAGTCATTTTCTCTTGCGGGTTGAACATCTCATGACTAGAGTTGAGCGAATTTCTTCGGGTCCCCGCTTATTCGGCAAGCTATATCGCTTGCCAAAGAAACCGCAGAGGGAGCCTAAATATATGCAGGGCGCCAGGCTGATCAGCGCCGCAGCTGCATGTGTCGCGGCTGTTTCACTGTCACAACACATGCATGGAGAGCTTAATACGTTCACTAATCAAAGTGATTTTATGTTTGTGTAGCCCATTCACCATCTCCATCTATCCCCCACCCCCTGGAGATGTCTGGACCATCATTGTAAATACATCATTGCAAATACACACCTGCACTTTGTATCTCCCCCACCTCATTGTAGATTGTAAGCGCTCACAAGCAGGGTCGTCTTATCTCACTTTAATTGTTGTATTGCTAAAATTGTTACCTATGACTGTTGTTTTTGAAACTGTTAAACTGTAAAGCGCTGCGGAATATGTTGGCGCTATATAAAGATTATTATGTGCTGTGACAGTGACACATCAGCGACATGCCGATATGGTGCCGATCAGTCGGCGCACTCCATGCATTCGGTTTCCCTCTGCAGCTTATTCGGCAAGCGATATAGATTGCCGAATAAGCGCTGCCTCGAAGAAATTCGCTCAACTCTACTCATGACTGCAATAGTCAATCGGTGGACACATCATGACAAAATCATCACCACTGGGCCACTAATTGTCAGAGTTTGCAGCCAGTCATCTTCTTCAACTCCAAGAACTGTAGGTCCCAGCATTCACCAACTTCTGTAAACATTCAGGACTTGCTGAAAGTTGTAGTCTCCCTTAACGCATTCTGCAGTGCTATTATGATGCAGTAATGGTTCAGTTACAGGACCTGTGCCTGCACTGTCGCTGGCGCTTCCCCTTCAGATACTACAGTCAGTTTAGGCCATGGCACCTTGATAAAATATAGATATGATGCGAATGCACATGCATCAAAAAATGGTTTTGGATTTACCAATGTTTCCTAATGCTGCCCTGCCCCCTCACAAAAAAAAATTAAGAATATTTACATCATATGTGTCCAAAAATGGTGCAAACATACTATTATATCTAGGTGACGGTGCAGAGAACACCGCTACGTTCACAGAAACAACAGCGGGAGGAGGATGGTTGTAATAAACAGCTGCACTCCTACTGCAGCTGCTGAGATCGGAGAAAATTCCGATCCAGGCAGATCATCTTGTAGATGTGATCACCAAGCTCAGCAAAAATCACCGGGACTGGCATCAGTACACAGATACCTTGAGACCAAATAAAAGGCATTGGCCTGCCCTTTAATAAGAGCTTTTAGGGCAAATCAGTGGTACTGTATGGGGTAGTAGGTGCATATTTTTATGAAGAGTCAAAACATACTGGCACACATAGGGACCCTGTCAGGCGACTCCTGCTGTCCGTGGTTTGGGCAGTATGAATCAGATGATGATCTATCATGACAGATATCTACAGCGGGAGAAATAAGTATTGAACAGGTCACCAATTTTATATTTTTTGTTTCGAAGCCTATTCTACCCAGGAATCCTACGCATTGGTAAGATTTTGGTTCATGACTCCCTGAAATGTTCTAACCTTGACTAAAATGTTCTTCTCAATCCAAAAAATGCATTCTAACTTCATTTCTTCAAGTTTCAGACTCTGAGTAACCTTGTAGAGGTTGCAAGGGGAGGGGAAAAAAAAATCACTTCAATTGTCTCTTACGTCTCATTAAGCCCTGCACGACTTCCAGCAATTTTTAGCTGTAGATAAAATCAGCAATATAAGTTTTAAAAGAGATCTAGATTTGTGGCGCTGAAGCCTCTCACTAAGATTGAGGCGGAAAAAGCCTACAGATGTCTGATGTGCATGTGCTCGCCATTAAATAATCTCTCAAAGAAAAAAAAACTGAAGACAATGCCGCTTTATTTCGGATCCTTATTCTCTCTGATGAATGGACAAAGCGGCTACATGGATGTTTGATGGAAATAAGAACACTGGGAGCTTTTAATTGTTTTATTGCATATAAAATGGCACCAGTGACCTGGGCTAAATTTGCCAGCCAGTTCTGTTGAGGAGGTATACGAGTGTTACATTGAAAATAATTTATACATGTAGCATCATATTAGTATTATTGTACATTTTTATAGCGCCATTTATTCCATAGCGCTTTACATGTGAAAAGGGGGCAAATAAACACAAATTCAACTAAACATGAGCAAAAAACAAGGCACACAGGCACATAAGGAGGGAGGACCCTGCCCGCAAGGGCTCACAGTCTGCAGGGGATGGGTGAGGATACACTAGGAGAAGGTAAAGCTGGTTGTGAGGCGGTGCAGTAGGTTGAGGATCACTACAGGCTGTTGGCTTGTCGGAAGAGGTGAGTCTTCAGGTTCTTTTTGAAGGTTTCTATAGTAGGCGAGAGTCTGATGTGTTTTGGTAGAGAGTTCCAGAGTATGGGGGAAGCACGGGAGAAGTCTTGGATGCAGTTGTGGGAAGAAGAGATGAGAGGGGAGTAGAGAAGGAGGTCTTGAGAGGATCGAAGGTTGCGTACAGTTAAGTACCAGGAGACCATGTCACCGATGTATGGAGGCGGCAGGTTGTGGATGGCTTTGTATGTCACTGTAAGGGTTTTGAACTGGAGTCTCTGGGTGATAGGAAGCCAGTGAAGGGCTTGGCATAGGGGAGAGGCTGGGGAATAGCGGGGAGACAGGTAGATTAGTCGGGCAGCAGAGTGTAGGATGGATTGGAGTGGTGTCAGAGTGCTAGAGGGGAGGCCAGAGAGTAGGAGGTTGCAGTAGTCAAGGCGGGAGATAAGGGCATGCCGTGTCACGGTCAAGGAATGCGCAGATCCGTGAGATATTTTTGAGTTTGGAAATGTGGCTTAAAAGAGGGCAGAGTCGAGGATCACCTCCAGGCACCGGGCGTATGGGACTGGGGAAAGTGAGCAGATTGATAGATTGGCCTGGTGGAAGGGTAGAGTGAGATGGGGGAAAGATGATGAATTCTGTTTTGTCCATGTTCGGTTTTAAAAAGCGAGCAGAAAAGAAGGCCGAGATAGCAGACAGACAGTGTGGGATTTTGGTAAGTAAGGAGGTGAGGTCCAGATAGGTAGATCTGCGTGTAATCAGCGTAGAGATGATACTGCATACCGTGGGATTCTATGAGCTGTCCTAGGCCGAAGGTGTAGATGGAGAAGAGTAGGGGTCCTAGAACAGAGCCTTGATGAACACCGACCGACAAGGTGTGGAGTGAGGAGGTGGTGTGGGGGAGGGAGACACTGAGTGTTCGGTCTGTCAGATATGACGATATCCAGGATAGGGCCAAGTCTGTGATGCCAAGACATGAAAGGATCTGTAGCAGAAGGGAGTGGTCCACAGTGTCAAAGGCAGAAGACAGGTCCAGGAGAAGGTGGACATAGTGTCGCTTGCTTTTGGCAGTTAGTAGTGATGGGGACAGAAGCCAGATTGTAACCGGACAAAGAGGGAGCAGGAGGAGAGGTCGGGGAGGAAAGTTCAAGATGGACATGTTGTTCCAGTAATTTTGAGGCATAAGGGAGAAGAGATATCAGGCGATAGCTAGACAGAGGATGGGTCAAGGGAGGGCTTTTTGAGGATGGGTGTGATCATGGCATGTTTGAAAGATGATGGAAAGACACCAGTTGTGAGAGGTTGAAGAGGTGTGTTAGGGTTGGGATGAAGACCGCGGCAAGGTTAGGGATGAGGTGGGAAGGGAGCGGGTCAAGCGTGCAAATGGTGAGGTGTGATCTTGACAGAAGGGTGGAGAGCTGATCTGGCATGGTAGAGAAGCTGGTTTTGGAGGAACAGGGTTGAGCAGCTAAGAGGGACAATGGGCGCTGTGGGCCAAAGCTTTCTCTGATCGTATCAATCTTCTGTTTAAAGAAAGAGGCAAAGTCCTCAGCAGAAATGAGAGGGGAGTGAGGAGGTGTGGGGGGGATGGAGTAGAGAATTGAAAGTGTTGAAAAGCTGTTTAGGGTTGTGAGACAGGGAGGATATGAGAGATGAGAAGTTTGTTTTGCGGCAGTGAGCATGGACTTGAAGCAGGAGAGGGACTGCTTGTATGCAGTGAAGCAGTTGGCAGAGCGGGATCGCTTCCATCTCTGCCCAGGAGCGATCCTGGAAGCCCGTCTCAGTTCTTTGGTTAGGCTGATCAGCCAGGGCTGCCTGTTGAGTGTACAAGTTTTGCTATGCATAAGCAGGGTGGCCAAATCAAGTGTAGCTGTTATTGTGGTGTTATATAAAGTAGCAGCAGCATCTGTGTCATGAAGAGAGGCTATGTCTGTAAGAGGGAGAAGGGACTCAGTGATTGTAAATTGAGGTGTTTGAGATTTCTGCGAGGGTGAGTTTGTGGAGTGGGGGTTGCACACTAGGAGAGGTGAGGGAAGAGAATGTCAGTAGGTTGTGGTCAGACAGGGGGAGGGGTGAGTTAGTGAGATTAGAAAGGGAGCAGAGGCGGGTGAAGATGAGGTCCAGCGTGTGGCCATCTTTGTGAGTGGCCTCAGAGGACCATTGAGTGAGGCCAAAGGAGGCAGTCAGTGATAAAAGTTTAGAGGCAGCTGAGGTGGAAGTGTCAATGGGGATATTGAAGTCACCTATGATGATAGTGGGGATGTCAGTAGAGAGGAAATGAAGTAGCTAGGTGGTGAGGTGGTCGAGAAAGGTGGAGATGGCTAGTTCTTAGGGGCGGTAGATGACAGCCAGCTGGAGGTTGGAGGGGGAATAGATGTGGACGGAATGCAAGCCAACTCCTCCACTACATTTGTTGCTGGAGCGAGGGGTATGAGAGGTGGAAACCGCCATTGGAAAGCGCAGCTGGAGAGGCTGAGTCAGAGGGGGTGAGCCAGGTTTCCGTGATGCCGGAAGGAGTTTGTTGGTGAAGAGGTCATGGATAAATGGCAGTTTGTTGCAGACAGCGTGTGCGTTCCATAGTGCTCCAGGTAGGGGGACCAGGGGAGTGGGGGCTGGATGAATGGGCATGAGGTTATCATGCTTGGGAAAACGTGCAGAGGATCGTGGCCGTGAGTGTGGGGAAGTGTTGAGGAGGGCCGGGATTTGGGGATACATCACCAGCGATGAGGAGTAGCAGACAGAGTGTTAGAAGGTGGGAGCAGGATAGGACATGATGGGGCAATGTGTGTCTAGAGAAAAAGGATTGCATGTGGAGAAACAGTTCTGAGAAGGTGAGATGGCTGGGGAGTATTGAGGGAGAAATGACTAGTTCTTTGTTGGGTGGAGGGATTGCAGGAGATTGTAAGAAGGAAAGTAGTATGGGGGTGAAAGAGAAAAGAAACCGAAACATTGTAGTGGTTTGGTAATGTTACCTTCCAGTTAATTCCAGTCCAAATTGTCGGTCCGGCGGCCGGAGACAACGGACGAAGTAACGTTTTTTGTGTACGTCGAAAAATCAGACAATGATGGATCCGTCGCCGTCCGTCGTTTGCTAGAATGGAAGCCTATGGGCACCAGATTTATCAAATGACGGAATCCGCGGACTGATTCAGTCTTTGTTTTTTTTAACGAAGCATGCTCCGATTTTTTTTAGGATCCAACTAGCCCGATACGCTAGTCGGATCCATCAAAAAAACGAATCAGTCGCATCAGTTTTTCACAATCTGCGACGGATCCAACGGATTGTGACTGACGACAAAAATCTGATGGGTGAAACCCGAGCACCACACAATAATCGGTACTGCTCCATACTCGACCGAGCACCCGAAGCTCGATTGAGTAGTGCCAAGCACGCTCGCCCATCACTACTGAATACGTATGGCTAAAGGCCATCGGCACATGCATCATGAAGAATGGATGTGGAATAGACGGATAGAACAGAAGTAGCGGTGGGCTACGACATGGCCAGAATAAGCATACGTTGGAATAGTTGACTAGCGCATGTTCACTGGAAATAAAGATCAGCCGCTTATCCTGATGTCACTGACAACATTCCATTGGAACCTGCTCTTCTTGATGGAAGCTTCAAACGTCATTGTAACCAAATCAAATGTTTCATTAAAAGACAAAAAAAAGAAAAAATGGAAAAAGGTTTTGTTTTTTCTTCACCACATTCCCAGAAGTAGAGGAAAACTGAAAAGCAAAAATGACTTTATCCCTGCACAGGTACATTATTTTTTACAAGTGTAAACTTCAACGCCTTCACCCCCGAGCCATTTTCCATTTTTGTTTTTGCTCCCTTTCTTCCCAGAGCTATTACCTTTTTATTTGTCCATCAATATGGCCATATGAAAGCTTGCTTTTGCAGGACGGGTTGTACTTTTGAATTACACCATTGATTTTAGCATATAATGTACTGGAAAATGGGAAAAATTCCAAGTGCGGTAAAATTGCACAAAAAAAAAAAAAACAATTCCACAATTTTTATTTTTTTTTAACCACACTCACTAAAAGCTAAAACTGACCGTCTTATAGACACGCCCCTCCATTACCAAGCCGTGGGCTTGATGTCACCTGACAATCCAAGGGTGACATCAATTCCACAAATATTAACCCCACTTACCTCCGCTACAGGGCAAGGGGAAGAGCAGGGCAAAGAGCCAGAATTGGCGCATCTAATAGATGTGCCTTTTCTGGGCAGCTGCTATTTTTAGGCTGGAAGGGGGCCAATATCCATGGCCCCTTGCCAGCTTGAGAATAACAGCCCCCAGCCGTCTGCTTTAGCAAGGCTGTTGGTCAAAAATGGAGGGATCACCCCATGCAGTTTTTTTTTTAATTAATTTAAATAATTTAAAAAAAAAACGCACAGGGACACCTCTATTCTTGAAAACCGGCCTGGTTGAAGCTGACAGCTGAGGGTTGCAGCC
Source organism: Ranitomeya imitator (assembly GCF_032444005.1). NCBI lineage: Eukaryota > Metazoa > Chordata > Amphibia > Anura > Dendrobatidae > Ranitomeya > Ranitomeya imitator. The sequence goes on from NC_091287.1 coordinate 59,968,328, forward strand.
CGAGGTGTGAGTTTTGCCTGGCTGGTTAACAAAAATACAGGGGAACCAACGCAGTTTTTTTTAACTATTTACAGCGCAGGAGCCGGCTAATGAATACACTCAACAGCCGCTCCTGCTCTTGCTGTTACTAGCGGCAGGAGGTGTCAGATGATGGGAGCTGTAGTCCAATCAGCTGACACCAGTGACCAGAAGTAAACTATACCTCCGATCACAGCTGGGTGCTCACGCTGTCTTACGATTCTGTCTCTGACTGGCGGGATGATTTCACCGCCAGTCAGAAGCGGTGTTTACCGTGCTGTCATGCACATGACAGCATGGAAAACATTGGATGTTTGGGCCCCCCATTCAAGTGAATAGGGTCTGGATTCGGGTACTGTTCTGGTACCCGAACTTATTATAACTGTTCGGCCGAACCCAAACATCCAGGTGTCTGTCCATCTTTAGAGACTAGTTGTATAGTTAAATTCCCAGGGGATCATTGCATGATCTATAAATCAGCTAACGCCAACATGGAGCACTCCACAGATACAAACTTTACCCCTTACAACTCTTCACAGTGGAAGTATTTATAATAACAGGGTCAATAAATACAGCAAAGTGGAGGATGTGTAAGCATGTATAGCACAAGGTTTCACGTCAACTTTGCCTCTAACACTTTCACACAGAATTACTACATAAAAATGTACAAAATGAAAACAAACCCCCCCAAAAAATACAGCACCTATTGTGTTTTCCTCTTACCTTCTGATAGCTAAACTGTAACTATATTCTAGACTGCTTGAAAAAAAAAATCTTGATTCAAAACCTTAAGAAAAACTGAATTACAAGTAGGTGTAGGGATAAAAGCAGAATAATAAGGTCGATTTTACTGCCTTGCCAAAATAAGCAGCTTTTACACTGACAGCTGCAAAGGGAAAAAGTACAGACATCTGCAACAGAGCAAAAAATTACTTACTGAGTTGCCCTGTTCTGTCTAATAATCTTCTTTGGGAAACCTGGGTGATAACTAGTGATGAGTTGGGTTTTCCCGAGCACGCTCGGGTGACGTCCGTGTATTTGTTAGTGTTCGGAGATTTAGTTTCATCGCGGCAGCTGAATGATTTACAGCTATTAGCCAGGCTGAGTACATGTGGGGGTTGCCTGGTTGCTAGGGAATCCCCACATGTAATCAGGCTGGCTAATAGCTGTAAATCATGCTGCTGAGGCGATGAAAACTTAATCTCCGAGCAGTCATAAACACTAGGAGACCACCCGAGCAACGAATACACTCGCTCATCACTAGTGATAACCTATAAGGCATTCAAACAGCAAGCTGTAACACTGCATAACAAGCCAGAATTGGTGAGGATTCTAGGAAAAGTCACTTGCCTATAATCAATATAAAAACAGTTAAGAAGTACTTTTTTTTTAACCACAAAGTGCAGCTGTTTTGGATATCTTTTTAGAATAAAATAGTGAAAAACTCAATTTCTGGTTATTTGCACCCTGCGTTTTCACCTCTACATGTTCTAACTTTCTTTCTGTTCTCATTAAACGAAAGGGATAATTTCTAGGATGTTCCCCTCTCACAGTACCCTTGATACCGGCTTTTCATTCTTTGTAGCCCCTGAGACAGAGGCGGCATAGAAGACATTATACATCAGTACTGAGCAGTGTAGCGGTGAATCCAGCTCCATTTGCCTGTGTTTATCTCTCACTTTGCTGAATATTCCTCACGCCTCCTCTCCAGAGTAGAATTGGCACTGTAACCTGACCAAGATGGATTTCAGCTGTTTTTCCAGAGTGGATGGGGAGTCCAGGAGACATAAGCAGGGCAAGAAGTGGCTCATAGGTGGAGAAAGAGGAATATCTCTCTAATAGGGAATATTACAAAGTTTCCTGCAGTCATCCATATTATTTACTCCGAAATAACACCACTGGAAAACAACGTTATGACTAATATTTACTGTGGCGTTATTGGGGGGCGAAGGGGAACAAAACTATACCTGTGCAGTCATTCTAATGTATACATAGAAATTATTTATATATATATATATTTATATATATATATATATATATATATATATATATATATATATATATATATATATATATATATATATATATATTTGTCAGAAAGAATCCCCCAGAGGAGGATTGAAAAAATAGAAAAAATACGTATTTAAGGAGAGTTCAAACAGCCATAAAAGTAGCAATTTTTTTTTTTTTTCTTTTGCATCATTCAAAAACACAGAAAATCCAGAAACAGACACAAACTTGATTATCTAATAAGACATTGATAATTTCTGGTGATAAATTAGAAAATGATCATCAATAATAATCGATCGAGTCACAAAAATAATTGTCATGAAACTTCAAAATTGCACAGATGAATCCATTTATTTAAAAAACGTAACCAAAATTGTATCACATCAACATGAGACTCAGATTTACATCACAGGATTACAATACGGCGAGGCGCACAGACACGTGTGCCATTACAGATATTTCTGCCTGAATTCAATGACTTGATATATTTCGAAAACAGCAACATATTTAGATATAGAACCAGTCTAGACATTTAAAAAAAAAAAGCTTATATGCAAAAACCTTGGAAAGTCTAGATTGTAACGAGAAAGATGAACATGTGGACGGACTCTTAAGAGTTTAGCAACTGTAAAAGACAAAAAAAACAAATGTCCTTTATCCCGTCAGAACATTTTAGGTTATATACAAGTGATACATTCGTATGTTTGTTTACATTTTTAAAAAAAGTGCTCGCATCTGAATCAATCCATTAAATGAACCTGGAACCGACTTTCAGACATGGATGTTCCTGTATTGAAGCTGCTGCATGTGAATAAGCCCCAACACTTTTACCAATAATACGTCAATACGAGTAGTAGGAATAATTGCTCCTCTCTTATCTGCCCTATTTCTATCCATCACAGGTAACTATACACCCATTAAAACCAACTAAAATTATCTTCCACTAAACGAGAAGTGCAAAAAAAAAAAAAAAAAAACAATTTTTGGAAAAACAGTCAAATGGAACCTAGTAGAAGATCTAGATACAATATTTTTTCTAAATATTTTATTGCTAAAATTACAATATCAGGGTGAAATTTTAAGCAGATTTTTTTCCCCATTCTTGTTAAAATGTATCTTATTTTTTTACTGTCACAAATTGCTAACGATTTCTGGTGGACAAACGGTCTACAAAAATAAATGGGAAGGAATCTTTAGTTCAGTACTAGTGATGAGCGAACATGCTGGGATATGGTGTTATCTGAGCATGCTTGTGTGATAAACCGGAGGGACTTCGGCGTGCTCGAAAAATAAGTTCGAGTCCCCGCGGCTGCATGTCTCATCAGCCGCAACACATGCAGGGATTGTCTGCTAGCAAAACACAGTAATACCATGTCATGTATCGAAACTTCCCATAAAAATCTATATGGGCCTGTGTGATGGCATCCGTCACTAACCTAGCAATGTGTAGGAGAGGCTTTGTAATTTATTTTTTTTCCCCCATCAGTGAAAGTTCTAACACTGGTGGTAAAAACGGGCAATCTGACCAGACGCTGATAATTACTATAATTACGGACGTCTGAATGATATCTAAGGCCTTATTCACACCATTCATATACAGTCATGGTCGAAAGTGTTGGCACCCTTGAAATTGCTCAAGAAAATTAAGTATTTCTTCAAGAAAATTATTGCAATTACACATGTGTTGTTATACACTTGGTTTATTTCCTTCATGTGTATTGGAAGGGTGCCTCTTTCGGCCATGACTGCAGCTGACACATTTTAATGGTCAATCCCTGAACCAACAGCGTCATATGAGCCTATTAGGCTTCCAGTACAGATCAGGAAACCTGTGGTCAGAACATTGAAGCCCCACTCCAGCGTTATTATTCCACCGCCGGAGTGGTATCACTAATCTATGTTCCCCTACTATACTTACCAGAAGTTGTAGTCTTCTGCTGCTCCCAGCGCTGCTCTGGTTGTCTTCCGTAATTTGTGACCTGCCATATCGCTGGGCGGAGCGGACGTCACTGATGAGGATTTCAGATTTACTCTGAGAGCTTGTGACCACTTTGACTACCGGTCAGTCAGGAGCTACAGTCACAAGATGGCAAAATGGGAGAGGAGAGGAGCTGGGAAGAGCCGAAGACGGCAGCTAGTAACTATATTACTAGGGGCAGGGAACAGACATCAGTCACTTCACTCCACTGTCAAAATTTAAAAAAATAAAAATGCCGAAGTGATGCTCTAAGTTTGGCTATACACTTGTGTGACTAACCTTTGCAAAAATTATACTAGCTGAGCATCTATGGATTTTGTCCCATATACACTAGCCCAGATATCAGTAAATTAAAAAGTAGCATAACTATAAAGTACAGATGTGTTACACCATGTAGAAGACGTGCTGACAAGTGGAACAATAAAACTTTATAACTAGACCAATTTTCCACATGAGCCCATTGCTTTAATTATAGCCGGAACTATTGAACAAAAATTCGTTTTTTTTTTTTGTTTTTTTTATTTTATTTTTTTTAAATAATTCTTTTATTTAAGAGACCCAAACATTCAATTTAAATGTCAAACATGGAAGAACATGTACTGTCATCTCATGGCAAATCAGCTACAAAATGTTTTTTTTTTCTTTATATTTCATCAAGGAGAAACTAGATGATAATCGACATTTGTACTTCTATTAACCCCGTACCTCCCAATACACAAGAATTTACCAAAATGTTGCTCAACGATTACTAGAAAACAATACTAGGTGAACACGGGGATCACTAATGTACAGATGGAAAGGTTTTCTTTATACAATGTTGGACATGGGACTCGTATAAGTTAAGAAACCAATGTGGATGTTAATGATTGGCACAAGCATTCTATCAAATGATCAATGCAAAATAAATACAATAATATATATATACTAAAACCTTGGGCTTCAAATGCTGATGGCATCAATATTTTGCAGGGGGTTCAGACATGAGCCCCGACGGGACAAACGAATAGGTGCCAAAACGCAGCGTTGAAAGCACCCCATCTGAAAATCTCCTGATGTCTGCTATGAGGGCATGGAAACAAGACTTCAAACAGGTGATAATTACTTGTACGATCCTAATATTCCTCTACAGAGAAAATAATTTAAAAAAAAGATGAATTTTCATCAGGTATTAGGAAAATGAAGACGACTATTTTGTATACTATAGCTTTTATACTGTTCTCAAAGCAACACCAAGTCTTCCAGACATAAATTATTTCATGTAAAATCTATTAAAGGAAAGCCTAATAATTCAGAAAGGAATCTAAAAATCAGTATTCTTACCAGTTTCTTGACAAAAAACAAATGCATTGCGTCTAGAATAATAAAAAGCACACACTCGTTTTAGTAGATGTAGTAGTCAAATAGGATGAAAAACTCACAAAAGCTCAAAAATCCTCTTCGACCAAAATATCCCCAAAAATCAGCATGACGGCATTTGGGGAGGTTCTTCAATAAAATGTTAGAATATATTTTATTGGCAGGTTTCCAAACACGATGTTTCTACCCAAGGGTCTTCGTCACTTGACATTATTATGTTTTATTGAAGAATCCACCGGATGCTGTTACATTGCTTTATTGGCATTTTTGTTCCTAAATTTAAGGGGCAATCATCATTTTTTCCAAAACTATAGAACTTTATCTTGACTTTAATTTCAAGTTCATCATCAGAGCAAATGTTTGTTTAAAACCATGTATATATGGGTGAGGGAAGAGTCAGGCGGCCGTATAACTCGGATGAGAATCGCAATGCAATGCTTGAACTGGCCATCAGCTTTGCCGACCGCAGCGCGACAGTTTGGGTTCGGGAGAGCAACCGGCCAGTCCGAGCACTGCGATACGATCCTTGTCCGAGTTATACGGACGTCTGACTCTTCCATGGTGTTGAGGTTTCTAACTCTTAAGAGATATACTCAGACATACCTAGATTGGGAGGAAGCCATCAATAAGGTGAGGGCGGGCAGTCTAAAATGTGCTTTTGGTACATAACAGGGGTGTCAAACTGCATTCCTGGAGGGCTGCAAACAGGTCATGTTTTCAGGATTTCCTTGTACTGCACAGGTGATAATTTAATCACCTACACAAATAATGAGTTGGTGATTAAATTATCACCTGTGCAGTACAAGGAAATCCTGAAAACATGACCCGTTTGCAGCCCTCCAGGAATGCAGTTTGACACCCCTGGTATATAACATTTATTAAGTGAACAAAGGAATATTTCCAAGCCTGGTGTTTGTCACTGAAGTGCTACACTGGCAACTCACATTATATAATGGATAAACTCTTTCATTAAAGGGTCGAGAGCTTATTTTAGATATTTAATCAAAATTGCAATGAATGTTATAAAATTAAAAAAATAATAACTTGCCTGTTGATTTTACTATCGGATCCAGCACCAATGCTTCAGTGGCTCGGGGTGACCTTTGTTTACTTGTCCAGCAGTGGTGATGTCACATCTGTATGACCGCTGCAGCCAAATCAATGCCGATGCTACGGACTGGCTGCAGTGGTCACGAGGGTGTACATCTCATCACCACTTCAGGAAAAGTAAACAGAGACCAGCAGAGACCACCAGAGAGAGTTAGTAATAAAGCAGACAATGGCTTCAAAGCGGCCTCGCATAAAAAATTAGAGTTAGTCAATACACAGAAAGCAGATAGGTCCGCGGATCTTGCCGCCAATAAAGTCTTTTCTCGTAGTTTAACTTTTTGGTGAACTTATTCATCGGAGCTAACGGAACAGTTTTAAGAACGGATAAACAGAGCTTTTGGATTTGCTGGCGGCTACATTGGCTTTCATGACCTTGTTTAACCTTGAGTCATGTGGATGAGCTTTTTCAAAATGACATATGACCTATACATCAATACATATACATACATATATAACACACAGATAACTTTTAGGAGATCATCTAGACTTTTCCTGGAGTGTTATTACAATGTTATTCATGTGCAAAAGGAAAGCCGGCCGAGTTATTGCTGACGATTATCTCTTAGCGGCAAGTCAACTGCAGCATTTAGCAAATTAATCACCAATTCGTAAATGTTCAAGAGAGGCAACAATATAACATTACCAGAGAAGCAATGTAAACAGAAAGATTTAATAGTTTTTAAATATTTTTGAGTTAAAAAACAAAAACAAAAAAAAAACAAATTAAATCCCATTTTTTTTTCGGCAAATTGCAGTAAATGTTGTCATTCCTAAGAAAGTCAAATCATAGCCACTGAAAATGGTATTTGAGATTGTTACAAATTGTTCATAACGGCATCTCGGAGCTAAAGTGCTTTAAATTTGCGCTAATATTTTGGTGATTGAGAGTCACATTGTGCGTCTGACATCAGTTTTTACAAAAACGGACTAATAAAAGATCATCATTTCAACTCTACACAATGCATGGACATCGTGTGCCATTTTGGCTGATGTGGGAGTCCCAGTACAACCAAGTAGGAAACAGATTTTGCAACTGTGAAGTAGACTTAAAGGGGTATTCCCATCTCCAAGATCCAATCCTTATATCTAGCAAGTGTAATAATATTAGCAAATATCTTCAATTAAAAATGTAGTATAGTTTTACTGGTTCGCTTATGTTCTTTCCTCATGGACAGGCATTGCACGACCTTAGGTATCCATGGTTATGACCACAGATATAGCTAGATGCTACTGGTCCTAGTCATGGACACCTAAGGTCCTGCAATGCCTGCACATGAGGTAATGGGCAGAGAATCAGAAAAACTATACCATATTTCTAATTGGAAATATTTGCCAATATTATTATTATTACACCTACTACATATTGAGATAGGATCTTGGAGATAGTAATACCCCTTTAAAGAGATTCGCTTTTGTAAACCATACTTCAGTTTACATGTAGAAATATACATAAAAAAACAACATTTGCAAATGTACAAAACTTTTTAAAAAGTCCAATCCCTTCCAGATCTGCATTCTGAAAGCTACTGATCTCATATCTCCCTATGACCTCGCTGGTTCAGCGTCTCTAAAGGGTTTAATCTACCGATATGTATTCTGAGACATGTTGCTTTTACACCAGACACAGCAAAGTAATTTGAATCAGATAACATTATTAAAGTCCAAGAATTAAAGGGAAGTCATATTAAATCTGCCCGAACCACTGGCTGCATGATTACAGCAAGGTATGTTTTACTTTACAACACCGTGGCATTTCAGAGTAGACATAGTTTGAAAAGCCGGCCGGGGACTAGGTGTCTTTAATGACAAATCAGATGCAGGTCCCTGGACGGCTTCTCCTCGCCTTGCTCCACTTGTCGCTCCTTATGTACACACATAGGGAGAGCTCAAACATCCTCCTTGAGGAAGCCAGGGAAAAGTCAAAAGGAAAGAGCCGACATAGACCTGCCTCCAGGACCGACAGTCCACGGCCAGCTTTTCAAAAATAGGTTACTCAAACCATTTCAGAGCAATTCATACATGGCTACAATCGTGCTGCCAGAGACTGATTCATTACAGCCAGGAATATTTTACCCTAGAACACTACGGTATTTCAGAGCAGATGGCCGGGGACTATGGGTCATGGATGATAAGCCCGAGGCAGGTCCATGGCCGACTTCTTGCCCTGCTCCAGTTGACTGATGAGTGTCTCCTTTTGTACACACATAGGGAGAAACCAAACATCCTCCTTGAGGAAGGCAGGGAAGAGTCGACAGGAAAGATCCGACAGGGAACTGCCTCCGATTAGTCATTCGGGACCGACAGTTCCGGGACAGCTTTTCAAAATAGGTCTACTCTGAAAACATTTCAGAATAATTGGTACCTGGCTACAATCGTGCAGCCAGAGTCGGATTCACGCTGCCCATGAAACTTATGACAAGTTCCCCTTAACAATTGTTGACTTGTTCTTTGGATAAGTCATCAATAAGAGATTGGTGAAGTCCGAGGGCCGGCACTGCCACAGATTAGCGGTGAACAGAGCTTCTGTGATCTGGCCTGAACACTGCTGATATTCAGTCACTTCTGAAGCAGATAGCAGCTGGTCAGTCAAAGGAGCCGGGTGTCCGACCACCAGCAATCTCATGTCAAGCACCTATCCTGTGGACACTCATTTAGGGCTAAGTGCACATTGCCAGTGTATAAATTAATTTTTGCTTCTGACTTCCCTCTAGTTTTAAGTGGGTTCATATACTTAAAAATGTATACACTCGACAGTGGCCATTAATGCGGCGTGCACTTAGCCCAACTGTGTAAGGAAATAATAAAAGCAATCACTTCAACTGTTTAAGGAAATAAGAAAAGCAGTCACTTCAACTGTGTAAGGAAATAATAAAAGCAGTCACTTCATACTGACTAACCAGTAGTATTATGAATGCAGCTCTGGGGTGCAATACAAGTTGTAACTAAAGATATGTTTAATGCAATTAACACAAATTATTGTCAAAGTTGAACAGGTTGTTTAGGATTAGTAAAAGGTTTGCGACTTTCCCCAGAGATAGCATCTCTCTGGTATTGCAGATAATCCTTTGTCATTAGAACGAGAATGAACTGCAATATCAGACAAGACCGGTGGTGTCCCTGGGAAAATAATAAATGGCAGACCCCATTTCCAAATCCCAAACAATCGTATCAAGATTGTTATATCTACACGTAAAGTAAAACATGGCCAAAAGGCAACCATCTGCTTTAACCTCTACTGCCCATACAATAAGAAAACAATGAACTGCAGAATTCATCACGCCTACAATTCTGGCTCAACAGAATAAAAAATATACAAATATTTAAAAAAAAATAAAAAAATGAAGATAAAATGCTAAAGCTTAACTCAAAAAGGAGAAAAATAATACCAGCAAATGCTTTATGGTGCATTCATTATGTAATGCAGAACTATGGCATGAGTGGAATATACACTCCATTTCATAGTTTATTTCTGTAACAGTTTTTAATTTACTTTTATATCTATTTTATTTTGTACAGGAGGCAGATTTGCCTATGTATAAATGCAGCAGACTATTACATCCTTCACAACAATTACATGAGATTCACATTTATATCACGGTAATGTAATGCCCTACTGCACATCTACATTTGATAGTGAACAGTAATAAGCACTATAATGTGCTGTGGTTGAAAAATAAAGATCACGCGTTTCGGTGAAGTGATCCCAAAGAAATATTAAATCATTAAAACTCAGGGAAAAGGACTCTCCCTTGTCTGGTTTTCCCTAGTTGCATCATGCACAATGAGGGACTGAGAACACACTGACAAAGCACTCTTTTTTGGGGGGGATCTTACAATGGCGGCTGGCCGGTAAACACCTCCGCAGATGGAAAATGTCCGTGGTAAAAATGCAAAAATTCAACCAATAGATATACATTTTTATGTCTTCTTAGGCTTATTTCTCTTGCAGCAACGCAGGGATGTTTATGTTCCATCCTATGGCCTGGCGATCAAAGCCACAAGTGAAGAGATTGCACGTTGGGTGATCTTCACTCCACGCGGAGCAGCAGACCATTCTACGGTGGCCCTGAAGAGTCAAGTTTTTAAAAGGGTAAGACATAAGATAAAAAGACAGAACCTCAACAGAATATCCATGTGACGTGTTTAGTGGGCAATTTTACAAACTTTTTTTTTTTTTTCATCTGGGAGCGTTGAGTGTTGCACACGTCAAATGTCGGAGAAGCACAATTGCTAACGTTTTCAGGTGTTGGGGCAAAAAGCATAAAAGACAGAACACGAATGTAATGACTGGTCATAAAGCGATTATAGATGCTGGAGCCATGACTAGGGCTTGCTAGATTTGCAACACAAGTACAAACGATAGTAATGGCCAGAAGTTGATTACATCTAATAAGTTGTTCATCGGGAATTAAGCATTTGAAACAAAAGATCTAGAACTAATTCAAAAATACACAAACATCAAACAAACTATATACAACCTTACATTTTTCACAGGAGAGGTTTAAGAATTTTCCAGCCAGAAAAATAATGCCGACATATAAAAGGTCTTTCCTAAAAGTATTAATAATAAAGTGTAGCAAAAGCCATCTTCGCTCATACTCACTGACTGCTGCTGCTCCAATAATTTCTTGGTCCCTGCTGGTCTCTACCTCCTGGTCAGGTCTCAAAAGACTATAAATGCCCACTTATCCAATAACTGGCTGTGGCTACTCACAGACGGAGGGTCTTTAATATTATTTTTTTAATTATTGTTATTTAGCTAGATTGAGTCTGTTAAAAATGTAAAGTTACATAGTTCCATAGGTTGGAAAAGGCCTAGGTCCATCAAGTTCAACCTTTCCCCACCATTTATACATTTTTCTCACTAAATTATCTATAACCCACAATGTTATGTGTACTGAGGAAATAATCCAGCTGTTCTAGTGTCTGCCATTACTACCTCCTGTGGTCAGATATTCCACAGTCGGACTGCTTTAACTGTAAAGAACCCTTTCCTATTTGGTTGCCGGAATCGCCTTTCTTCCACCAGTAATGAATGCCCCCTAGTCCTTAGTACATACATTTAATGGAATTACCCTTTAACATTTACTCATTACTTAGCATTACTTCTCAATTTAGGAAAGTTTTACAAAAAGTTCCCTTAACTCTGATTTTTTTTTTTTTTTTACAATCGATCTCTCATTTTAGTGAATTATAGAAAGCTGGAAAAAACTTAATACCAGTCGACTCACGGGAACCGCCACCACAACCCACCATCCAGTGCTCCATAGGTCCTTTTCAGTGATATCCAGGTGCTCTTCCGCATCCTTCCAATTAATATTCACTGAAGAGGACCCGGCGCTGAACAGACCTCATACGTCAGCACACCTCAGAAGTCAGTGCCTTGGGTTCTGAACACATAGAAAAGCATTGGAAAATCACTGAAGAGCACCCAAAGAGGACCCAAGCCAGATAGTGGCTTTGGTGGCGTTAAAAGTGTGTGTCACGAAATAAAAGACCATCTATGACTCAAAAAGGAAGAAAAAGTGTATGAAGAGATTGCATAAGAACAAATCATGAGAAAAACAAAAGTTCAGTCGATTTGAATTCTATAGTGTTGCCTATCATGACATTTAAAAAAACATCAGTTCTAAAAAACATCTAAAATATTAGGTAAATACAACCAAAGACGAACAGAAACACATGACAAATTACACTGTGATTATTGATTTAATAAAACAAAGCCAAAACGCAGAAGCAATATATAAATTATTAAGTACACTTTCTACAGGGATTGGGAGAGTAAACAGCAACCGGCGCTGTTAATGAACAGTTCATCAGCAACTGTGACCATCTCTATAAAAGCAGCCGTGTTTGGCAACTCGCTGGTTTGCCATATTCAGGTGTGTTAACATAATGTCAAAGAGATAAGACATAAGCAATGATCTTAGAGAAGCAATTGTTGCTACAGATCAATCTAGGAAGAGTTCTATGACTTTTTCCAAATAATTTATGGTCCAAATAATTTATGGTCCATCATTCAAAGGTGAGAAAGATTATTAACAAGTGGTAAACATTCAGTTGAAAATCAACCCAGGGGTGGGTGTCTCAGAGAAAGTGCAAAAAAAAAAAAAATAAAATACAAGAGCTCCAGCTCAGACTCTAAAGGTCTCAAAATGATTAAATGTTTAAGCTCACAACAGTACAGTTCGAAGGGGACTGAATAAGTATGGCTCATTTTCAAGGGCTGCCAGAAGACTTCTCAAAAAATGTCCAAAACACAACTGCACAAACACTTAGTACCAACTGTCAATCACAGTGGTGGAGGAGGGATGGTTTTAGTGCGTTTTGCAGCAAAAGGACTTGGAAAGAAAACTAGCAGACACTGACAGACACTTAAACAACTATGAATTCTTCTGCATTCGAAAGTCACATGTGAGCTCACGCATCCCAAAGCTAAAGCTTAGCGCAAACTTGGCATTCACAACAAAGTACACCAGCAAATCAACATAAGTATGGCTGAAAACAGCCAAAGTCCACACCTCAACCCAACTGAAATACTGTGGCAGGACTTTAAAAGATCAGGGCATAAGCAAATGCTCAGAAACCTCAAAAACTTACGCAACCTTGTAAAGAAGAGTCGCCCAAAATTACTCCAGAACGATGTGAGAGACAGATTACCGTAAGTCATCCAGAAAACGCTTAAAGTTATTGCAGATAATGATGGTTCTACAACATGACTTATGGTGTGTACTTAGTATTTCACAGTTTCAAAATTTTGGTAAATAATGACATGTGCAATTGCTCATCCGAGGTCGCATTTTCCCAATTTAAAGACCTTCTAAGGACCACATGTTTAGTTTGTAAATTCTATGGTTTTACAAATATGAGGAACATGGTGTGCATTTTGTTTTTCTCATGACTGTGTACATACTTGTAGTAAAGCAGTTTTTAAAATCCAACAATTGAACTTGATTCTAGGTCATCCCCACTCACCTGTCTATTGCTGCGAGGAAGACGAGCTAATCTTACTCCAGACATGTCAAATAGCCGAACCTGCCGATTGTCATGAGGAAGGGCAATGATTCTCTGCCCGACAGACACACTTATCCTAAAAATAAAAATATTACAGTTTTAGCAAATTCTGAATGGTGGTCTGATAATTTGGAACACAACATGGACACAAAAATAAAAAAAAAATTCATGACATGCATAGTGTAAATTTTTATTCAACACACAACATCCATGTTGATATCCGAACATTTTTTCCTTTTTGGTGATTTCCCTCATTCAAACAATACACAAAAAAAAAAAAATGAAGTACTGTCTACAACATAGTGGTTATGTGCGAGTATTTTACACACTCATAGGCTGCATTCGTTATCACAAAGAATTTTTTCTATTCTTCAAAGCTTTTAAGCCAAAAAAGTGGCATAAAAACTAAAAAAGTTGCAAAATCTTTCAGCTTGGTTCAGTTGCGCAACAAACGTTGCAACTTTTGGAGTTTTCACACCAGTTTGTCTCAGCTCTACTATTAGCATTCAGTGCATGCCTTCTCTGGTTTCCTTTAACCCATTATCTACCAATGTCCTTTTTTGGGGACGCCTAATCTTTAGCTTCTAGCAACTAAGATTTTATAATTTTTATAATTAGGTCCATTTTTTTGTGTTGTGTTTGCAAAATGAATGTTTTCAAAATAGGAAATCATGTCATTGTCACTTGTAATTGAATATTGGGACGCCCTTTTCTGAAAAATACGTACTTGTAAAAAATTTAATTTGGCAAGTAATGGGTTAACTGTGCCCTCTGAAATGCCAGATCAGTCAGTCAGTGTGCAACAAACTTCCCTATATCCATGATTTTTCCTTTCAAAATCTCTTAAAATTCTCTCTCTAACTGAAACCTGGATCCATCACCCAGACACTGCCTCAGTTGTCTTATATGGTGGGTTATCAGATTTTTTCACATAGCCACAGATCTAAGAGCAGACAAGATGCAGGGGGTTGGTCTGCTTCCTTCATCAAAATGTTCTTTTCTTCAGGTTATCCCCCCAATACTCTCACTTATTGTCTTTTTTATTGAGGTCCACGCATCAGATTGTTTCACTCCTTCCCCCTGTGAGTGACGCTAGAGTAACCTCCCACCAGTTCCTGGATCACTTTACCACCTGGCTTCTACACTTTCTATCGTGTGACATTCCCACTCATCATGGGGGACTTTAAACTTCCTATTGATAATCTGCTCTCCCCATCGGCCATTCATTTTCTATTTCTAACCTTCTCTTTCGGCCTTTCACAGCTTACCAACTCTCCTGCACATGAAGACAGGAATACACCGTACATCAGGGGTGTCACAACTGCATTCCTCGAGGGCTGCAAACAGGTCATGTTTTCAGGATTTCCTTGTACTGCACAGGTGATAATTTAATGCCCAACTCATTATTTGTGTAGGTGATTAAATTATCACCTGTGTAGTACAAGGAAATCCTGAAAACATGACCTGTTTGCAGCCCTCGAGGAATGCAGTTTGACACCCCTGCCGTACATGGTCTGCTCCCAGCTCTGATCTTACTAACTCCCCTACCCACTTTCTGACCACAACCTTCTATCTTTGTCAAGAACTGCATCCCTGCTCTCAAGACATTCTCACACACACAGAAATCTCAGTGCCATCAATATTCAGCAGCTTATGAATAATCTAATGTCATCTTAAGCTCCAATGTCCTCACTTTCATGTCCAGATTTGGCTCTGAACCATCATAATAAAAATTCCAGAAAGTATCCTGGATGAAGCTGCACCTCCTACACAGAACCTTCTGGCACAGACCGTGGCAACCCTGGCACATGCTGCAAACACATTTTCTCCAGCAGCGCTCCATGTGCAACAACTTTCAATGGAGAAAATCCCTTTTGGCCGAAGATTTCATCCACTATCAGTTTATGCTTAAAATCTATAACTCTGCCCTTCAGCTCTCCAAACTAGTCTACTTCACTGCCCTCATCACCTCACAATCCATCAATCCTAAATTACTATGACATATTTTCACTCCTTCCTCAGTTCTAAAGTGCATGCCCAATCAGTAATCACAAAGAAAACACTGACCATATCCCATGGGAAATGGTGTCCCCAATCCCCCTCCCTCCTGAACTTCATTAAGTTTACTTTACATGTCTGAAGTAGTTACAAAAGAAAAAAGTAACCAGGCTCCTTGCATCTTCTTGCTCTTCTAACTGCAACAGTGACCCTATTCCCTCTCACCTCCCCCAGTCCCTCTCCCTGGCAGTCACTACCGAACTAAAATATTTAACCTCTCTTTTTCCTCCAGCATCTTTCCCTCCTCCTTCAAACAAGCATCATAAATAGTGATGAGCGAACATGCTCAGATAAGGCGATATCTGAGCATGCTCGTGTGCTAACCTGTCTTCAGCGCACTTGAAAAATATTTTCGAGTCCCCGCAGTTGCATGCCAAACAAAGAGGCAATCCTTGCAAGTGTTGCGGCTGGTGAACAGCTGCAAGAAATGCACCCGCGGGGACTCCAACATATTATTCAAACACGCCGAAGACACTATTAACACACAAGCAATCTCGGATAACATGCCCCCTTGAGGAAGCGAGTCTTTATACTCGCGAAACGTACATCGGGTTTGCGGTCACATCGTGGACAAGAGGAGACACAATATGGGTGATTAACCCTTGATTTATTGATGCATATCTTATGCTTCTTATGTCTGATACATTGTAATTATTTTTAGCAATGCATGCTAGCACTAAACATGGTGATCGATATAGGTGGAACTGATTAGTCTTGGTACAAACAAGTGACTAACCGATTGTCCTACCTGTTTAAGTTACATTGCTTATGTGCATTACTTTTTACATGTATATGTAATTATTTAGCATAATATGTTGTCCTGATCCACCCTGTGACCGTTACTACTCTTTTTTGGGATCACACTTATCATATTCTATTATATGTAATTGTATTTAGTCTGTGGTAAATATCTACCCTTAATAAAATATTTAGATTTTGAAATACAATATGACTCAAGTTCTCCTCATATTCAATTGATCTGTTTGAGTCTGTATTTTTTTATATCCTTGTGTATATATACTGGTGACCTATATAATCTTATCCGAGCACGTTCGCTCATCACTAACAACGAACTAAGACTAATATCCTCAACAACCCGAACCTTCCACTCCCATCTCCAGGACTTCTCTCATGCTCCACAAGGTTTCTGGAATGAACTACCCCAGACAATCAGGTTATTTCCCAGTACCTACAGTTTCAAGTGTGCTCTATAAACACATTTATTTAGACTGGTCTATCTACTCTCTGATGTAACTAACTATCCACTGTTCTACCTTCCATTTACTCAATAGCACTTTGTATCTACATTTGTTCAGATACTGGTTGGAGCCTGGGTTAAGCAGTGTAATATGAACACCCCCATTTATAATAATGATGATTGGACCGTACACGACAACCATTTTAACCACTTTCTGATGTTGGGTGTAATAGTACGCCCACGTCAGACTACTCCTGTTTGGTGCGGGCTCTGGTGCCGAGTCCACACCTTTCTGGGCACATGTCAGCTGATCTATACATTTGACAGCAACAGCCACGAGTGGAATCGCAATCCACCCATGGCTTCTAACCAGTTAAATGCGGTTGTCAATCTCTGACAGTGGCATTTAACTCACGCTTACTGGATGAGTTGTTTTATTTTATCCCGCCCATCGGTGACCCAGTCACATGATTGCAGGTCACCGATGGGTCGGCATAACAGCCAGAGGTCTGAAGCAGACCTCTATGGTTGTGATAGCCAGATAGCTATGAGTGTCGCCCCGGTAGTCGGCACTCATAGCAACTGAGCATTTCTGTTACCCACAGGCGACCTGATCATTGCCTGTGTGTAGCAGAGGCGATAGAAGTAATGCAGCTTCTAGTCTCTCATGGAGACTATTGAAGCAGGTCAAATGTTAAAAAAAAAAAAATGTTTTTAAAAATATATATAAAAAAAAAATTTAAAAAAAAGTTAAAATTGCCCCTCATTTGCCCCATTCAAAATAAAACAATTAAAAAAAAACAAATAGACATACAGATGCTTCTCACAAAATCAGAATATCATCAAAAAGTTAATCATCAACATTAACAGAAATAAACACTCGAAATCGATCACTCTGTTTGTAATGACTCTATATGAGTTTCACTTTTTGTATTCAAGAACTGAAATAAATTAACTTTTTGAGGATATTTTAATTTTGTGACAAGCACCTGTATTTGGTATCGCCGCGTTCAGAATTGCCCGATCTATCAATAGATAGGTGAGCAAAAAATAAGCCTTTTCCCAGCCCCAGGTCATGAAAAATGGAGACGATATGGGTCTCAGATAATGGCACCATTTGTTTGTTTTTTTAAAACTAATTTTGGATCTTTTTTTTCACCAAATAACCTATACATGTTTTGTGTCTTATGAACTCTTAATGACCTGGAGAATCATAACGGCAGGTCAGTTTTAGCATTTAGTGAACATTAGTGATGAGCGAGTGTACTCGTTGCTCAGGTTTTCCCGAGCACGCTCAGGTGATCTCCGAGTATTTTTTAGTGCTCGGAGATTTAGTTTTCATCGCGGCAGCTGTATGATTTACAGCTACTAGCCCGCTTGATTACATGTGGGGATTCCCTAGCAACCAGGCAACCCCCACATGTACTCAGCCTGGGTAGTAGCTGTAAATCATTCAGCTGCCGGGATGAAAACGAAGGCTATGTGCACACATTGCGGATTCTCTGCAGATCCGCAGCGTTTTTTGCAGTGTAGAAACGCTGCAGATCCGCAATTGATTTACAGTACAATGTAAATCAATGAGGAAAAAAAAAAAGCTGTGCACACGTTGCGGAAAATCCGCTGCGGTTTAAAAGAAGTAGCATGTCACTTCTTTTTTGCGGATCTTCAGCGTTTTTGTACCCATTCCATTATAGAAATCCGCAGGGGTAAAAAACACAGCAAATCCGCAAGAAAACTGCAGCAAAAACGCACAAAAAACCCGACAAATCCGCAGCTGTGTCTTCTGCCAGGAGAGGCAGAATCCGCACCAGAAATTCCTAAGGCTAATCCCCAACGTGTGCACAAAGCCTTGGGCTGTGGGGCACACGTTGCTGATTTTTCGCGTTTTTTTTCGCTATAAAAAACGCTATTAAACCGCAAAAAACAGCATACATTATGCATCCCATCATTTAGAATGAATTCCACAATTTTTGTGATGCATTTTTTTCATTGCGGTAAAAAAAAGTAGCACGTTCATTAATTTTGCGGATTTGTTGCGCATTTCCCACTATATAATGCTTTGGGAAATATCCGGAGAAATCCGCACCAAAAACGCGCAAAAAACGCATGCAGAATTCTTGCAGAATTCCTACAAAAAATTTCAGGTTTTCCTCAGGAAATTTCTGCAAGAAATCCTGAACGTGTGCACATAGCCTTAATCTCCGAACACTAACAAATACTCGGAGGATACCCAAGCAATGAGTACACTCGCTCATCACTAGTGAACATGGCAAAAAAAAAAAATGTGCAATTGCACTTTTTTGCAAGTTCACTACACTTGGAATCTTTTTCCCGTTTTCCAGTACACGATATGTTAAAACCAATGACGTTGTTCAAAGGCACAACTTGTCCCGACAAAAATAAGCCCTCACATGGCCATTTTGACCGAAAAATAAAAAAAAGTTATGGCTCTGGGAAGAAGGGGGAGCAAAAAACAGAAATTCAAAAACTGAAATACCCCTGGTCGTTGAGAGGTTAATTTTACTATGTGCCCCTTTTTCCTACTAGATTGCAAGCTGGAGACCCTCACTCCTTATAGTATGTGTTGGACTGTGTGTAAAGGTACCGTTACACTTAACCACTTACCAACGATCATGACCAGCGATACGACCTGGCCGTGATCGTTGGTAAGTCGTTGTGTGGTCGCTGGGGAGCTGTCACACAGACATCTCTCTCCAGCGACCAATGATCAGGGGAACGACTTCGGCATCGTTGAAACTGTTTTCAACGATGCCGAAGTCCCCCTGCAGCACCCCGGTAACCAGGGTAAACATCGGGTTACTAAGCGCAGGGCTGCGCTTAGTAACCCGATATTTACCCTGGTTACCATTGTAAAAGTTAAAAAAAAAAAAAAAAAAAAACACTACATACTCACATTCCGATGTGTGTCACGTCCCCCGCCGTCAGCTTCCCGCACTGACTGTGTCAGCGCCGGCCGGCCGTAAAGCAGGGCACAGCGGTGACGTCACCGCTGTGCTCTGCTTTACGGCCAGCGCTGACAGTCAGTGCAGGGAAGCTGACGGCGGGGGACGTGACTGACATCGGAATGTGAGTATGTACTGGTTTTTTTTTTTGTTTTTTTTTAACTTTTACAATGGTAACCAGGGTAAATATCGGGTTACTAAGCGCAGCCCTGCGCTTAGTAACCCGATGTTTACCCTGGTTACCAGTGAACACATCGCTGGATCGGCGTCACACACGCCGATCCAGCGATGACAGCGGGTGATCAGCGACCAAAAAAAGGTCCTGATCATTCCCCAGCGACCAACGATCTCCCAGCAGGGGCCTGATCGTTGGTCGCTGTCACACATAAAGAGATTGTTAGCGGGATCGTTGTTACGTCACAAAAAGCGTGACGTTGCAACGATATCGTTAACGAAATCGTTATGTGTGAAGGTACCTTAACTCTAATGTCTTACTTCTACATTGTAAAGTGCTGCGGAATATAGTGGCTCCATAGAAATAAACATTATTATTGTTCAGCACACACATATACTATGGCAGACCTGAACGTGAGACGAATGTGATGGATTTTCATACAATGTTAATGAACAGAGCAAAGTCTAAGGATATGTAATAGAGCTCCAGAGGAGAGGGGCAACACAAGAGAAGGTAAGTAGGTATGATAAGGCAATGAGTTTACCGGGGAAGGAGAGATTGGAGGGATTAGTAGTAGGAAGGTTTGCCATTAGGGGTTTGGGATTAAACTGATTTACTGGCAAATCATAACCATTTGTACACACTGATTTGGGGCTTTAGGGCACGATTATCCTTATTATCTCTATATAGATATATATGAATAAATAGATTTGTTGTTTTTTCTGCACACCCGTCAATATAACAAGCAAACACTGAGCAGTCATCTTAAGAGCTAGTGATAAATGGAAGACCTGGTAATGGCAACCGCAGCACATTACGTTAATGTCTCAGCTCATTCACTTGTCCTATTTCACACTTGTGAATTCTTGGCTGGGAAGAGAATGAAGTGTATTCAGATTTTATTTCTATAAAGCTGCAGACTGAATCCATGTTGCTTCCTCTTGCAGCACTGAAAAGTGATTACAGTTTGTCTGGAACCAGTGGAGGGAGTATTGATGATTACGGAACAATATCATAATGTATTCCTACACCCTGTGATAAGGACAGCTTACTAGCTGTACAATGGCGCAATGCAATCCCCTGACAGGTTACATGACCGCACACATTTTATAGAAACATTTTCACCCCAAAATTAAAAATATTTATAGTTGTTTGCTATAAAATATTTCGAAGAACCAGTACAACCAACACCACCGCACTTTGTGGCCAGCTAAGTAGGCCGCACGGTAAGGCCAACGCTGCAGAGACTTAGGCTATGTGCACACTTTGCGGATTTTGCTGCGGATCCGCAGCGGATTTGACCGCTGTGGATCCGCAGCAGTTTCCCATGAGTTTACAGTACAATGTAAACCTATGGGAAACAAAAAACGCAGTGCACATGCTGCGGAAAAAAACGCGCGGAAACGCAGCAGATTACATTCCGCAGCATGTCACTACTTTTCTGCGGATTTTCACCTGCTCCAATAGGAAAATGCAGATGAAAATCCGCATAAGAAACCGCAGTAAAAACCGCGATAAATCCGCAGTAAAAACCGCGACGGGTTTTCACTGCGGATTTTGGAATTCCGCTGCGGAAAATTCCGCAGTGGAATCCGCAAAGTGTGCACATAGCCTTAGAGCGGTACAGTTTGATGTGATGCGTATTATATGAGCAAGGGCAACATTCTAATCAAAGTGCTTAAGCCCACCTGCCATGTCTCTATAGTAGGACCCCGCTCTAATAAGCTGCATGATGGCCGCCGCAACACAACGCCTGCAAGTCATGTGCCCGACAGCTCCTGTACTGGCAGACAACCCTTTCCCCATTAGATGAACATATACCATACAGGACAACATAAGTAAAGGGGTGCCACAGAGACCAGAACCCATGTAGGCGTCTCAAAGGTGCACCAAAAGGACACTCCCAAACATAATATAAAGCATTAGAAAAAATTGGAGCAAAAAAAGTCCAAAAGTAATCAAAGTATAAATTTATTGAAAAATAATACACAACATGTAAACAGACTAGGATCAGGTAATAACAAAGGACAGTGATATCCTGACAAAAGATGTTAAGTATTTAACATGGGTAAAAGTGCTCAAGTGCAACAAGAGAGAGACCGGAAGGTCCAAAGTAAAAGACAGAAACAAGTATCCAAATGTCTACATTAATCTGCGCGCTATGCCATTGTATAGGACTGGGTCCCAAACTTGAATCATTGCTTACCTATGATACTAATATGTCAGGATCAGTGTTTCCCCATTAGCTACGTATTTAAAAAGAAGTTGCCATTAACTGGCAGTGGGTTTACACACTTTGATTAAAAAATGTTAATTAAGAACCTCATGTTTTCAAACATTTTTCTTAGTTCCATTTAAATTTATATTAAACTACTGTGGTTAAGAAAATTTTTTATGTTCTTTGATAATTTTAAGGATGGGACATGTGGGGGGAGGGGAGGTGGCATAATGGGTAATGTAGTTGTAAAGCATTAACGGCAACCTGTCAATTGAAACATGGTGTCATATTGTTGGTAAAAAAAAGTTATTATATCTCTAGGTTTGAGTCCCGGAGGTGGTCCTACACAGCATTTGGCACCTCCCCTGTACATGTGCACACAGGGGCTAGCTCTTACTGCTCGAGTAGAACCACCCGCTGGACTCCGGCATTAGAAGCAGGGATTTCAGTTAGTAATATACAGGGAATACTAAATCTTTTCCTACAAAACTATACAGTATATTAATTTACTCAGAAGCTCCTGCTGCCCGCAGACAGGACTACATATGCCCAGATCTAGGTCGTACCTGTTTACAGCAGAATCTGTTCGAATAGTGGCAATGGGTGATCTCATATTCTTCAAATCCCAAACTTTCACAGTACGATCGTCGCTCCCCGACACAACGTTGTCCCCCACCGTGAATACAGCTGAGGTCACAGTGCTGAAAAAAAAAAAAAAGAATATCGGTAAATAAACTTCGGCCTTCGTGAAAAACATATCCACCTCCACACCTAGCACAAAATGGCCAAAAAAAGTAAAAAAAAATTACGGTGAATAATATATTCAGCAACCTAGATCTAAGCCAACAGCTACAACTAGAATTTTCTAGCGTTAGCTACACTGAATAGACCGGTTTCTGTTCATTAGCTATAAATGATTGGTAAAAGTAACATTGATTGTTATTAACTAAACGCCGTGTCGAGCCTGTCGAACTAGCATGAGATGATGGGGGATGTGGTGCATTATCTTGATGGGACTGACCACTAGATGTTATGTTGACTTGACTTTTAAGACGATTTCAGCATGGTGATCAGCTGATCGGGGGTCCGGCTTTTTCGATCCCTCAGCAATCATCCGTTACTGCCAAGAGAGTCGCGCCTGGATACAATAATGTATCTTTACATGGAGGCCATTTGAGCGGTAGGAGGTCTATGTAATGCATGGACTCAGGAGGTTCTCCCTTATTGAGTGTCTCTGCATTGGCACAAAAAGATATGTCCCCCCATTATAACATCCATATGTCATAACAGGGCATACGTTTTTGAGACAAGCCCTATAATAATTTTCAGATCCAAGACTTGGCAAGTGTTCTACTACAGAACCAGCGATACCGTAATATTCCTTCGACACTTTTGATGATTTTACTGATAGAACAAGCGATACAGTGACTCTTATATAAAATCATAGATGCAATGAAATCCAAGATCTGCAATGTGGGGGCTTTTGGGGACAAGGATAAAGAAAAACACTGGTGTAGATATATAGCTGGGAGCTTAGACACCTCTCTCTCCAGACAGAAATGTGCATACGGTTTAAGATGAAATTTAGCCTACTTAGAACGGAAAGCGAAAAAAAAAAAAAAAACACGACACATTTTCTGTGCGAAAACCATCACATTAATTCAGGTTTGTCAGCTTATCCTTCCAGTGCATTTGATTTCCTGACACATGCCTTAGCAGGGGTCATGCACATCTATTTCTGCGAATTTTGTAATTTTAATTTAAAATGTCAGTTGTTTCTGTCATTTCCCCGGTGCTGCGGGAATTTGATTTCATGTTCCATTCAGTCTGCTGATTAGAGATTAGCACTATCCAGGTCACAAAGGCCCAATTTACGCAAGCCCTCTTAATTTAAATTGACATCAAATTAGGTTCTAATTAGGACCTGACCATACTGCATTAATGAGACAAAGTTGCTTAATGCAATTTCAGAGTGCAGCAACAATCCGCATAAAACGATCAGACTCCTAAACACTCCCTTTAACCCCATCTGTGTATACATTAAATGGATTTATTATTTCACAACTGCTGCTGTAATTATCTCATCTTTCTTTACTCCGCTAGTGGCACCGTTGCAATATACTAGAAGTCTTCAGAATCTGTCACCTGCTTAACATCGGTAACCTGGAGCTAGTGACAGCAGTGAAAAGATTAAAAATGAACACAGAAAAGTCCATTTCGCTATATATATATTTTAAGACTTTTTTAATCCTTAAAGACGCACCAACATTAAAACAAGAAATGAGAAAGGGGCAAAATACAAGCAACAGTCACTGTAACATTAGGTTTTCAATGGGTCTTTTGTATTATCCATTGTTTTCCTGGAGGCTTCCACTTAGACTCCTTTTCCTGAGTCTAGAATATTAGGGTGGGCTACAAGGCAACTTTGGCCATGACCTAACTAGTCAACGCAACAGCAGCATTCAGTGATCTTCAGCCGTACGAACAGTGTCACTGGTAGCCCAAGCCTAAAACAATAGGTCCGGAGAAAGGGTGGCAACTGACGATAGTGATAGACATCCGATTTGCCAATTTGGCGGCATTTTAAATCAAAACCAATTCTAACCTATTTAGGGAAGACGTACCGCCATTTGGCATTCAAGGAGGTATGCAAAAAAAAGAATATTGCAGACTTCAACAGTACTGTTAAGTTTCAGGAGCACCTCCACAGAGACCAGTTTGCTTTAGTCAAAAAAATACATTAAAAAAAGATGGCCGGCATCTAAAACATGGCTACACCATTTGAGTGAACCTCAACTTTTGAGTAGCTAAAAAGCATCATGAAGGAAGATTTCTACAACACATAGGACAATGTGGAAGATATTTTAAGCTAAATACACCAGAATTGGTGGTACAATTGCACCAAAAAACTGCCGTATATGTCTTTCAGCACATTAATAGTTTAGACACTTTTTGCTTTGTGGAAAAGGAGTGAGGCTTTGCAAAAAGCAGCATGGCTTGAGATGTGACACCATGGAAGTCTACAGATCAAAATCTGTCAAGCACTGAGCCTCTTTAAGGTTGATTTACTGAAGCGGTCTCTCTAGCCAGCCTTGGGCTGCATTCACACGTCAGTTTACATTTTTACGTCCATTGTGAACGGACGCTTTTTCAATCACCAGGTGGTTTTAACAAGTGAAGCAGGTAGACCGCTACTTAGCAATGGACCAGCTCAAAACAGATGACAAATTAATGGAAAAATAGAAAATGGAGGTGTTCTGTTATTAATTTATCCCCAAAATTGTGATTGCCCAAACCTGATCCCTAAAAGTGAATGAGAACAGGATACACCTCAAGTAGTGATGAGCGAATATACTCGTTACTCGAGATCTCCGAGCACGCTCGGGTGTCCTCCAAGTATTTTTTAGTGCTCGGAGATTTAGTTTTCCTCACCGCAGCTGAATGATTTACATCTCTAAGCCAGCTTTATTACATGTGGGGATTCCCTACCAGGCAACCCCCACATGTACTTATGCTGGCTAACAGATGTAAATCATTCAGCTGCGGTGATGAAAACTAATTCTCTGAGCTCTTAAAAAAATACTCGGAGGTCACCCGCGCGTGCTCGGGAAATCTCGAGTAACGAGTATATTCGCTCATCACTAACCTCGAGTTTAATGGAACAGAAGCACAGATCCATTAAATAAATGGATGTTTGAACAGTTGTATGCAGATCAGACTCAACCATTCAAGTCTATGGAAAACCATTAAAATTACCACGGAAGAAAAATTGAAGATGTCTGCTTTCCAGCCATCAATAGGAAAGGAAATAAAAATTCAGACAGTTTACTGTACCAACTTCAGATTTAAAATAGTGGGAAAAACGGAGGCAAAACATTTGACAAGTTGAGAATATGGTATATTTTTGATGGATGTAAAAATGGAAATGAATGTGTGAGCGTAGCCTTAAAATCCTCCAAATTACTAATATTACAGATAACATGCCTTATCCATTGGTATTTAGTCAGTTTGGTCCCATTGTACAAGTGGTTGACAAAAACATTCACTCACAACAATACCTTCAGAAAAGGGTCATAGGCATTGCCAATCGTTTCAGCTCTGGGCAGGAACTATTGAGCTCTGATGCTAAAAGGAAGAACACAGCTTCTATGTATTCCAAGCATAGCCGCATACCATGGCGTACAGAAGAAGTGACGTGCACGGCTAGGATCAGCGAGTTTCCTTTTTAGTTAGAAGAGTTTTCTCCTCTTCTGTCTTCAGGAGCACACCGCTGTCCATCGTCCAGGCTTCCTACTTGCTGGTAGATAGTGTGCTTCTGAAGACTGACAGTTTGGACCGGCGGCGTGGTTGTGCTACTGGTCTGAATTGGGCACTCTCCTATGCTGGAAGTAGAGGCAGCTTCACCTCTGTAGTATCAGGAGAGCGCAACAGAACACTGAAGATGGCCGGATTCAGCAACTGACTGCAGAGGTGGCCGGTAACTTAGCCAATGAGCAGTAAACTATAGAATTAAAAATTTGATTTTGAGAACGGAGAGGATTTTTAATACATGGTACACTGCAAAATAGCTTAGTTTTATAAGAAATCTGCAATTCAAACCAATTTTCATGTTAAGACAATGCCTTAGACTGACTGCAATAAAGAAGAGCTCCGTGTAGTGGGCTTTGACTGCCATAACCGGCTTCTAAGATATTTACTTTTCGTAAAAATGAGCTGCAATCTGTCAACACAACAAAACACAAAATATTTACTCTGCCTAATTTTGGGTTGTAGTAAAAAAAAAAATTTAGGAGATTTGTGGTATTTCTTGCATTGGCTGCTTGGGTCTATATCTCCCTAAGAGCTGCTCTTTACATTCTCCCCTAAGATCCATAAATGTGGTCTTCCAAATGAAGCTAGAATTCGACGGCGGCTGATGGCCTTAAGACTGTGCTGAAAATACATCACTGGGTGCTGATCCATATCTACTCCAATGTGTCCCATATTGTAAATTAGCTGGAGATGATCTCAATCCAATGAAGCATCTGTGGGATGAGATGGAATGAAGCCACTCGTCAGTAAATACTGTGGATGTGGCATCTGGGGAGGATGAAGAATGCAGACGAATGCACACTCCTGAAACCACCCCGATGTTAGTCATCAGATGCAATGTAAAGTAACAGGAATTCAAAAGGGGTTTTTTTTCTTGGGGGTGTGGAGGCAATAAGGCTCTACATACAACTATTACAGGCATCCAAGGATGGTCAGAAAAACTTTATTGAAATAGCCCTTCAGCCTGTTTACAGTATGTGAGTTTTAATTACCGTATTTGTATGTGCAGACGTGTGCCTGAAAGTTAGATAAATTTTTTTTATCAATTCCGTTACCTGAGATGTGTGACATTTATATATTTTTATTATTTTTCTTTTAGGAAAAAATAGATATTTCTAACCACCACCATTGCATAAGCAAATATACAGACACTCGTACAAAAAAAAAACCTGATTTAACAGTTTCAGTCCACATTCAAAATGCCTTTTTTTTTAAATAAGATTTAGAATAAAAATTAAAAAGCACAATAAAAAACTTTTACACCATTTTGTCCTGCAGTATACTACCTCAAGTACTACGCCGCCTCTTCATTCCCACAACACACAACTAAGAAAAAACAAGGTAGCCTGCAAACAAAATTTCGAGGATGGTGTATTGGATCGCATATTCAAAAAAAATGGCACAAAATTACGGCAAAGATTCAGTGTACTCCCTTCAACGCCACTCCATATTTATCAAATGTCGCACCTGAATTATACATTTGGTACAAATTGACCCAGCGCAGCTTTTTATGCATGACCGTAAACTTCCCGGTGTTAGATAAGAGCCAGAGAGCAATGTGTCAAATGTCTCAAGGTCACTGTAAAAATTTTGCTTGAGCAAATTTCTACTTTTTATGCATGTTATCTAATACACTTCCGAAGAGACAGAGACCAACGTGTCATATGAAGAATTTTAAGCAAATTTAGACTTTTCATACAAGTTAAAAATGGTTGCAATCTAACTTTGTTTTGCCTGCCTGCTGAACGCAATGATAATTATCTCCTAGTGTGATTTTAAGTATTTAAAACATTGTCCACTCATCAACCACAATGTTCTACTCTGAAAAAGATGAGCCTGGACCAGTATAGGTTGCAAAATCATAGCAAGTAAAGTATCGTCACTAATTCTGAGAACGTTAGGAGCTGGATTTAGGGCTGTGGAGCAGTTTTGATTCTAAACTTCAAAAGAAAAATATTAAATCCTATGAATTCCCAATACTGTATAACTTATTGCACATTTACTTACCCAGTAAAGTTAGTACAGTTAAGTGTGAAATAAAAATTCTCCACTAAATGCGGTTGTAGATGGAGAGAAGCCTATGGGAACAGAAGCCCAAGAAACGGCCAGTACATGCTCCCCACACAGTAAGTTCACTTCCCGAAAAATATCTGTCGTATTATAAAGTAAAAAATGTCTATATTAGTCTCTATAACATAACAGAAATCTATGTATTGACCATATTAAACTAATCTTTTCTGAAAAATTGTGCAAAATATTTCTGCAATTGCCATTTCACTCCAAAGGCTTCTCTGGCAGCTCCACAGAGGAAACACATGAGCGTACAATGCTTTCAGTAAGAATCCTACTTACTCCATGAATAATGAGAATGTAAATCAGAGTAATTAATGAGAAAATTAACCGTCCTAGATGTATTATATTGCCAATTTTGTGCATCCAATCCTGCATTTCCTCCATTCTTGCTTTACATATTGTTCTGTCTCTTTGTATTTTGCTGTTGAGGGGTTACAGCAAAATTACAGCTACACATAATTCTTCCACTTAACTATTTCGTTGAAATTAAAAACAGAAATACAAAAAGATCATTTAGTATTGACAGGCATTATCTCTACATATTTTGCAATGTAAAATGTAGGTTTATGGTGGCGGGCGGGTGACTGGTAGCACTTTAACTTAACCCATTATCTACCAATGTCCTTTTTTTGGGGACGCCTAATCTTTAGCTTCTAGCAACTAAGATTTTATAATTTTTTATAATTAGGTCCCATTTTTTGTGTTGTGTTTGTAAAATGAATGTTTTCAAAATAGGAAATCATGTCATTGTCATTTTTAATTGAATATTGGGACGCCCTTTTCTGAAAAATCCGTACTTGAAAAATTTTTGCAAATTATGTTTCTGATTCAAATCATTCAAAATCTGTCATTTAAAAAAAAAAAAAATGAAAATTGCTAATTTGGCAAGTAATGGGTTAACTATGTCTCTACCTAGCTCCATGCTTAAACCCAGCTTTTACCACAAAATCTGCCATTACCAGCCTAGCCTAGACGCCAGCTTGTGCTCCCACGACTACTCGAACTGCAACTGCACATTTTGTTTATGGCTTCTGGCAAGAGATTTCGGCAGGTCATCTTCCACTCAATTACCTATCAATCCTTCCATATTTTCGAGAATTTAATTCCCCAGTTTGCTCCTTTCTTCCCCAAAAAGGTCTACGTGGCAGCAATAGGACTCTGGTTGCAGTGGCCACGACCCCACTACCCATCCATGGTTTACAATCTGTTGTGGCTCTTGTTTCCGACGAGCAGGTCTTGGTTCTTGTGGGCCATGGTGAGCCTTTCCCATCAATGTTTCTCCATCAGGCACCCACTGAATGCTTCAGAAGAGGATACAGCCAGATGACCTACTATGCTCCTCTCAGTCCTACTTTGCTATCCTAAGAAAGGCCTCCAAAGCTGTGATTTATTGGTTAAAATAACTCCACTTGCCTAGTGGTGAACAGACCTGGCTGCCTCCCATTTATTATCCAGACTCGAAAGAATTTAACAATAGAGGTCTGAGTTTAAAAAAAAAAAATCCGACATTGTGGATAGTTTATAACAGCTCTCCTTTATTTACTCAGTACGTCTCTAGGCAAATCATTGTAAATCCACAGACATTAATATTGCGTTTTCCACCCTTTACAGTTTTAACAGGTTCCACTCTTCTGGGAAGGCCCTCTAAGATTTTAGAGTGTCGGTTGGGATCTTTGCCTATTCATCCAGAAGATCATTTCTGAGGACAGACATGGATGTTAAATAAGAAACCGGGCCTACAATCTGATCTAGCTTGGTGAGAGGCAGTCAAGTTCTTCTACATTAACCTACCTAACCATTCCTTTACGAACCTCGCTTTGTGCACTGGGGCAACAGTCATGGTGGAAGAGAAGGACCTTCACCAAACTGTCCCCCCAAAATTGGAAGCATACAAGTGTTTAAAAAAGGTCTTTGTATGCTCAAGCATTATGATTTCCCTCCACTGAAATTAAGGGGCCAGGGCTACCTCCTGAAATACAACCCCATAAGCATTATCCCGCCTCCACCAAACTCTTATCGTTGGTTCAAGGCAGTCAGGCAGGTCATGTTCCCCTAGCATTTACCAAACCCAGATTCGTCCATCAGACTTTCAGATAGACACGAATTGTCACTCCAAAGAACATGTTTTAACCGCTACAGCGACGGCTTCATATGACTATCACAATTTTTGGCCAAATTTTGCTAAGCATCTCATGTGTTTTTTCATAAATTTCAAAAGCCATTATGCTAAACAGTACTTTAGTCAGAGTAGCTACTACTATAAGTAAGATACTAATATTTTTAATTCTACATGGGATGGGTACACATGATGTTTCCTTGGGATAGTTTTGAGATCCCTTCCACACACTTGGTTCAGCTTCCATTTAGAGTTCACTTTAGGTTAGACAGAGGTTAAACGGCTTCTAACTAAATTAGTCATTAAGGAAGGCATCAATGGCAGGCCACCGGACCATGTCTTAATGGGATGCTAGAAGGCATTAGGATTTTAATAACTCACAGGTATGACAGGTACTTTGGAGCATTAGGGAGGTCAGGCTGTGCCACGAGTATAGGCTTGAGACACTTTAAGCAGTAGGTCTCGTGGGGCGTTTGGTAGGTTGCTACTATCCTCCAGAAAATGAAAAAAAAAGAAAATTCAGACTCTGCCAAACCCCAGCAAAACTCATTTATCTTGTCGTAGGGAGCAGCAGAGCATGTACTTCCAGCTGACAGCGTGGCACTTTCTCACCACACACCACTGCCCGAACTGGAACATTCTGCTCCCTATGTGGGTCTCAATCAACGGAAATACTGTGATGCTAGCACTCCTCATTAGGACTAACAGCTGTCTCCCCAGTCACACAGAGACAGCAAACTGTTTTGCATAACAATCTGCTGAAATTTCACACACAAGGAAAAAAAAAATATGATGTGAAGGATGCTGGACCATGAAATGCTGATGCAGTATGATCTAAGTTGGCATCATGTCCTAAAATTAACCGTGGGCTTACCGGAAGCGCCGAAGAAGATGCTGCCAGAATCAAACAATATATCTGACTGGATAACAGCATGGACAGAGATCTCCCCAAACTGTCATGTACGATGTAAGCAACGCCCGAGGCGAACGTCATCATGTTACCTCTTGTTATTAATACTCTCGGCTAGGTACCACTTGAAGACTTGGCACCCGTGCTGACTATATGTCGCTTCTAATCTACGGTTTTGTGATAAGTCCCATTACCTCCATATTATTATATAGTGGGATTATAGAGCTAGGAAAAGTTAGAATTCAGGGACTTTCTAAAATTACAGCCAAGTAAAGCAAAATCTGTACTGAATGTAGAGCATGTGGGTCAACAAGTGGAACACCTGGTCAACATTTCATTGCGTCTGTAGGAGATCAGATGGCAATCTAAGACCATGTCTTTTTGGAGAAACATTCCCCTAAAAAGATCTCAACTTTGGATGATTTTCACATATATACACTATACAGACAAAAAAAACAGACACCTACAGGACCCGTAATGACCTTCATTTCTAAATCCATAGGCATCAATACGGATTTGGTCCCTACTTTTCAGCTATAGCATCTCACTCATTTCTACAAGATTTTGGAGGAGTCTGTGGATTTATCTAGCCCATTCATCAAGAAAAGAATTTGTGATATCAGACAATGTTGGTCAAGAGTGCCGGGCTACCATCCCAATAGTGATGAGTGGGATTGAGGCCAGGACTCCGAGACCAGTTAAGCTTTTTTACACCAAACTCACCTAACCATGCCTTTATGGACTTGGTTTTGCGCAATGGGGCACAGTTATGGCAAACAGAAAAGGGCCTTCCCCAAACTGTTCCCACAAATTTAGAAGCTACAATTGTCCAAATGTCTTGGTTTACTGTAACTAAAATCCTAAGCCGATGCCTGAAAATCAACTCCATCGTATTACCCCTTCTCCACCAAACTCTACAGCTGGCACAATGCAATTAGGCAGGTAATGTTCTCCTGGCATTCACAAAATCCAGATATGACCATCAGACTGCCAGATAAAGAAGTGTGATCCATCATTCCACAGTTTTCACAGCTCCAGAATCCAGTGATGTCAGCTTTACACCACTTCATCAGATGCCCAGCAATGTGCTTGGTGATGTACAGCTTGTTGGCAGCTGCTCAGACATGGAAACCTATGCCATGAATTTCTTGGTGCCGTTTTGGTGTTGATGTTAATGTCAGACGAAGTTTGGACTCTACAGATATTAAATCAGCAGAACATTGAAACTTTTATACATTATGCAACTTAGCATTAGGTGACCCCACTCTAACGTTATCTGGTCTCCACTTCTTGGCTGATACGATGTGGCATCTAAAGGCTTCCACTTTATCATTTCACTCACAGCTGATCATGGAAATTTTAGGGAAAAAAAAGAAATTTCACAAACTGACTGGTTACACTGCTGCCACACTGTTACCGGACCACTCTGGTATCAGCTCTTTAGAATGATCCACTCTTTCACAAATATCAGTAAAAGACGATGGCAGGCAAAGGGTGAATGCTATACATATGTGGCCAAGGGGCAGAATAAAAAACTATTATATTTCTGCCACGATGTTATCACACTAGAGTCATTCATTCACAGTTCATAGATAGATCACAATGAATTCTGACGAACCCCCTAATAGGGTCCAAGACCTGCGCTGTTATTGTCATGGATCGGATAGCCTTGAATTAAGCAGATTAATACTAGAGAAAGGAGCACATGAAATCTACAGCCATCTTGGGCTTCTAGCAAAATCACAGATCGATCAAATCCCTGAAACAGTTAAACTGTAACTATATCTCCTCTACATCCGCAGATGAAGCCCAAGTAGTTCTCCCAATGAAGAACGAGATTAAGATTCTGTGTAAATTCCCATCAGCGGAATGAATCAAGATTCCCTCCATAATGATTCACCGCCTTCCCATTTCCAATGGCACTTAAGGTGGATGTCATGAAAGGCACCTTATAAATGATGGGCACAAATACCTGTTCAAAGCGTAAAAGTGATCAGGGATATGCGGATTTTGCTCGTCTATGGCAGGCAATTCCATCTCAGACAGCCACACAGATTTCAAAACGTCTCATAAAATAAATGAGTTGTGACAAAAATTCTAATGGAAAAATGAATGTTTTGCATTTAAGTGCTTGCAAGTAAAAAGCAGATGGCAAAATGGGCGAAGATATCAAATTAAGTCAAATCAAGTTAGAAAAGGAGATGGATCAAAAAGAAAAGTGGGGGAAACTAATTATTAAAGGGAAAATACAGTAGAAAAAAAAATGGAGCCCGCTATTGTAATCACTTCTTATGGAGCTGTTTTTAAAGAAGCCACGATTGCTTTTTCTGGCGTGTTCATTTTCATATGAAGCCCCATGAAATATTTCTCAAGCATCTTTTCTTAGAACGCTGCATTGTGCCGATCCTCTGTTACTCTTCCTGTAAATGTATCAGTAAACAGTCTGACACTGTCCAATCAGTGATGAAAGTGTGTTAAACCCTATCCTAATTAAAAGGTTGATTCACATCTTCGTAGATGGATAGTGCTTGCAAAAACTAGCACTTTTGATATTTACTGCTTATTAAAATTTGCAGTCATTCTGGAGACATTAACACTATTCTGTTCTTATGTTTACAGCTCGTTGCCTAGGAGACAGACCACCGGCTGCTGTCTAGCTTGTAAACAGTGAACTCGCTGAGGCACGCTGGGATCAGGAGGTAAACAGCACACTCCAGCCATCCTGGCGTGCTTTAAAAGAGTGCATACAAGCTTAAAGGGGCCGTCTGTTGTCATTGTCGATTGCCCGCAAAGAAACTACAACCTGATTTACATAAAGAAAACTTTTTTCTCTAATAGAAAGTCACTGGTATTAGTTTAGCACGGAGAAATCGGAAGAGACTGCATTTTGAAGCAACTGTAGCATGTCCAAAGAAATCTGGATTACTAGTAATTCCAGACATGGCGCATCCTCGTGGCTAAAATAGAAATGTATCTGAGAGCTGTAATACCAGGCACAGTGCAGGGACTGAACAATGCCAGATTAAGGAGAACAGCGACATGTACACTAGGTACAAATGAGAATTATTTATGGCAAGTGTCCGGTCCTCTAAATTAAAATTAATTATATTAATGGAAGAAAAAAAAAAACTTCTTTCAAGGGAAAGTTCCACTTTTGCATATTCGTTAGTTTCCTCAGGTCAGAGCTACATAAAATGACCGATATTTTTGAGGATCCTTTGGGTTACTTACACACATTTTTTTATTATACCATGCTGTATTGCAGATTCAGACAAAAAAGTGCTCAACAAAGTTATAGTAAAAAATGAAAATACAGCAAACATGGGGGAGTTATGAGGGATTTGGGTGTAAGACAAAAAGGTTATCGTCAAGTTGTAACCCGCTGGCTGAGCCTCACTCCTTTAGCCAAAAGTGGAGGAGATCAGTAGGACATTCATCCAATGCTTCAGGAACATGTAGAAAATCCTGCAGACTGAAAGGCTTTGGACAAGTTAAAGAAACACTATGAATCTTTTTTGCCTTGCTTAAAACTGTGTGTGTTCATCTACTCGCCGATCGCCGTCCTCTCTGGTTTCCAGCGCTGCTCCGATCCTCTTCCGGGTCATGTGACTGCTCTTCCGACCATCAACTCACTGGGGATTAGGTTTAGTTGACTAAACTATGAAGGCTCAAACCTCACTGCCAGGTCCAATGTGTAACTATGAGATTGTACCACTTCCCTCCATGACCTCCCAGCCATGTTACTGCTCCCTTCTGAGACGCTACGTCAGATATCAGAAGGCATTGCTGGCGTCCTTCATGCAAGCTCGGCTCCTGACCAAAACTCATCAGTCTGTGTGCCAGGTTAATGCCACACGGACCAAAGGAAGAAATGGACCAAAAACTTCTATGGGAGAAAGTTCTTGAGATTCTTTGGGTAGGTTCACACAGGGCGGTTTTGCTGCTTTTTTTCCTGCAGCAAAACCTGATCTCATTGGTAGGAAAGAAGCTGCGGCAAAAACACAGGTTTAGGTGCGTTTTTTGGTGCAGACTTGCTGCGTTTTTGGCACGTTTTTGTGTCTCTTTGTCCATGCTAATGTCCATTGACTTTTGGCACTAAAAGTGCTGCAAATAATGGTACCTGCGTTTTTTTCAACACCAACTCAAGCCAATGAGTGAAAAACGCTGCAAAAACGCAGCAAAAACGCTGAAAGAAGTGACATGCTCTAAGTCCCAAAAACGCAGCAAAGCTCAAAATCCTGATGACACAAAAAACCAATGTGTGTGCATGAGATTTCTGAAATCTGAAATAGGATTTGCTGGTACTGTAAAAAGCAACTGAAAATTAGCATAAAAAAGCAGCAAAAAAAAGCCCCGTGTGAACTTACCCTTAGTGATGAGTTCAGAGGTCACTGCGCAGGGAAGGAGAGGAGGCGAGCCGTGACGCCACCTACTGTGCAGAGTGAGACATTGTGTGTAGTCTTTCATTGTAATCCAGTCTGGTAATGATGAGCCGACACCTGAGCTATGTGCAGAACAGAAGTGTCCGTCCAATATGAGGGTCACAGCGAACACTGACAGATTTCAGGACTTTGTATTATAATACGAAGAGTGATACAGAAAATTAAAAATCACTAGATATTCTCCAAAAAATGTCATTAAATCCTAAAATTTATTAAAGCTCTTAAAGACCATATAACCCAGAAGATACATCATACAGTCACAGAGGAAGTATGATCCAGCACCCTGCATAATACTTGACATATGTCAACTGTGTTACACAGCCGGCATGTGCCTGTAACATAGCCGTAGCAGTCAGCATGGGCCTGTAACATAGCCATAGCAGCCAGCATGAGCCTGTAACAGCCATAGCAGCCAGCATGTGCCTGTAACATAG